>NC_041382.1:627979628-628155896 GCF_002162155.2 Triticum dicoccoides
CGACCTTGCCGCGCCCTTCGTCCGGCCCCGCCGCGCCGGCCGGCCACCGCCGCCACCACTCCAGTGATCTCCACCGGCCCGGCCCCTCCTACTCCAGCGACGAGCTCCGGTGAGGATCCGGCGATCCTCGATCCGTGCGCCAGATCCAGATCCGTGAACAGTAAACCCTAATCTGGAGGTTGAATTTTCTCTAAGTCCCGAAATTCTCAGTCCATATGCACATGTTCGTAGCCCCGTAACTTTGCATCCGTAGCTCCGATTCATGCTTATAGCATATCAAAATGTTCATCTCAAAGATTACATCATTTCATTCCATTGGATCATTTTCATTTGAGTTCATCTTGATGCCCAAAATGCTGTTAGAAGAGGGCTACTTGAGATAATAGTCAGATCTGCTAATCCGTTTAAGTTTTTGTCATTTTTGCCATGATTAATGTGTGCAAGATATGCCCTAATGCTCTACATGTGTTTTGTTAAGGGTTTTGTCATCTTTCCAGAGGTGCAATCCATGTATTTTTGTGATGTGTGTGGTGACTTGTGCAAGCTTGCAAATGGTGCACTTGCTAATTCTGTTTTCAGGGACTTAGTAATTTCACTAAGTCCTGGAGCTGTTTACCTCATGATGCCATATGTTCATGTTGTTTCCTAGCGATCCGTGCCTCTTTTGAGGATGATCAGTAAGGATGTTTTGTTAATATTGTAGTACTCTATCCATCCATGTCCTTGTTTGCAATTATGGGGCACCCTAGCTTGAGTCAATCGAGCTCTATTTTTGCTACTTTGTGAATCTGGGCAGATTGTCAACTTGTTTGCGATTTTGCCGATGATGTTGTAGTTGATCCGTGCATGCTATGCTATTGTTCTTGCCATGTCTAGCCTGTATTTTGAGCCTTCTTGATGGGTGTATGCTTGTCTTGCCATGACTTGCACGTAGTGAGTGCATCGAGCTCGTAAACATGCCTACTTGAGTTATATTTCAGCATGTGTCAGTTTTTCACTAAGTCTGAAAACTGATTATGTTTTTGCTATGTTCACATGCTTGCAATTGTATTTTCTGATCCCTTTTGGCTCAAGGTCACTAAGGGACTTTTGTTAAGCTCTTTGAGTAGCTCCATGTCATGCTTTACTTTGCCATGTTCAGGTCATGTAACATGTAGTTTTGGTGCTCCGAAGAGTGCTACCTGATCTGAAATTCCAGACAAGTGTTAATTTCACTAAGTCTGAAATCTGTTTGTCATATGCATTTTTTGCCATGCTTGTTTGAACCTGTTAATGGATGATTTGGCCGTAGCTCAGTGCTAGACTTTTGTTAAACATCTTGTGTGCATCCCTGCCATGTATTTTGTTGTCATGTTTGGGTGCTGTAGCATGTTCATATCATTGCATTTAGATGGCTACTTGCTGTAAATCGCAGACCGGTGTCATTTTTGAAACGCTTGCCATTTCCAAACCGTAACTCCGATTCCGGTGTTCTTTATATCGTTTTCAAGCGATTTCATCTCATCTTTCCAGTTGCACACTTGGATTTCCAAGTTGAGGCCAGGTTCATGCATTTCCTGTCATATCTTGCATTTCGCATCCCGTGTCGCATCCCGCATAGCATACCATCTTTGCATTGCGTTGTTTGAGTTTGCACGTGGTTGATTGTATCCTTGTTGCTTGTTTTGTCTTGTTTGGGTAGAGCCGGGAGACGAGTTCGCTAACGAGGAGCCCGTTGAGTTTGCTTTCGAGGATCCAGTCAACTCTGACTACTGTGCAGGCAAGATGATCATACCCTCGAAATCACTACTATCTTTGCTATGTTAGTTCGCTCGCTCTTTTGCTATGCCAATGCTACGATGCCTACCACTTTCTTGCAAGCCTCCCAAATTTCCATGTCAAACCTCTAACCCACCATGTCCTAGCAAACCGTTGATTGGCTATGTTACCGCTTTGCTCAGCCCCCTCTTATAGCATTGTTAGTTGCAGGTGAAGATTGGAGGCCATTCCTCGTGGGAACTTTTATTTACTTGTTGGGATATCATTATATTGCCATGTTATCTTAATGCATCTATATACTTGGTAAAGGGTGGAAGGCTCGGCCTCTCGCCTAGTGTTTTGTTCCACTCTTGCCGCCCTAGTTCCCGTCATATCGGTGTTATGTTCCCGGATTTTGCGTTCCTTACGCGGTTGGGTTATAATGGGAACCCCTTGATAGTTCGCCTTGACTAAAGCTTTTCCAGCAATGCCCAACATTGGTTTTACCATTCGCCACCTAGCCTTTTCTTTCCCTTGGGTTCTGCAGACTCAAGGGTCATCTTATTTTAACCCCCCCGGGCCAGTGCTCCTCTGAGTGTTGGTCCACCTGTCAGCTACCGGTGGCCACCAGGGGCAACTCTAGGCTGGCCTACCCGTACCTAGGACAATCTGAGTGTGCCCTGAGAAAGAGATATGTGCAACTCCTATCAGGATTTGTCGGCACATTCGGGCGGTGTTGCTGGTCTTGTTTTAACCTGTCGAAGTGTCTTGAATTACCGAGATACCGAGTCTGATCGGAACATCTTGGGAGGAGGTCTATTCCTTCGTTGACCGTGAGAGCTTGTCATGGGCTAAGTTGGGACTCCCCTGCAGGGTTTTGAACTTTTGAAAGCCGTGCCCACGGTTATGGGCAGATGGGAATTTGTTAATGTCCGGTTGTAGATAACTTGAACCTTAATTAATTAAAATGAATCAACTGAGTGTGTTACCGTGATGGCCTCTTCTCGGCGGAGTCCGGGAAGTGGACACGGTGTTGGAGTAATGTTTGCGCAGGTTGTTCTCGAGTTTCTCGCTCGCGCTTTGCCTCCTCTTCTCGCCCTCTTTTGCGAATAAGTTACCACCATACTTGCTAGTCGCTTGCTACAGCTCCACTCATACTTTACCTTGCCTTACCTATAAGCTTAAATAGTCTTGATCGCGAGGGTGCGAGATTGCTGAGTCCCTGTGGCTCACAGATTACTATTACACCAGATGCAGGGCCTGATGATTCCGCTCCAGGAGACGCGTATGAGCTCAAATGGGAGTTTGACGAAGACTCTCAATGTTACTACGTTTCCTTTCCCGATGATCTGTAGTGGTGCCCAGTTGGGGGTGAACGGGACCGTTGTCGCATGTTGGGTTCTCTTTTATTTTGGCATCATAGTCGGGCCACGAGTGTTTGGATGATGTAATGTTATTTATGTACTTGATTGACGTGGCGAGTGTAAGCCAACTATGTTATCTCCCCTTTATTATTCATATCACATGGGATATTGTGAAGATTGCCTAACTTGCAACATATGCCTTCAATGCGATTATGCCTCTAAGTCGTGCCTCGACATGTGGGAGATATAGTCGCATCAAGGGTGTTACAGGTAGGCCCTATCTTTCCAGGCTGATGTGGCGAAGACTAATCATAGTCAATCATTGACCTGTTGAGGTGGATGGGGGTCCCACATGTCAACCACACTTCTTGTCTCCTCTTCTTCTTCCTTCCCAACAGAACAACAGTGGTGGCTGGCCCTGCCCGTTCCGGCGAGGCCGAACCCCCGCGCCCAAGCATGCTCCGATGAGGCCGAGCCCCCCGCGCGAGCCCCTGCCCGCTCCGGCAAGGCTGAAGCCCCTCATGCCCACGCTCTTGCTCGCTCCGGCGAGGCCGAGCCCCGCATGCGCACCCCTGCCCCGCTCCGGTGAGGCCGAGTCCCCCGCGTGCGCACGCCCCTGCCCACTCTGGCGGGGCTGCGGCGTTGACCTGCTGCTAGCCAGGGGCAGATGCGACGGGAGGCGTTGGTGAGATTCGACGGGGGACAGACTCGAAAGCGGCAGCGTTGACCTGCTGTTGGCCAGGGCAGATGCGACGGGAGGCGTTGGTGCGATTCGACGGGAGACAGACTCGAAAGCGGCAACGTTGACCTGTTGCTAGGTGGGGCAGATCGATTCATCGGCGTACGACCGTGCTGCGGGCGGCGAGCTCCTGCCTCGCCCTCCCCAGCCTCCCTGCGCTCTTTATCCGGTTGTTCCCTGCGCAGCCAAAGTCGATGTCGCCGCTGCACACAGACTCCTTGTACACCTCGAGCAGGAGTTGGGGGGCGGGAGCGTGGTCAAGCGCTGATGGCAGCGAGTCCTCTGCCTTGTCTGGGAATGGGACGGGCGGCGGCCTTTGCCTCGGCCCAGGCAGGACAGGCCGCGGTCGGCAATGGTGATGGTGGCCTCTGCCTCGGCCCAGAGCAGGACGAGCGGTGGCCTTAGGCTTGACCATGGCCGGCGACAGGTCCGTCTCGTCGGAGTGGGATGGTGGTGAGGGAGAGAAAAATGTGGGGAACAAGGAGAGGAGAGAGGAGATGAGAGTTGTGGATTACAGGTGGGCCCCCGTCCACCTCAGCAAGTCAAACACCGACTAGGACTAGTCTTCGCCACATCAGCCTGGACAGATGGGTCCTACCCGTCAGTTTTGCTATTAGACACGCTCAATTTTCAAATTAGTGCTATTTGTTATCCACTTGGTGCAGAAGTTGTGGTCTTTTCTGATTTTTGGCAAAAACGGTAGTTTTGAAGTATCCTAGCCACAAATGTGGTGATTTTGAGCAATTTACTCTGCCCTTTTGGTATACCCCTTTGGTTTTAAGTCATAATCTGCGGGAAGCTACTCTCCCCCCAGCTTTTTGTTGGGGAACGTAGCATGCAATTCCAAAAAATTCCTACGGCCATGCAAGATCTATCTGGAAGATGCATAGCAACGAGAGGGGGAGAGTGTGTCCACATACCCTCGTAGACCGAAAGCAAAAGCGTTAGGTTAACGCGGTTGATGTAGTCGTACGTCTTCGCGATCCAACCGATCAAGTACCGAATGTACGACACCTCCGAGTTCAGCACATGTTCAACTCAATGACATCCCTCGAACTCTTGATCCAGCAAAGTGTCGAGGAAGGGTTTCGTCAGCACGACGGCGTGGTGATGATGATGGTGAAGTGATCCGCGCAGGGCTTCGCCTAAGCACTACGTGAATATGACCGGAGGCGTAAACTATGGAGGGGGCGCCGCACACGACTAACAATATTTGTTGTGTGTTCTAGTGGTGCCCCTCCCCTCATATATATAGGTTGGAGGGGAGGAGAGGCAGCCAAGGGTGCGCTCCAAGTAGGAGGAATCCTACTTGGGCACCTCCCAATTCGGCCTCCCTCCTTTCCTATTCCTATTCGGAGTAGGAAGGGTAGAGGGGAAAGGGGGAATCATATTCACTTTTCCTTTCCTCCTTCCCCTTACCTTGTCCAATTTGGCCAGCCCATATGGGGGGAACACCAGCCCCTTTGTAGCTAGTGTATTTCCCCTCTTGGCCCATAAGACCCATATAGTTTGCCGGGTGTAGCTCGGAACCCTTTTCGGTGACCCGGTACGTACCAGTACTGTAACGCCCCGAGACCGACGCGCCAGGTGTCTTCCAGTTATTCGCTGTTGTTGCCTTGTCATTTGCTTGCGTATTGCATTTTGCCTTGTCATCATCCGCATTTCATCTGCATGTTTTCAAAACTTGCATCCTCCCGGGTTCCTCCAGTTCCTTCTGTTGTTAGTTCTGAGCCCAGACATACTCGCACGCACCCACGGCACGTTCGAAATATTATTTTATAAGTGGCCGGAAAATGTTCTCGGAATGGGTTGAAAGTTGGCGTGCGGTGTTGTTATGTTGTCGGTAGGCCGCCTGCCAAGTTTCATCGCATTCGGAGTTCGTTTGATGCCCCAACGGATAACTATAGCGGCAATATAGTCGGTCTTTTCGTCGGACGTTTTCGGTCTCCAGAAACCATGTCAGGGCTCCCTCCTTTCTCTCTCCTCTCAGCCCAAGCCATCCTACACAACCCTTTAGCCCACCTGCCTATCCCCTCCGCTCCGGACCGTCCGATGGCGGTCGAACGGCTCTGAAATGGAGCAACCCCCTAACCCTAGCCAAAAACTTCTATATATGGACGCCCTAGCCTTCCTTATCTAGAAACCCTAGTGTTTTCCTCGGAAACCGAACCACCGCTAGCTTCCTCCACTCTGCAACCGCCACCACCCACTGTTCCATGCCGCTAGGCCCACAAGGCCCGCGCGCGCCGCCGCCTCCCTCTGATGCCTCGCTGCTCCCGAGCCATCGCTGATCGCCTCGGCCTCCTCTCCAGCGTCGCCGCCTCGCCTACCTGACCCCGTCGATGTGCCGCCCTCCGGCGACCTTGCCACGCGCCGGCGACCGCCGCCCTCGTGCGCCTCAAGCTCCGCCGTCCGACGTCGCCTGCTCGCCTCCGCCCCGTCGCCGCCACACGCCAGACTTTGCCTCGCTGCCTCGCCGGACTCCAGCCACAGGCCGGCCCCGCCGCCCCTGCTCCGGTCAGATCCGGACTTGGCGCCCCTGGATCTGACTCCCCCTGCGTTGTTCCGCTCGTCCCCGTCGGTCCCCTATCTCGCTGGGGGTCTGCCGCCGCCGTCGTCAGGGTCCTGCTCGACCCCGGCATCGCCCCCACATGGGCCGCGCCTGAGCCAAGGCCCAGCCGGCTTCGTCAGGCCCAGCCGCCTCTCCGAGGCCCAGCTGCACGCCCCTGCCGGCCTCTTGGGCCTCCTCCACCGACCGGGCCAAGGGCCCATGGTGAGGCCACCCCCAACGCCTTTTTTTCACTGCTGAGTTAGCCCAGTGCAGCCAGATTCGGCCCGAGTAACGTTTTTTTCCGCGGAATGTTTTTGCTAATTAACCAATGCATTACAGATTTGCAGAAAACCCCCTAGACATCATGCATTTAATAACTCATGAGCCATGCACCGGATTAAAATGATCTCTATATGTAAAATGCTTAGAATTTCATCTAGTTTCATAATATGATACTTTCATCCATGTTAAAAATGTTGTTTGATTAAATTTGCTCATATGCCTTGTTAAAATGATTTATTTCATAACTTAATAACCGCAGCTCCAAATTTAATAAACTTTATATGTAAATGGGGTAGAAAAATGCCTAGTTTAACATGGTGGCTTTACTTTGCATGTTTAATAGCTCTAAAATTGTGTATAGGGTAGAATAGTACCAACTCTAAAATTTGCATATGGGGGTTTACCAGAATCGTTGTTTGATGTTTCCAGCCTCATTTAAATTGCCTAAAATGTGTAGTTTACTTATGCTTCACCTCTTGCCATGTTTAACAACATTTAATATTGTTGGGCACATAAATGAGAGAGAACTAAATAATTGATGTGGTGTTTTGTCAATACGCAACTTGTTGTATATTGAGCTCCACTTAATTTGTAGTATTGTTTGTGCACTTTGCCATGTCATCCTCATTAAACCGGACATGCATCATACTTGGTTGCGCATCATGCCATGTTTATGTGATGGTTGTTTACTATGTTTCTTGCTTCTTTCCGGGTTGCTTCTCTCGTCAGCTTCGGTTTCATTCCGGAGTTGTGAGGATCCGTTCGACTACGTCCGCTTATCTTCTTCATGGACTCGTTCTTCTTCCTTGCGGGATCTCAGGCAAGATGACCATACCCTCGCAATCACTTCTATCTTTGCTTGCTAGTTGTACGTTCTATCACTATGTTGCGCTACCTACCACTTGTTATATCATGCCTCCCATGTTGCCATGTCAAGCCTCTAACCCACCTTCCTAGCAAACTGTTGTTTGGCTATGTTACCGCTTTGCTCAACCCCTCTTATAGCATTGTTAGTTGCAGGTGAAGCTGAAGTTTGTTCCATGTTGGAATATGGATATGTTGGGATATCACAATATCTCTTATTTAATTAATTCATCTATATACTTGGTAAAGGGTGGAAGGCTCGACCTTTTACCTGGTGTTTTGTTCCACTCTTGCCGCATTAGTTTCCGTCATACCGGTGTTATGTTCCTTGGTTTTGCGTTCCTTACGCGGTTGGGTGTTATGGGAACCCCTTGACAGTTCGTTTTGAATAAAACTCCTCCAGCAAGGCCCAACCTTGGTTTTAGCATTTGCCACCTAAGCCTTTTACCTTGGGTTCCGTGGACTCAAGGGTCATCTTTATTTTAAACCCCCGGGCCAGTGCTCCTCTGAGTGTTGGTCAAAA
Organism: Triticum dicoccoides; assembly: GCF_002162155.2. NCBI lineage: Eukaryota > Viridiplantae > Streptophyta > Magnoliopsida > Poales > Poaceae > Triticum > Triticum dicoccoides. The sequence goes on from NC_041382.1 coordinate 627,987,689, forward strand.
CTAGAGCACCGTGCGGGACCATCCCTTGGCAACTTGGGTTATGTTGGTACTTGTACGCTTAGCTTATCCGGTGTGCCCTGAGAACGAGATATGTGCAGCTCCTATCGGGATTTGTCAGCACAGTCGGGTGGTCTTGCTGGTCTTGTTTTACCATTGTCGAAAAGTCTTGTAACCGGGATTCCGAGACTGATCGGGTCTTTCCGGGAGAAGGAATATCCTTCATTGACCGTGAGAGCTTGTGATGGGTGAGGGAGTCCTGGATTAGGGGGTGTTCGGATAGCCGGACTATACCTTCAGCCGGACTCCTGGACTATGGAGATACAAGATTGAAGACTTCGTCCCATGTCCGGAAGGGACTTTCCTTGGCATGGAAGGCAAGCTTGGCGATACAGATATGTAGATCTCCTACCATTGTAACCGACTTTGTGTAACCCTAACCCTCTCCGGTGTCTATATAAACCGGAGGGTTTTAGTTCGTAGGACAACATACACAACAACAATCATACCATAGGCTAGCTTCTAGGGTTTAGCCTCTCTGATCTCGTGGTAGATCTACTCTTGTACTACCCATATCATCAATATCAATCAAGCAGGACGTAGGGTTTTACCTCCATCGAGAGGGCCTGAACCTGGGTAAAACTTCGTGTCCCTTGCCTCCTGTTACCATCTGGCCTAGACGCACAGTTCGGGACCCCCTACCCGAGATCCGCCGGTTTTGACACCGACATTGGTGCTTTCATTGAGAGTTCCTTTGTGTCATCGCCGTCAGGCTCGATGGCTCCTATGATCACCAATAACAATGCAGTCCGGGGTGAGACCTTCCTCCCCGGACAGATCTTCGTCTTCGGCGGCTTCGCACTGCGGGCCAATTCACTTGGCCATCTAGAGGAGATCGAAAGCTATGCCCCTGGCCGTTATGTCAGATTTGGAAGCTTAAACTACACAGCTGACATCCGCGGGACTTGATCTTCGACGGATTCGAGCCACTGCCGAGCGCGCCGCACTGTCACGACGAGCATGATCTAGCTCTGCCACCGAACAGTGCCCTGGAGGTCGCACCCGCATCGACTTCGACCCTTAATTCGGAGCCAACTACGCCGATCGAGGATGGGTGGTTGGACGCCGCCTCGGGGGCTGCGATCCCAACGGCGATCGAGCCGAACACCAGCCCCGCACTCTGCGAGACTCGTGACTCCAAGGAGCCGGACTCCTCTCCGGACTCCGAACCCTCCGCGCCCCTGCCGATCGAATCCGATTGGGCGCTGATCATGGAGTTTACTGCCGCAGACATCTTTCAGCACTCGCCTTTCGGTGATATTCTGAAGACACTGAAGTCTCTCTCTTTATGAGGAGAGCCCTGGCCGGACTACGGCCAGCAAGGTTGGGATACGGACGATGAAGAAATTCAAAGCCCACCCACCACCCACTTTGTAGCCACTGTCGACGATTTAACCGACATGCTCGACTTCGACTCCGAAGACATCGACGGTATGGATGCCGATGAAGGAGACGATGAAGAACCAGCGCCTATCAGGCCCTGGAAAGCCACCTCGTCATATGACATATACATGGTGGACACCCCAAAAGAAGGAGATGGCGATGGAACAACGGAGGATGACCCCTCCAAGAAACAGCCTAAGCGCCGGCGTCAGCGGTGCCGCTCAAAATCCCGCCAAAACAAATACGGTGATTCCAGCATGGGAGATAATAATACTCCGGAAAGTGCCAAAGAAAACCCCCTCCAGCAAGATTTAGCACAGGAGGATGGAGAAACCAGCCCTCACGAGAGAGTGGCAGACAGAGAGGTCGAGGACGATAATTATATGCCTCCCTCCGAAGACGAGGCAAGCCTCGACGACGACGAATTCGTCGTGCCAGAGGATCCCGTCAAGCAAGAGCGTTTTCAACGCAGGCTTATGGCCACGACAAGAAGCCTCAAGAAAAAATAGCAACAGCTTAGAGCTGATCAAGATTTGCTAGTTGATAGATGGACTGAAGTCCTTGCGGCCGAAGAGCATAAACTCGAACGCCCCTCCAAGAGCTACCCAAAGCATAGGTTGCTACCCCAATTAGAGGAGGAAGCACTTAAACCTACATCACCTGCACTCGATACGGCCGATCGACCACCTCGTGGCCGCGACAGAGAGGCCTCTCGGCCCTCCACTCAAGTCGCACCCTGTACCAAGGCACGGGAAAATGCGCCGGACCTGCGAGATATGTTGGAGGACAAGGTAAGGCAAACAAGATCGATCTACGGATCGCGTGGGTGCCCCACGACTCGAGACGGTAACCGTCACGCCGGCCACAAATTCGGCAGGGCCAAACACAGTAGACAAAGCTCATTGGAGCTATGTCGTGATATAGCCCAGTACAGAGGCGCCGCACACCCACTATGCTTCACAGACGAAATAATGGATCATCAAATCCCCGAGGGTTTCAAACCCGTAAACATCGAATCATATGATGGCACAACAGATCCTGCAGTATGGATCGAGGATTATCTCCTTCATATCCACATGGCCCGCAGCGATGATTTCCACGCCATCAAATACCTCCCACTCAAGCTTAAAGGACCAGCTCGGCATTGGCTTAACAACTTGCCAACAGGATCAATCAGTTGTTGGGAGGACCTGGAAGCCGCATTCCTCGACAATTTCCAGGACACTTATGTGCAACCCCCAGACGCCGATGACCTAAGTCACGTAATTCAGCAGCCAGAGGAATCGGCCAGGCAATTCTAGACACGGTTCCTAACAAAGAAAAATCAAATAGTCGACTGTCCGGATGCTGAGGCCCTAGCAGCCTTCAAGCACAATATCCATGACGAGTGGCTTGCCCGGCACCTTGGACAGGAAAAGCCGAAGTCTATGGCAGCACTCACGACACTCATGACCCGCTTTTGCGCGGGAGAAGACAGTTGGCTTGCTCGTAGCAACAATATGACCAAGAACCCTGGTAATTCTGATACCAGGGACAGTAGTGGCAGGTCGCGTCGCAACAAGTAGAAGCGCCGCATTAACAACGACAATGCTGAGGATACGATAGTTAATGCCGAATTCAGAGGCTCTAAATCCGGTCAGCGGAAAAAGCCATTCAAAAGGAATCCTAGGGGCCCGTCCAGTTTGGACCGAATACTCGACCGCTTGTGCCAGATACATGGCACCCCCGAAAAGCCGGCCAATCACACCAACAGGGATTGTTGGGTGTTCAAGCAGGCAGACAAGTTAAATGCCGAAAACGAAGACAAGGGGCTGCATAGCGATGACGACGAAGAGCCCCGGCCGCCGAACAACAGTGGACAGAAGGGTTTTCCCCCACAAGTGCGGACGGTGAACATGATATACGCAACCCACGTCCCCAAGAGGGAGCGGAAGCGCGCGTTAAGGGACGTATATGCGATAGAGCCAGTCGCCCCAAAGTTCAACCCATGGTCCTCCTGCCCGATCACCTTTGATCGAAGGGACCACCCCACTAGCATCCGTCATGGCGGATTTGCCGCATTGGTTCTAGACCCAATTATTGACGGATTTCATCTCACTAGAGTCCTTATGGACGGCGGCAGCAGCCTGAACCTGCTTTACCAGGATACAGTGCGGAAAATGGGCATAGATCCCTCGAGGATTAAGCCCACCAAAATGACCTTTAAAGGTGTAATACCAGGTGTAGAGGCCAACTGTACAGGCTCAGTCACACTTGAAGTGGTCTTCGGATCTCCGGATAATTTCCGAAGCGAGGAGTTAATCTTCGACATAGTCCCATTCCGCAGTGGCTATCACGCACTGCTCGGGCGAACCGCATTTGCCAAGTTCAATGCGATACCGCACTACACATACCTTACGCTCAAGATGCCAGGCCCTCGAGGAGTAATTACGGTCAATGGAAACACCGAACGCTCCCTCCGAACGGAGGAGCACACGGCGGCCCTTGCAGCGGAAGTACAAAGTAGCCTCTCCAGGCAGTTCTCCAGTCCGGCCACTAAACGACCGGACACCGTCAAGCGCGCCCAGAGTAACCTACAACAAGACCGCCTGGGACGATCCGAGCAGGCGTAGCAATGCGGCCCCAACCCCAGCCCTAGCAAAAAGGCGACGCCAGTGCTTCACATACATAACTACGCTCTAGAAATACCATGGGTACAGGGGGAGGGGCACCATCACGGCACACCCGAAGCACGACTTAAACCGCACCAAGGGCCGCCGATTTTTTAATTTTCTCTTACTTTCAGGACTCCATTCTTCGGAAAGCCTATCCGGCAGTTCAATTGCCGCACAAACGATGCAAGAACCAGGGAAGCAGACAAGCCATGCCGCATTACGGAACTCCCAGGTGGTCTCTATCACGAGTAGTATACCTGTTTCTCATACTATTCCGTAGCTTGCCCCTGGAACAGACATGTTAAATAGTCCAACCTTTTGCTTATCGCATTATTTGTATCGTTCTGCTTTGATCGCAGCCCTCTTTAATAAACAATGCATAGCTTTTGTCTATTTTTGCATTACTTTTCTTATATATGTTCCTTAACGACATGTTGCACCCGTACACTTTGGTACGGCCGAAATACGCCAGGGGCTTCAGTACCCTTCAACATGGTGTGAGAAGTCCGAACACTTTAACAAGTGCGGCACCCCGAACTTATAGCATTATATGCATCGGCTTCGAATCATGTCTTGGGTCAATAGTTGGGTTTGCCCGGTTCCTATGTTTTGGTGCCTTATGTTCCGCTATATCGGCTAAGGTAGCACTAGGAGAACCACTGCGATTGTGCCCCAGTTGAGCTGGGTCGAGCACCTCAGTGGAGAAAGATAAAACTGACTGTCATGATGAAGCGAGAGCTGGTCGCTGTTCGAGAGGTTTTTCGAGTCCCTAAAGACTTATGCCGCTTAGAGCGAGGAGCCGGCTCTATCCGGCCAAGGCATGGATAGCGCCCCGAACTCGGTCTTCCGAATACCAGAGGCTTCGCCAAAATTTAAAATTATAGAATTCTATGGCTAAGTGAGAGTGTTCACGCATTATAGTCTGATTGCCTTGTTCATTGGGCTGAGCGCCTCCCTCGAAGGACCCAAACATGGGAAAAAGAGCACTCAGGTTTATCCCCGAACACCCCAGCACTAGCGGCACGGGGGCAGAAGCCGACGACTCGCCATTTCTCAGAATTGATAAACAGCCGCACAGAAGGTAATATTTTAAATTCCAACAGCATTGCTTAGCGCATATGAACAAGTTTTCAGCGCACAGGACAAAGCGAGCAAGTTTCACTCAAAAATTACATCCCTAGAACATTCATCCGCCACAAGGCAAGCACCCTTCAGAACATCCTTATAATAATTCTCGGGCTTGCGATGCTCTTTCCCCGGCGGTGGCCCGTCCTTCACAAGCTTCTCAGCATCCAGCTTGCCCCAGTGCACCTTAGCACGGGCAAGGGCCCTACGGGCACCTTCAATGCAGACGGAGCACTTGATGACTTCGAGCCTTGGACAGGCCTCCACCAGCCGCCGCACCAGCCCGAAATAGCTCCCAGGCAGAGCCTCTCCAGGCCACAGCCGAACTATGAGGCCCTTCATGGCCTGTTCGGCCGCCTTGTGGAGCTCGACCAGTTGCTTCAGCTGGTCGCTCAGGGGCACGGGGTGTCCGGCCTCAGCATACTAAGACCAGAACACCTTATCTGTCGAGCTGCCCTCCTCAGCTCGATAGAATGCGGCGGCATCGGACACACTCCGGGGAAGATCTGTGAACGCTCCTGGAGAGCTCCAGATTCGGGTAAGTAACAAGTAACTCACGTTTATGTGTTTGCTTTGCATAAAGAATGCCTTACCTGCCGCTATCTTCTTCACCTCATCCAACTCCTGGAGGGTCTTCTGGGATTCGGCCTTGGCAGACTTGGCATTTTCAATAGCCACCGCGAGCTCGGACGCTCGCGTCTTTGAGTCAAGCTCCAAACTCCCATGTTTTTCCATGAGAGCCTGGAGCTCTTGCCGCACCTTGCCAACCTCGGCCTCATACTTCTCCCGCTCGGTACGCTCCATGGCCGCCCTCTTCTCGGCCTCGACCAGCGCTTGCTTAAGGGTCGCCACCTCAGACGTGGCCCCTACAATAGCCACGATAATCCTGTCATTTTTTGCAATTGCACCTTTTTATATATATTTAAACAAGGTATTTCTTACCTTCATTGTCCTCGAGCTGCTTCTTGGCACGCCTGAGCTCTTGCTCGGACCGATCGAGGTTCTGCTTTAGCGTGTCCACTTCCGCAGTCAGTGCGGCGGACACAAGCTGTCACAACCTAGCTAGTCATGCATTAGAGTGTTGCATCATGTTTACTCTTTCATCAGAAACTTGAAATGGGGATGACAGAACCCCCAGTCCCCTCTGAAACCAACTAGGGTTACTAAAATAATTTTTCAATGAACCTGAAATGCCCTTCTAAAATGCCCATCATTTTTGTCTTGGTTCAGAACCTCTGCCAAAAATGGTGCACATTTTCCTAGGCCATCCTAGGGTTTTTGAATTAAATCATAAATATTTGAATTTGGGCATTTAAAATAATATAAAATATTTAAATGCTCAAATATCTCCAAACTAAAATGTTTCATGTTGGAAATAATCCAACTATGGGCCAGGAATAGTTTGGTGATTTTTGAACTAGCCTAGGTATTTTATTTAATTCAACAAAGTTGCAGATATGTTAAATAAAACAGAAACAGAAATAAAAAGGGGGAAAACTTACCTGGGCTCCTCCACTGTGCGGCCCAGCCAGCTGGCCGGCCCAGCCAGCAGCGGCCCAGCCCACCACTGCAGCTCTCCGTCGTCTTCCTCCCCTCGCCCCGAAGCTGCTGCGTGCTCGCGCGCGCACGGCCGCGCGGCCACCTCCTGCTTGCCGACGCGCTCCTGGCCGCGTGGACGACTCCCGCAGGCCGTCCCGATCCCCCCTGCTCTCTCTCACTCTCCCCCGGCTCTCCCCTCCTCTCCCTCGCTCTCTCTCTCACACGGCCGAACACCACCGTCACCGCCGTTCGCCATAGCAGCCATCTCCGGCCACCCCTCGCTCCCCCGACTAGCTCAGGAGCTCCGCCTCGACTCCCTCTTCCTCCCCACCGCTCCACAGCTCCCCGGAAGCCCTGCATCGCCGCCACGTCGCCGTTCCCCTCTTCGGGCTCCGACCACCGTCGCCGTCGAATTCGCCGTCTCCAGCGCGTCCCCGAGCCCGCTTCGACGCCCACTGCAACCGCGGTGAGCTACGCCACCGTTTCCCCCTCTCCTTCCCCTCGTTCCCTCACCATAGCCACCTCCCCACCACGGCCGAACCTCCGCCGTCGCCGAGCTCGCCGTCGACGCAGCTCCGGTGACCATTTGGTCACCCCGGCGAGTCCAACGAGTTCGCAAGACCCCGTAGAGCATCCCTAGCGCCTCGCTTTGCTCGACTTCGAGCTCCAGCACCGTTCCCGTGCACGACCGAACCCCGGTGGCCGCAGCCGAGCTCGCCGCCGTCGACTCCGGCCACCCCGACCCCAACGGGCTCCGCCAAGAGCTGCGGGTTGGCCTCAGCTCCACTCCGGTGGTCTCCGCGGTCCGTTTGGTGGCCGAAATGACCAAAACCACTTCCGCCGCCGCGTCGGGCTCGCCGGCGACTAAACGCCGGCAGCCGACATTAACTTTGACCACGGGTGGGCCCTGGTTGACTCCCCTGAGTCAATGACAGGTGGGGCCCAGCCCTGTTATTTAAACAGGATTAGTTTTAATTAAGTTTTAATTAAAATAATCACCCTGACATGCGGGACCCACTATCAGGTTTGACCTGGACCAGTTCCGTTGACCTGCTGACGTCACACTGACGTCAGGCTGACGCAGTAATTGATTTTCTGGATTTAAATTAAATCAGGAAATTCCAGAATATTATTTAAACTTCAAAAATTCATAACTTTTATTCTGTAACTCCAAATTGGACAATTTATATATGAAGAATGATCAGAAAAATCCAATCTATCCATCTGTACTATTTTCATGCATGATCAAACAAGTTAAATTGATGTTTTAAGCAGAACAAGGAAAAGCACTTTAAAAGGCCATATTTGAATTTGAAATTTGAATCTTTGATTCAAATTTGTTCAAACCCTTCTGGCTTTAGTTGCATTAGCCCAATACACTCATATTGCCATGTTTCATGCATGCATCATATTGTTGCACATTGTTTGGTGATGCTTGTGTATCGATGCCCTTGCGACAGGTTCTGTCCCCGAGGAGTACCGTGATTACCCTAACGAAGAACCGTATCCGTGCATCGAACCATCAGGCAAGCAACCAACCATTTGATCATATCGATACAATCCCATGTTCTCGCTCCTGCTCTCTTTTACTGCATTAAGACAACGCGATTCAAACTGCTGTGTGCTACGGTAGTTGAACCCATTTCCTCTGCATGACCTGTCATTGCCACAGTAACTAGATGAAACTCACTAGCATGTGTAGGAGTTGCTTGAGCCATATGTATGTGTTGTTCCTACCTTGCTATGCCTGCTATGCTTAGAGTCGTGTCAGGTCTGGTTCATCTGGGTGATGGGCTGGAGTGAAATGATTATGTCGGTAATGAGAGTGGTGTGGTGAACACGATTTGGTAAAGGTATCGATGAAAGGCCATGTAGGAGTACATGGTGGGTTGTTTCATTGAAGCCGACCTTAAGCACTGAGATCTGTATGTGTGATTTAAGAATCAGCTACTACCATGCATTGGGCCCGAAACCAATGGACCCTCTCGGCTTCTTATTCACCCTAGTTCTCCGTCCAGGAGTTGCAAGTAGTTTCTGGTGTTTGTAGCCTACTGGAGGCCGTGGACAGCGCTGACCGTAGGGGTGGGCTGTGATGCGGTAGGTACGTGGCACGGTGTACCGAATACCCGTTAGGTATCTCGGGAACCCTGTTCACATCGTTCGGGGCCGTATGGGAAACCTCGGCCGGACTCCCTGCGGATGGAACCTGGATAGGCGATAAACCTAGACTAGAGGCTTAGGTGATTAGGTAGGTCGTGGCCGACACCCACGTTGGGCTTCCGCTTGAAGGTTGCCGAGTACATGTCGTGTAAACGACGGTAAGTGGTGAGAGCGTGTATGAAGGAGTACACCCCTACAGGGTTAACATGATCTATTCGAATAGCCGCGTCCGCGGTAAAGGACTACTTGGTTGCCTATACAGTTCATAGACAAGTAAATGGAAACTACTAAAAGCCTCAAGATAAGTGTGAGTGCCGAGGATGGCTCTTCCGTAGGAAGACGGAGGCGGATCCTCGGTAGTGTATTGAATTGGTGAGTAGTGGACTCGTGTGCGCAAAACCATTTCAAGTTGGAGTATCGTAGGATAGCCTAGCCAAGAGTCAAAGCTGGCTTGCTGCAATAACTCCACCAACCTTTCTTGATACTAAGCATGTATGTAGGATCTGATGTAAGTCTTGCTGAGTACCTTTGTACTCATGTTGCTATAATCTACATTTTTATAGAAGACGCTGCAACCCCTTCTGATGGGTTCTATGTAGACGTTGACATCAACGAGTAGGCTAAAGACCCAGGTGGTGACCCTGAGCTTGTGAAGGACCCTGTAGTATAGCTAGGCTTCCCAAGCCTCCTTTATTTTACTAGTTGTCTGTACTCAGACAAGTTACTTCCGCTGCTGGTTTGTATGACTGTATGACTTGTATGTTGGGTCGTGAGACCCGTACCTTCGTGTATGTTATGTATGGCTCCCTGAGCCTTAAATAAAGTACTTGTGTCATAGAGTCATGTTGTGATGCTTCGTTGTATTTGCACATATCGAGCATATTGTGTGTATGATTGAAATGCTTGGTATGTGTGGGATCTGACTATCTAGTTGTTTATCTTTAGTAGCCTCTCTTACCGGGAAATGTCTCCTAGTGTTACCGCTGAGCCATGGTAGCTTGCTACTGCTCTGGAACACTTAGGCTGGCCGGCATGTGTCCTTCTTCGTTCCTGTGTCTGTCCCTTCGGGGAAATGTCACGCTTTGAGTACCGGAGTCCTGTTAGCCCGCTACAGCCCGGTTTACCGGAGTCCTGTTAGCCCAGTGCTACAGCCCGGACCCACTTGCTGATGACCGACACGATCGAAGCTGGGTCATGGATGCCTGTCCCTGTAAGTCTGTGCCACTTTGGGTTTACGACTAGTCATGTCAGCCCGGGCTCTTTATCATATGGATGCTAGCGACACTATCATATACGTGAGCCAAAAGGCGCAAACGGTCCCGGGAAAAGGTAAGACGACACCCGTGGGGATACCGTGCGTGAGGCCGCAAAGTGATATGAGGTGTTACCAGCTAGATCGATGTGACATCGAGTCGGGGTCCTGACACAAGCAGAGAAGCCTGCATACGCATATTGACTCCTTTTTGTTAGACTCCTGTGAATTTTATTTGATCCTCTATTCAGCTTTTCTTCTTGAACGCCAAACAGAGCATCAGGGGCTACTGTCTATGCGGTAATATTATTTACACATTCTTTACTTACCTCAAAGCCTATTAAAAGGCTAGTACAAGCTTCAGTCAGTCCGCTCTTGGCGGACTGAACCTTCTGGACCACCGAACTCATAATGGTGCGGTGCTCCTCGTCGATGGAGGCGCCTTGGAGCGCCTCCAACAGATTGTCCGGCGCCTCCGGTTGGACGGGGGTCACCGGCACGATGGGCTTGCTCCTCTTGGAAGGAGGTCCCTCGCCGAACTCTGGAACCTTTGAAGGTTTCGGAGCGGTGTCCGGCCTAGAGCCGGACTTGGAGCCCTGGGGGGTTTCATCCCCTTTACTCATGGAGTCCGGGTGGTCGCCTCGCGGCGCCTCCAGGACCACCTCCTCCCGGATTGGAACCTATTGGGACAACACTTCGGTGTCGTCCGTAGGGCGGGGGGAGGAAGCCGTCGGAAGCGAGTTCACATCCGACGAGTGCAGTGAGCCGCTCGACGACGTGTCGAGCCGGTCTTTGGGTGGGCTGCATAAACATATTCGACATAAGGGAAAGTTGTGCAATAAACGAATACTATGAATTACTCTGGTATCCGGATACTTATGATTTAGCCAGGGGCTTGGCCCTGGGCGGCCACTCCTCTCCACCGTCGTCGGCGTCGGTGGAGTAGTCCGGAGGAAGGGTTTTCCCCTTCTTGGACCCTTCGGCCTCCCCAGCTGGGGCGACCTTCCTTTTCTTCCCTTCCCCCGCTGGAGGGGGAGGGGTCTCTTCTTCCTCCTCCTCGTCTTCATGGGAGGAGTGCGTCTTGGAGTCGTCGGATGAGGGATCCGACACCTCCAGGCGTCGGGCACTCTTTCGAGTCCCCGTGGGTTCTCCAAGCCAAACTGGTCGATGTTGAGTCTAGAAATTCTTTAGTTATATGTAGGGGAATTGTTTGTGGGTTGGAACGTAAGGCTCTTTTTACTCCTTATACCTTATGACTTTCTGATCTGAGTCAGTCCATTCTTCCACCGGGGGTTAAGGAATTAGGATCTGTTCTCTCTATCAGGATCACGAGTTACTAATCAGTAGTACCGTATAAGTTTGATGGTTACCAGCCTAGTTCAGTTCTACTACCACATTATGTTGCCAGAATGGTTTCAGAACTTTGATATGATGATGATGAGTGGGTACGAAATCCTTTGTCAAATGTCTCAAATCCTTTTTGAGCATTTACAGCTGTTATGCTGCCGAAATTTTGCTAGAAATTCTAATGCCTTTGCATTATGATTGTGCTTTCAGATGGCCACTCGCGACCTCAATCAAGTGGTTCGCCTGACTCGATGCCTAGATGTACCCGGCCATACTGCTAAGTTGGTCAGGGTAATGACTGAGGCTGGATATCGCTGGTATCCCGAGTACACGGTCGAAGAGCAATTCCGAGACTTTAATCAAGGCCAGTATCTCTGCACTGTCAGGATATTTCCATCTTATCCTGGATCTACCGAGCCTCTTCACTGCTCCTATGGACTCGGGGTTACTATTGAGATGGCTGTGCAGGACGCCGCCTACTCTATGATGACCATTATGCGAGTCAGATCTGGGTTATTTCGGGACTCTGATTTCCGGTATATGCCAGGATCACTTCCGGGAGCGCAAGGGTATCTCCAGGCTATCTATGCTGACCCCACTCAAGAGGATTCACGGACTCGCACCACTGCTGAGATGCTCGAGGATAAGGACCGTGAAAATCGGGCCTTAAGGCTAGAGCTCTTCAACACCCGTGCTGACCACTGGGCCACTTTGACTCGGTTCGCACCGGCGGTGCAAGCTGGATATTCAGATATGCGCGATCTCTATCCTGTGAGGTCCGCTCTGCCAGACGTGATGGTTTGGCGTGATGTAGGAGGCATCACCCCACCTCGCGGTCCCCGCAGACCACCGTTTGTTGGTCCAAGGCCTCATCCTAGCCCCTATGGTCCACAAGCTCCGCGAGACCGTCTGTTTCCGGATGATCATGTTGAACTTCCGGGCTATGGAGGTGACTTCTACGAGGACTACTACGGATCGGTCTAAGTTAGTGGTAGTATCACTAGTTCGCACTAGCTGTGTCGTCTATCGTACCGCGTGACTCGTGGGATATGACCTAGTTTGTACTCCTTCCGGAGGTGTAGAAAAATAATGTATAGGAGCTTGGAATGCCTCCGATGAGATGTAATCCTCTTTTCACCGTAATAGTACTTTGTTTGGTCTTGTACTAAACCCTGTATGGTGTGTATGACGATGGAATAAAAGAAGCAGTTTCTGTATCTACCATGTCATACGGATGATCATCTTGCATTCCGAGTTATTCCTTACATTATGTATCCTATGTCGGAATTTTACCATCCTGACTAAATCATTGTCTTGTTTACCTAGGATGGTCAACACGCGCGCTAACCCTGCTTCTCAAGAGCAGGCCGAAGGCAGTGAAGCTAGGGATGCAAATCTGCCTCATCCTCCTTCACTAGCCGAGGTTATGATGGAAGCTGAGAGAAACAAGCGGGAGACAAACCGTTTGTTGGAGCGTATTGAACAGAATACAGCACACCATCAGAGGGCTAACGTGGTGTCACTCAGTGATTTTATCAAATTGCATCCACCCACGTTCCACCACTCCGTCGAGCCCCTCGACGCTGATGACTGGCTTCGCAGTATCTCTCACAAACTGCGTTCCGCGCTGGTAGCGGAGGCTGACAAGGTCACCTTTGCTGCATATCATCTTGAAGGCCCCGCCAGCCTATGGTGGGAGAATTATGGAGCTATGCGCCCAGCGGGCCATGTCACAACTTGGGCTGAGTTCAGCGAGGCTTTCCGTGAACATCACATTCCGGAGGGTCTCATGGACCGTAAACGTGAAGAATTTTGCAGTTTCACCCAAGGCCGACTTTCTGTGGATGCCTATAGCAGGGAGTTTGGTAATCTCGCCCGATATGCAACTGAGGAAGTGTCTACTGACGCCAAGAAGCAAGCAAGGTTCCGTAAGGGCCTTAGTCCTGAGCTTCGCCGCGACCTCCTTCTGCATGAGTGCACATCTTTTTTGAAACTTGTCAACAAAGCCATCAGTGCTGAAACTGGTCAGACTGACTATGACGCAACACGCAAGCATGGACGTGACATGGGTTCCTCATCCGGTGCTGGTCCTCAGAAGCGCCGCGTGTGGGTACCCAACACTGCCCTGCCACCCAGGTTCACACCGAGGCCATCTTTCCAGGCGCCTCACCCTGTTCAACAGTCTGCTCCAGCCAAGCCCTATGGGGGTTCAACTAACAATGCTCCTCCACGTACCAGTTCCGTGACTTGTTTCAAGTGTGGGGAATCTGGTCACTATATGCGTGAATGCCCCCAGACCAACCCCAATCAATCTGCTAAAGCTGTTGGCCGTGGCAAGCCGACAGGGAAAGTGTTTCATGCTAAACCGGTCACCGCTTCACGTGGCCATGTCAACTGTGTCTCTGCCGAAGAAGCTCAAGAGGATCCCAACGTCGTTCTCGGTACGCTTCTTGTTAACTGCCACCCGGCATCTGTTCTTTTCGATACAGGAGCCTCTCATTCTTTTATATCCGAAAGTTATGCTCGATTGCATAACGTTGCATTCTGTGACATGCCATCCACTATGGAAATCTCTACCCCTGGTTCTAGATGGCAGACCTCTAGGGTAAGCTATGGAAATGAAATCCAAGTCGACAGACTTGTTTTCCTTGCATCTTTGATAGCCCTTAAATCTTCAGATATTAATATCATTCTGGGTATGGACTGGATGTCGGCTCATCATGCCCAAATCGATTGCTTCTCTAGGACTGTTCAACTCACCCATCCTTCGGGAGAGATAGTCAATGTCTTGACCCGAATAGCCAAGCGACAATTATATTCTCTTAACGCCAGCCCTTTGCCAGACCTTGAGGACGTTCCGGTAGTCCGTGACTTCCCGGATGTCTTTCCAGAGGAATTGCCAGGTGTTCCACCTGACAGGGATGTTGAGTTCGTAATAGACCTCATTCCAGGAACCGTTCCGATCGCTAGAAGACCTTATAAGATGGCACCCCTAGAACTAGCCGAGCTTAAGAAACAACTCGATGAGTCCTTGAAAAAGGGTTTCATCCGCCCTAGTTCATCTCCGTGGGCTTGCCCCGTCCTATTCGTCAAGAAGAAGGATGGTACGGACCGGATGGTTGTAGATTACCGACCTGTCAATTTGGTCACAATCAAGAACAAATATCCACTTCCCAGGATCAACGACCTGTATGATCAGCTCGCTGGATCCTCAGTCTTCTCCAAGATGGATTTGAGGTTGGGCTACCATCAAATCAAAATCAGAAACGGGGACATTCCTAAAACGGCCTTTGTTACTCGTTACGGCCAATACGAGTACACCGTCATGTCCTTCGGATTAACCAACGCTCCAGCCACCTTTTCTCGGTTAATGAACTCAATCTTCATGGAGTATTTGGATAAATTCGTCGTGGTTTACCTCGATGATATACTCATCTACTCCAAGAACGAGGAAGAACATGCCGAACATCTAAGGCTAGTGTTGCAGAAACTTCGAGAGCATCGCCTTTATGCCAAATTTTCTAAATGTGAATTCTGGTTGTCAGAAGTGACCTATCTGGGTCATGTAATATCTGGTAATGGTATTGCTGTTAACCCTGAGCGAGTTCAAGCCGTTCTTAATTGGACTCCACCTGAATCGGTCAAGCAAGTTCGGAGTTTTCTGGGCTTAGCGAGCTATTGTCGTCGCTTTGTCGAGAACTTCTCCAAAGTTGCCAAACCTCTAACCGAACTCCTCAAGAAAGATAAGAAGTTCGAATGGACTCCACAATGTGAGCACAGCTTTCAGGAACTGAAAAGACGCCTGACTTCTGCTCCCGTACTGGTACCGCCAGACTTCTCTAAGGACTTTGTTATCTACTGCGACGCCTCGCGACAAGGACTAGGTTGCATTCTCATGCAAGATCGACACGTAATTGCCTACGCTTCACGGCAATTGCACCCACATGAGGAGAATTATCCTACTCATGATCTAGAGCTTGCAGCCGTAGTCTATGCACTTAAGACCTGGCGACATTACCTCCTCGGTAATCGTTGCGAAATATTCACTGATCACCAAAGTCTGAAGTACATCTTCACCCAACCGGATTTGAATCTCAGGCAAAGACGTTGGGTTGAATTGATCACAGACTTCGACTTAGGAATAACCTACACCCCAGGGAAAGCCAACGTCATGGCTGATGCGCTAAGTCGTAAATCTTATTGTAACAACCTGATGTTACAACAAAGTCAACCGCTTCTCCATGAGGAATTTCGGAAGCTTAACCTTCATATTGTTCCTCAAGGTTTTCTCTCCACCATGGTGGCAAAACCTACCCTTACGGATCAAATTATCAAAGCACAGAAGGTAGATCCGGGAATCTCCCGCATCAAGAGGAACATTCAGAAAGGAATTGCGAATTGTTTCTCCATTAATGATCAAGGAGTCGTATACTTCGGGAATCGATTAGTAGTTCCCAAAGTGCGCAACCTAAGGCGATTAATCCTTAAGGAAGCTCATGAATCTCCTCTCACTATTCATCCCAGTAGTACTAAGATGTATCAGGACCTACGCCAGAGGTTCTGGTGGACTAGGATGAAGAGAGAAATTGCTCAGTATATTGCTAACTGCGACGTCTGTCGTCGTGTAAAAGCAGAGCACCAACGGCCTGCTGGCACCCTTCAACCCTTAGCTATTCCTGAATGGAAATGGGATAAAATTGGTATGGATTTTATTACCGGTTTTCCCAGGACCAAGAGAGGGAATAATGCTATCTTCGTCGTGGTCGATCGTCTTTCCAAAGTAGCCCATTTCCTACCTATTCGAGAGAGTATAACCGCTAGCCAGCTGGCAGACTTATACATCTCCCGAATAGTGTCCCTTCATGGTGTCCCTTTGGAAATTAACTCGGATCGAGGAAGTCTTTTCACCTCTCGATTTTGGGAAAGTTTCCAAAATGCTATGGGAACCCGTCTTTCCTTTAGCACCGCTTTCCACCCTCAGTCGAGTGGTCAAGTGGAACGCGTCAACCAAATTCTAGAAGACATGCTTCGAGCCTCTGTTATCTCATTCGGAATGGACTGGGAGAAGTGCCTTCCGTTTGCCGAAGTCGCTTACAACAACAGCTATCAATCTAGCTTGGGTAAAGCCCCTTTTGAAGTTCTCTATGGACGACGATGTCGAACACCCCTTAACTGGTCAGAGACCGGGGAAAGACAATTCTTTGGCCCGGATATGATTCAGGAAGCAGAAGAACAAGTTCGTATCGTTCGTGAAAAGTTGAAAACAGCCCAATCCCGTCAAAAGAGTCAATATGACCGAAAACATAAGGCTATGACTTTCGAGGTTGACGAGAAGGCCTATCTTCGGGTCACCCCTCTGAAGGGAACCCATCGTTTCGGTATCAAAGGCAAATTGGCTCCTCGTTACATTGGACCTTTTCGCATTCTTGCCAAACGAGGAGAAGTTGCCTACCAGTTGGAACTACCTCCACACCTCTCCAGAGTTCACGATGTCTTCCACGTTTCTCAACTCAGGCGTTGCTTCTCGGATCCTATCCGTGAAGTGGACCACGAAACGCTTGATCTCCAAGATGATCTTACATATCGAGAGTACCCCATTCGTATCCTCGATCAGGCCGAACGTACCACCCGACGTCATAATATCAAGTTTCTCAAGGTTCAATGGTCGCACCATTCTGAGGATGAAGCAACTTGGGAAAGGGAGGATCGTCTTCGACTCGAGTACCCCACCTTCTTCCCGGAGGAACCCAAATCTCGGGACGAGATTCTTTTGAGTGGGGGTGAGTTGTCACAACCTAGCTAGTCATGCATTAGAGTGTTGCATCATGTTTACTCTTTCATCAGAAACTTGAAATGGGGATGACAGAACCCCCAGTCCCCTCTGAAACCAACTAGGGTTACTAAAATAATTTTTCAATGAACCTGAAATGCCCTTCTAAAATGCCCATCATTTTTGTCTTGGTTCAGAACCTCTGCCAAAAATGGTGCACATTTTCCTAGGCCATCCTAGGGTTTTTGAATTAAATCATAAATATTTGAATTTGGGCATTTAAAATAATATAAAATATTTAAATGCTCAAATATCTCCAAACTAAAATGTTTCATGTTGGAAATAATCCAACTATGGGCCAGGAATAGTTTGGTGATTTTTGAACTAGCCTAGGTATTTTATTTAATTCAACAAAGTTGCAGATATGTTAAATAAAACAGAAACAGAAATAAAAAGGGGGAAAACTTACCTGGGCTCCTCCACTGTGCGGCCCAGCCAGCTGGGCGGCCCAGCCAGCAGCGGCCCAGCCCACCACTGCAGCTCTCCGTCGTCTTCCTCCCCTCGCCCCGAAGCTGCTGCGTGCTCGCGCGCGCACGACCGCGCGGCCACCTCCTGCTTGCCAACGCGCTCCTGGCCGCGTGGACGACTCCCGCAGGCCGTCCCGACCCCCCCTGCTCTCTCTCACTCTCCCCCGGCTCTCCCCTCCTCTCCCTCGCTCTCTCTCTCACACGGCCGAACACCACCGTCGCCGCCGTTCGCCATAGCAGCCATCTCCGGCCACCCCTCGCTCCCCCGACTAGCTCAGGAGCTCCGCCTCGACTCCCTCTTCCTCCCCACCGCTCCACAGCTCCCCGGAAGCCCTGCATCGCCGCCACGTCGCCGTTCCCCTCTTCGGGCTCCGACCACCGTCGCCGTCGAATTCGCCGTCTCCAGCGCGTCCCCGAGCCCGCTTCGACGCCCACTGCAACCGCGGTGAGCTACGCCACCGTTTCCCCCTCTCCTTCCCCTTGTTCCCTCACCGTAGCCACCTCCCCACCACGGCCGAACCTCCGCCGTCGCCGAGCTCGCCGTCGGCGCAGCTCCGGTGACCATTTGGTCACCCCGGCGAGTCCAACGAGTTCGCAAGACCCCGTAGAGCATCCCTAGCACCTCGCTTTGCTCGACTTCGAGCTCCAGCACCGTTCCCGTGCACGACCGAACCCCGGCGGCCGCAGCCGAGCTCGCCGCCGTCGACTCCGGCCACCCCGACCCCAACGGGCTCCGCCAAGAGCTGCGGGTTGGCCTCAGCTCCACTCCGGTGGTCTCCGCGGTCCGTTTGGTGGCCGAAATGACCAAAACCACTTCCGCCGCCGCGTCGGGCTCGCCGGCGACTAAACGCCGGCAGCCGACATTAACTTTGACCACGGGTGGGCCCTGGTTGACTCCCCTGAGTCAATGACAGGTGGGGCCCAGCCCTGTTATTTAAACAGGATTAGTTTTAATTAAGTTTTAATTAAAATAATCACCCTGACATGCGGGACCCACTATCAGGTTTGACCTGGACCAGTTCCGTTGACCTGCTGACGTCACACTGACGTCAGGCTGACGCAGTAATTGATTTTCTGGATTTAAATTAAATCAGGAAATTCCAGAATATTATTTAAACTTCAAAAATTCATAACTTTTATTCTGTAACTCCAAATTGGACAATTTATATATGAAGAATGATCAGAAAAATCCAATCTATCCATCTGTACTATTTTCATGCATGATCAAACAAGTTAAA
This sequence comes from Triticum dicoccoides, assembly GCF_002162155.2. Lineage (NCBI taxonomy): Eukaryota > Viridiplantae > Streptophyta > Magnoliopsida > Poales > Poaceae > Triticum > Triticum dicoccoides. The sequence continues at coordinate 628,006,741 of NC_041382.1, forward strand.
TTGATGTTTTAAGCAGAACAAGGAAAAGCACTTTAAAAGGCCATATTTGAATTTGAAATTTGAATCTTTGATTCAAATTTGTTCAAACCCTTCTGGCTTTAGTTGCATTAGCCCAATACACTCATATTGCCATGTTTCATGCATGCATCATATTGTTGCACATTGTTTGGTGATGCTTGTGTATCGATGCCCTTGCGACAGGTTCTGTCCCCGAGGAGTACCGTGATTACCCTAACGAAGAACCGTATCCGTGCATCGAACCATCAGGCAAGCAACCAACCATTTGATCATATCGATACAATCCCATGTTCTCGCTCCTGCTCTCTTTTACTGCATTAAGACAACGCGATTCAAACTGCTGTGTGCTACGGTAGTTGAACCCATTTCCTCTGCATGACCTGTCATTGCCACAGTAACTAGATGAAACCCACTAGCATGTGTAGGAGTTGCTTGAGCCATATGTATGTGTTGTTCCTACCTTGCTATGCCTGCTATTCTTAGAGTCGTGTCAGGTCTGGTTCATCTGGGTGATGGGCTGGAGTGAAATGATTATGTCGGTAATGAGAGTGGTGTGGTGAACACGATTTGGTAAAGGTATCGATGAAAGGCCATGTAGGAGTACATGGTGGGTTGTTTCATTGAAGCCGACCTTAAGCACTGAGATCTGTATGAGTGATTTAAGAATCAGCTACTACCATGCATTGGGCCCGAAACCAATGGACCCTCTCGGCTTCTTATTCACCCTAGTTCTCCGTCCAGGAGTTGCAAGTAGTTTCTGGTGTTTGTAGCCTACTGGAGGCCGTGGACAGCGCTGACCGTAGGGGTGGGCTGTGATGCGGTAGGTACGTGGCCGGGTGTACCGAATACCCGTTAGGTATCTCGGGAACCCTGTTCACATCGTTCGGGGCCGTATGGGAAACCTCGGCCGGACTCCCTGCGGATGGAACCTGAATAGGCGATAAACCTGGACTGGAGGCTTAGGTGATTAGGTAGGTCGTGGCCGACACCCACGTTGGGCTTTCGCTTGAAGGTTGCCGAGTACATGTCGTGTAAACGACGGTAAGTGGTGAGAGCGTGTATGAAGAAGTACCCCTTGCAGGGTTAACATGATCTATTCGAATAGCCGCGTCCGCGGTAAAGGACTACTTGGTTGCCTATACAGTTCATAGACAAGTAAATGGAAACTACTAAAAGCCTCAAGATAAGTGTGAGTGCCGAGGATGGCTCTTCCGTAGGAAGACGGAGGCGGATCCTCGGTAGTGTATTGAATTGGTGAGTAGTGGACTCGTGTGCGCAAAACCATTTCAAGTTGGAGTATCGTAGGATAGCCTAGCCAAGAGTCAAAGCTGGCTTGCTGCAATAACTCCACCAACCCTTCTTGATACTATGCATGTATGTAGGATCTGATGTAAGTCTTGCTGAGTACCTTTGTACTCATGTTGCTATAATCTACATTTTTACAGAAGACGCTGCAACCCCTTCTGATGGGTTCTATGTAGACGTTGACATCAACGAGTAGGCTAAAGACCCAGGTGGTGACCCTGAGCTTGTGAAGGACCACGTAGTATAGCTAGGCTTTCCAAGCCTCTTTTATTTTACTAGTTGTCTGTACTCAGACAAGTTACTTCCGCTGCTAGTTTGTATGACTGTATGACTTGTATGTGGGGTCGTGAGACCCGTACCTTTGTGTATGCTATGTATGGCTCACTGAGCCTTAAATAAAGTACTTGTGTCATAGAGTCATGTTGTGATGCTTCGTTGTATTTGCACATATCGAGCATATTGTGTGTATGATTGAAATGCTTGGTATGTGTGGGATCTGACTATCTAGTTGTTTATCTTTAGTAGCCTCTCTTACCGGGAAATGTCTCCTAGTGTTACCGCTGAGCCATGGTAGCTTGCTACTGCTCTGGAACACTTAGGCTGGCCGGCATGTGTCCTTCTTCGTTCCTGTGTCTGTCCCTTCGGGGAAATGTCACGCTTTGAGTACCGGAGTCCTGTTAGCCCGCTACAGCCCGGTTTACCGGAGTCCTGTTAGCCCAGTGCTACAGCCCGGACCCACTTGCTGATGACCGACACGATCGAAGCTGGGTCATGGATGCCTGTCCCTGTAAGTCTGTGCCACTTTGGGTTTACGACTAGTCATGTCAGCCCGGGCTCTTTATCATATGGATGCTAGCGACACTATCATATACGTGAGCCAAAAGGCGCAAACGGTCCCGGGAAAAGGTAAGACGACACCCGTGGGGATACCGTGCGTGAGGCCGCAAAGTGATATGAGGTGTTACCAGCTAGATCGATGTGACATCGAGTCGGGGTCCTGACACAAGCAGAGAAGCCTGCATACGCATATTGACTCCTTTTTGTTAGACTCCTGTGAATTTTATTTGATCCTCTATTCAGCTTTTCTTCTTGAACGCCAAACAGAGCATCAGGGGCTACTGTCTATGCGGTAATATTATTTACACATTCTTTACTTACCTCAAAGCCTATTAAAAGGCTAGTACAAGCTTCAGTCAGTCCGCTCTTGGCGGACTGAACCTACTGGACCACCGAACTCATAATGGTGCGGTGCTCCTCGTCGATGGAGGCGCCTTGGAGCGCCTCCAACAGATTGTCCGGCGCCTCCGGTTGGACGGGGGTCACCGGCACGATGGGCTTGCTCCTCTTGGAAGGAGGTCCCCCGCCGAACTCTGGAACCTTTGAAGGTTTCGGAGCGGTGTCCGGCCTAGAGCCGGACTTGGAGCCCTGGGGGGTTTCATCCCCTTTACTCATGGAGTCCGGGTGGTCGCCTCGTGGCGCCTCCAGGACCACCTCCTCCCGGATTGGAACCTATTGGGACAACACTTCGGTGTCGTCCGTAGGGCGGGGGGAGGAAGCCGTCGGAAGCGAGTTCACATCCGACGAGTGCAGTGAGCCGCTCGACGACGTGTCGAGCCGGTCTTTGGGTGGGCTGCATAAACATATTCGACATAAGGGAAAGTTGTGCAATAAACGAATACTATGAATTACTCTGGTATCCGGATACTTATGATTTAGCCAGGGGCTTGGCCCTGGGCGGCCACTCCTCTCCACCGTCGTCGGCGTCGGTGGAGTAGTCCGGAGGAAGGGTTTTCCCCTTCTTGGACCCTTCGGCCTCCCCAGCTGGGGCGACCTTCCTTTTCTTCCCTTCCCCCGCTGGAGGGGGAGGGGTCTCTTCTTCCTCCTCCTCGTCTTCATGGGAGGAGTGCGTCTTGGAGTCGTCGGATGAGGGATCCGACACCTCCAGGCGCCGGGCACTCTTTCGAGTCCCCGTGGCCCTCTTCTTGGCCTTCTTCTCCGGCACCACATGGGGTGCCGGAACCAGCAGCTTCGCCAAACGAGCGTCCGCTGGGCCTTCGGGCAAAGGAGCCGGATAGTTGATCTGTCGGACGTCTCCTGCCAATCCTGTCAAAGGTAAGGGAGCTTAGATCCCGCATGGAGTCAAACTATGAAAAACTGATACCCTGTAAAAGAAAAAACAGCTTACCGCATGAGCGTGACGCTGTGTATTGAATCCGCGATCCTCGGTAGCGGATGCGGGGGCCTCGGCGCCCTTAAAAAGCACCTTCCAGGCATCTTCGTATGTCGTGTCGAAGAGCCTTATCAGAGTTCAGTGCCGCGCCGGGTCGAACTCCCACAGGTTGAAAGCCCGTTGTTGACACGGGAGGATCAGGCGGATGAGCATAACCTCAACTACATTGACAAGTTTGAGCTTCTTGTCCACCAGGGTTTGGACGCATGTTTGGAGTCCGGTCAGCTCTCCTTTTTTACCCCACGACAGGCCCATCTCCATCCAGGAGGTGAGCCGCGTAGGGGGCCCGGATCGAAACTCGGGGGCTACGACCCATTCGGGGTCGCGCGGCTCGGTGATGTAAAACCACCCCGATTGCCACCCCTTCAGGGTCTCCACAAAGGAGCCCTCGAGCCATAAGACGTTGGGCATCTTGTCCACCATGGCGCCTCCGCACTCCGCCTGGTTGCCGCGCACCACCTTCGGCTTGACATTGAAAGTCTTGAGCCATAGGCCGAAATGGGGGCGGGTGCAGAGGAAAGCCTCGCACACGACGATAAATGCCGAGATGTTGAGGACAAAGTTCGGGGCCAGATCGTGGAAATCCAGGCCATAGTAGAACATGAGCCCCCGGACAAATGGGTGAAGAGGGAAGCCCAGTCCGCGAAGGAAATGGGGGAGGAACACCACCCTCTCATGGGACCTAGGGGTGGGGATGAGCTGCCCCTTTTTAGGAAGCCGGTACGCGATGTCGTTAGACAAGTATCCGACCTTCCTCAGTTTTTTGATGTGTCCCTCCGTGACGGAGGAGACCATCCACTTGCCTCCCACTCCGGACATGGATGGAGAAGGTTGAGGTGGGGAGTGTGGACTTGGGCACTGGAGCTCGAGTGCGCGAGAATGGATAAGCAAGGGAGGAAGAAGGCGTAGGTGAAAAGGTGGATCCTTATCCCCTTATATGGGTGGATGCAACTACGTGTCCCCACCAGCCTGGTAAAACTCGCTTATCTCCAAGCGCCGTAATCAATGGCGCGGTTGGGTTACCCATGCCCGTATTGATGAGAATCCCGGAATAAGGGGACACGATCTCTGCTTTAAAAAGACGTGCCAAGGAAACCGCCTCGCATGACGCACTGAGGTGGGATAATAAAACGACTCGGATAAAGGCTTGGCCGTGGTGTGTCGCACTACGGAATACGTCAGCAGATTAGATTTGTGTAAATATTATTCTCTCTATGGCAATATGTGGAAACTTGTTTTGCAGAGCCGGACACTATCTTTGTGTTCAAAATCTTCTATGAAGTACTTGGAGGAGGAACCCGCCTTGCAATGCCAAAGACAATCTGCGCGCCGGACTCGTCGTCATTGAAGCCTGGTTCAGGGGCTACTGAGGGAGTCCTGGATTAGGGGGTGTTCAGATAGCCGGACTATACCATCAGCCGGACTCTTGGACTATGGAGATACAAGATTGAAGACTTCGTCCCGTGTCCGGAAGGGACTTTCCTTGGCGTGGAAGGCAAGCTTGGCAATACGGATATGTAGATCTCCTACCATTGTAACCGACTTTGTGTAACCCTAACCCTCTCCGGTGTCTATATAAACTGGAGGGTTTTAGTCCGTAGGACAACATACGCAACAACAATCATACCATAGGCTAGCTTGTAGGGTTTAGCCTCTCTGATCTCGTGGTAGATCTACTCTTGTACTACCCATATCATCAATATTAATCAAGCAGGACGTAGGGTTTTACCTCCATCGAGAGGGCCCGAACCTGGGTAAAACTTCGTGTCCCTTGCCTCCTATTACCATCCGGCCTAGACGCACAGTTTGGGACCCCCTACCCGAGATCCACCGGTTTTGACACCGACAATGGGCTAAGTTAGGACACCCCTGCAGGGTATAAACTTTCGAGAGCCGTGCCCGCGGTTATGTGGCAGATGGGAATTTGTTGATGTCCGGTTGTAGAGAACTTGACACTTGACTTAATGAAAATGCATCAACCGTGTGTGTAGCCGTGATGGTCTCTTTTCGGCGAAGTCCGGGAAGTGAACACGGTTCGTGTGTTATGGTTGTGTGTAAGTAGTTTCAGGATCACTTCTTGATCACTTCTAGCTTCACCACCATTGCGTTGCTTCTCTTCTCGCTCTTATTTGCGTATGTTAGCCACCATATTTGCTTAGTGCTTGCTGCAGCTCCACCTCATTACCTATCCTACCCATAAGCTTAAATAGTCTTGATCTCGCGCGTGTGAGATTGCTGAGTCCTCGTGACTCATGGATACTTCCAAACAGTTGCAGGTGCCGATGATACCAGTGCAGGTGATGCTACCAAGCTCAAGTGGGAGCTCGACGAGGACCTTGTCGCTACGATGTTTCATTTCCTGTTGATCAGTAGTGGAGCCCAGTTTGGACGATTGGGGATCTAGTAATTGGGGTTGTCTTCTTTTATTTCGGTTCCGTAGTCGGACCTTGATTGTACTCTGGATGATGTATGTTTAACTTGTTATTTGTGTGAAGTGGCGATTGTAAGCCAACTCTTTATCCCTCTCTTGTTCAATACATGGGATTGTGTGAAGATTACCCCACTTGCAACTAAACCACCATGAGGTTATGCCTCTAAGTCGTGCCTCGACACGTGGGAGATATAGTCGCATCGTGGGTGTGACAAGTTGGTAATCAGAGGCATTCCCGACTTAGGAGCCCCCTGCTTGATCGAATCGCTAATGTTGTTGAGTCTAGAACAAAATGTTTTGATTCTTAGGATTATATATTTTAGAGAGTATGATTCTTTTTACTCATCGGTCCCTTCGTCGCTCTAGTGAGGCCTCCTGACGTAGAAGTTTTGACTTTCCTCTCCTCAAATTTCACTAAAAAAAACTTTTAGGATCACGCAGGTATCTTGGAATCGTTTCGATAGTCTTGTGAAGAGAACATTGTTCTTGGTTCCTCCTGACATTTAGGGGTTGTGGCAGTGTCCCGGGGAGTTGAGCTCCGAGGTGTTGTCGTCACAATTTTATCGTTGCAGTTCTGGAATACCTGAGTTCGCTGACATCGAAAATCTCTTTTATGCAGTTGTTGGTGAGATAACCTCGACGCCACCCAGTACTGGGGTGGGAGTTCGGGAGTATTGCCATAACTCGTATAACGGATGCTTTTCAAAGGTTGAGGTACATGATTTCCGAAGGTTTCTTGGTTATGTGTTGACGGATGGATACAGCTGGATGTAGGGATTGTTAGTTTGGGTGAGATATTATGCTTCCCCTGTATCCCCAACACTTGATTGCATAACAGAAAGTTTCGGGAGTTTATAGGTGGGAATTCAATTAGCTCTTAGAATATCTTTCCGATAGATGCATGATATGAGATTGGGGTTCGACGTCTAGTGGTCTGCCTATCCACGGTTGGTTTTACAGTGGTCTCGTTGTGTCTTAAAGAGTCCTTGGCTATGCTGACCCGGGGACGCTTCGTATGTCATGTGCACTGCCTTGTACATGATGGTGTTGTACGATCGAGCCCGTGTGAGCCCCACCACGAAAACTTCAGACGAAATCTCTATCATATGTTTGTTCCGGCTTATTCTGCAAGCCAATCCTTTGTTTTGTTTTGAGCTGTGCTATTCGAGTTGCTTCGAAGTCAAGTGTTGATTCCATACCTTTCCTAAGCGGTGTCCTCATATTTCTATGAGAGTATTAATCCTTCTTGATCATCACGGTTGTCTTTTCAATTCTTTCCAACCAGTGTGTATTTCATCCGTCCCCAAGTTGCCTTTGTTTTCCTGCCCACCCACCCCTTTTTCTTCAAGGAATCAGATGTCTTAATCAAGTATCCATTTTATTCATGTGAAGTCTCTTCATTCTTTTCAATCAATGTTCTTACCCGGTGGTTCTCATGAAGATGCTCTACAAGTTCATCATTCTTCGTTCTTTTTTCTTCTCCGGTGGATTCAATTCAAGATTTTGGTGTTGATCATATCCATTTTCCTCGTTTCAAATGCTTTCCCATGCCGTTGCACCTCTTAATCGCTTACCTCTCTCTATTCATGTCCGAAGTGCCGAAGATATCTCAGAAGATTCGTGTTTTCACTCGTAATCCGTTCAAGCTATTTCGAGGATGTTATCTCATTCAAGCTATTTAATTCAACCAGTGCAATCTCTCTTCAAAACCATTTCAACGGTGTATCTTTTGAGTGGGCCCTAACCCACAGGTCTTTTCCCAGGATCTTACCTGACTCTTCTATTTTCCCGAAGTTACTCTCAAATTCTTCTCCAAGTTTACGTAAGAATGAATTATCATCAGTCATATGTCTTTCTCCAAGATCTGTCAAATTCTTTTCATTGTTGGCTCAACCTTTCCATTCTTTCTCCCGGAGTATCTCAACAATTTTGGTGGTGTTTCTCGTCGTCATTCTCAGATTTTGAAGATCGAAGAAGAGCTCCTCTTAAATTCTTACTCGTTCTTCCAAAGATTCATGGTTCTAGCTTTATACCATCCTCTCATAATTGTTTTCGATTGTGAGAATTATTTTCACCCATCCGGAGCAATTCAAGAGTCTTTTCAGCTTGATTCTCCGAAAGTCATCATTTCAGGATTATTTATTTCAGCTTTCAGCTCTCGTTCTCCAAATCTTACCGCTGCATCATTCAAGTATTCTCTAATCAGCTTGTGATCTCTTCTTCCTCTTGTATCAAATTCCCTCAAGTATCTTCGTTCATTTTCTAATTCTCCCTGGAGTTTCTTTATCTTTTCTTCGTTCATTTTCAATTCTTACGGTGGTTCGTTCAAGATTCCTTTCCTCTTGTTATCATATCAATTCATTTGTTATTTTCAAGTCCTACCAATGGTCCATTGAGTTTATGCTATATCTCTCTTAATCCTTTCAATGAGAATAAGTAGTATGCCAAATCCGTTTGCTTGTCATCAATTTAAATTGGTGAAGGATACGCATAACATAATTCTTATTTTTGCTTCATCCAAGTGATCTAGTTTCTTCGTTCCAGAGTTGTTCATCATGTCACATTTCTTGGTTCGAGATGCTTCATCGTTTCTTTTCTGGAGTTTTGAGTTTTCCGCTTTATCTCGTCGCGAAGATTCATCTAAATCATTGCAAGGCTTCACCTTGTGTTTTCAACTTCTCTTTCTTTTTTATCATCATTTTATTACCGGAGTTCTTCATGGAGGCTCTACATGATGGTTCATCAAGGATTTAATTCCTTCTCGAAGTGTTCATCGAGATTCTTTTCAGAGGAGCTCAAGTATTCTTCATCTTGCATTCCGAAGTGCAATTCTTTCTACCTTATCTTTTGAGATGGCATTATGTCATTTTTGACAATTTCCTTGTGTTTCATGATTCAGAAGTTCGGGAATGAGATATTTAAAGCCATTATTTTTTTCCTTGGAGTTATCTTGGTATAGATTTCACCCAAAGCCTTTGATACGTCTCCAACGTATCTATAATTTTTGATTGTTCCATGCTATATTATATCCTATTTTGGACATTATTGGGCTTTATTATGCACTTTTATATTATTTTTTGGGACTAACCTATTAACCGGAGGCCCAGCCCAGAATTGTTGTTTTTTTTCCTATTTCAGAGTTTCGCAGAAAAAGAATATCAAACGGAGTCCAAACGGAATGAAACCTTCGGGAACATGATTTTCGGAACAAACGTGATCCAGAGGACTTGGACCCTACGTCAAGACATCCACCAGGAAGGCACGAGGTAGGGGGCGCGCCTACCCCCCCCCCAAGGCGTGCCCTCCACCCTCGTAGGGCCCATGTTGCTCCACCGACGTACTCCTTCCTCCTATATATACCTACGTACCCCCAAACTACCAGATACGAAGCCAAAACCCTAATCCCATCGCCGCAACTTTCTGTATCCATGAGATCCCATCTTGGGTCCTTTTCCGGAGCTCTGCCGGAGGGGGTATCGATCACGGAGGGCTTCTATATCAACACCATAGCCTCTCCGATGAAGTGTGAGTAGTTTACTTTAGACCTTCTGGTCCATAGTTATTAGTTAGATGGCTTCTTCTCTCTTTTTGGATCTCAATACAAAGTTCTCCCCCTCTCTTGTGGAGATCTATTCGATGTAATCTTCTTTTGCGGTGTGTTTGTTGAGACCGATGAATTGTGGGTTTATGATCAAGTTTATCTATGAACAATATTTGAATCTTCTCTGAATTATTTTATGTATGATTGGTTATCTTTGCAAGTCTCTTTGAATTATCAATTTGGTTTGGTCTACTAGATTGATCTTTCTTGCAATGGGAGAAGTGCTTAGCTTTGGGTTCAATCTTGCGGTGTCCTTTCCCAGTGACAGTAGGGGCAGCAAGGCACGTATTGTATTGTTGCCATCAAGGATAACAAGATGGGGTTTATATCATATTGCATGAGTTTATCCCTCTACATCATTTCATCTTTCTTAAAGCGTTACTCTGTTCTCTTGAACTTAATACTCTAGATGCATGCTGTATAGCGGTCGATGTGTGGAGTAATAGTAGAAGATGCAGGCAGGAGTCGGTCTACTTGTCTCGGACGTGATGCCTATATACATGATCATACCTAGATATTCTCATAACTATGCTCAATTCTGTCAATTGATCAACAGTAATTTGTTCACCCACCGTAATACTTATGCTCTTGAGAGAAGCCACTAGTGAAACCTATGGCCCCCGGGTCTATTTTCCATCATATTAATCTTCCAATACTTAGTTATTTCCTTTGCCATTTATTTTACTTGCATCTTTATTTCTCTTTATCATAAAAATACCAAAAAATATTATCTTATCATATCTATCAGATCTCACTTTCGTAAGTGATCGTGAAGGGATTGACAACCCCTTTATCGCGTTGGTTGCGAGGAGTTTATTTGTTTGTGTAGGTGCGAGGGACTCGTGCATGGCCTCCTACTGGATTGATACCTTGGTTCTCAAAAACTGAGGGAAATACTTACGCTGCTCTGTTGCATCACCCTTTCCTCTTCAAGGGAAAACCAACGCAGTGCTCAAGAGGTACCAAGAAGGATTTCTGGCACCGTTGCCGGGGAGTCTACACAAAAGTCAACATACCAAGTTGATACGTCTCCGTCGTATCTATAATTTTTGATTGTTCCATGCCAATATTCTACAACTTTCATATACTTTTGGCAACTTTTTATACTATTTTTGGGACTAACATATTGATCCAGTGCCCAGTTCCTGTTTGTTGCATGTTTTTTGTTCCGCGGAATATCCATATCATACGGAGTCCAAACGGAATAAAAACTGACAAAGATTTTTTTTGGAATATATATGATTTTTGGGAAGAAAAATCCACGCGAGACGATGCCCGAGGGGGCCACGAGGCAAGGGGGCGCGCCCTAGGGGGCAGGCGCGCCCCTGACCCTCGTGGCCACCCCGTAATGCGGTTGATGCCCTTCTTTCGCCGCAAGAAAGCTAATATCCGGATAGAGATCGTGTTAAAATTTCAGCCCAATCGGAGTTACGGATCTCCGGGAATATAAGAAATGGTGAAAGGGTAGAATCTGAGAACACAGAAATAGAGAGAGACAGATTCAATCTCGGAGGGGCTCTCGCCCCTCCCACGCCATGGAGGCCATGGACCAGAGGGGAAACCCTTCTCCCATCTAGGGAGGAGGTCAAGGAAGAAGAAGAAGAAGAAGAAGAAGGAGGGGGCTCTATCCCCCTCGCTTCCGGTGGCACCGGAGTGCCACCGGGGGCCATCAAAATCACCGCAATCTTCACCAACAACTTCACCGCCATCATCACCAACTCTTCCCCCCTCTATGCAGCGGTGTAACCTCTCTCTTACCCTCTGTAATCTCTACTTAAACATGGTGCTCAACACTATATATTATTTCCCAATGATGTATGGCTATCCTATGATGTTTGAGTAGATCTGTTTTGTCCTATGGGTTATTTGATGATCGTGATTGGTTTGAGTTGCATGTTTTATTATTGGTGCTGTCCTATGGTGCTCTCTGTGTCGCGCAAGCGTGAGGGATCCCCGCCGTAGGGTGTTGCAATACGTTCATGATTCGCTTATAGTGGGTTGCGTGAGTGACTGAAACACAAACCCGAGTAAGGGGGTTGTTGCGTATGGGATAAAGAGGACTTGATGCTTTAATGCTATGGTTGGGTTTTACCTTAATGATCTTTAGTAGTTGCGGATGCTTGCTAGAGTTCCAATCATAAGTGCATATGATCCAAGTAGAGAAAGTATGTTAGCTTATGCCTCTCCCCCATATAAAATTGCAATAATGATTACCGGTCTAGTTATCGATTGCCTAGGGACAAATAACTTTCTCGTAACAAAAAGCTCTTTACTAAAACTAACTTAGTTGTGTCTTTATCTAAACAGCCCCTAATTTTTATTTACATGCTCTTTATTATCTTGTAAACCTATCCAACAACACCTACAAAGTACTTCTAGTTTCATACTTGTTCTAGGTAAAGCTAACGTCAAGCGTGCGTAGAGTTGTATCGGTGGTCGATAGAACTTGAGGGAATATTTGTTCTACCTTTAGCTCCTCGTTGGGTTCGACACTCTTACTTATCGAAAGAGGCTACAATTGATCCCCTATACTTGTGGGTTATCAAGACCTTTTTATGGCGCCGTTGCTGGGGAGCAATAGCATGGGGTGAATATCCTCGTCTGTGTGCTTGTTTTCTTTATCAGTAAGTAATTTTTATTTGCTGTTCTTAGTTGTTCTTTATCTTTAGTTATGGATATGGAACACGAAATACCAAAAAAATAGGTGTACTTGCTACTCATGGAGATGAGGAACCTCCTAAAACCCTCGATGCTCAATATGTGAAAAATATTATGTACCACTTCGATAATCCTGAGAAAACCTCATTCAATCTGGTAATGGGAGTAACGTTGGATCAACATGAATACTTTAGGGATTATCGCTTGACACAAAAAGGGAAACTATTATGGGATCAAATTTATATATTGTATTGGTATGCTAGGCAACTATGCTTGAGATATGATTATACTTGCTGCTCTAGGATGAAGGCTCCACACCTTCCCTTTTCATGTGAATTTAATGATAATGAAACCTTAGCTTCTTATGCTAATGGTATATATGATTACTATGATGTGGAACAAATAGAAGAATTTGTTGCTTTTAAGGGTGCTTATGAAATTGAATCTTTGTTTGAAAAGTATGAAGCTTTTGATGATGATGTTTATAGGCCTGAAAATTTAGCTATCCTAAAATATTGCTATGATAATTATGAATATAATTCCTATATTAATGCGCTTATTAAGAAAGTCTCCGTTGTCCAAGAAGAGACTAATATTTTGCAGCAATCTATGGAAGAAGAAGTTGATGAAACTGTGAGCTCATTGGATGAAAAAGATGAGGAGGAGAGCGAAGAACAAAAGGAGGAAGAGCGGATTGATCACCCATGCCCACCTTCTAATGAGAGTAACTCTTTAACTCATACATTGTTTAATTTCCCTTCGTGTTTACCGAAGGATGAATGCTATGATAATCGCTATGATCCCATTGATTCTTTTGAAATATCCCTTTTTGATGATGCTTGCTATGCTTGTGGCCAAGATGCCAATATGAATTATGCTTATGGAGATGAACTTGCTATAGTTCTTTATGTTAAACATGAAATTGTTGCTATTGCACCCACGCATGATAGTCCTATTATCTTTTTGAATTCTCCCAACTACACTATATCGGAGAAGTTTGCCCTTATTAAGGATTATATTGATGGGTTGCCTTTTACCGTTACACATGATGATTTTGATGAATATAATATGCATGTGCTTTCTGCTCCTACTTGCAATTAGTATGAGAGAGTTACTATATCTCCACCTCTCTATGCTTCCCACATGATAAAATTGCAAGAAACTGTTTATACTATGCATTGGCCTTTACTATGTGTGCATGAATTGTTCTTTTATGACATGCCGATGCATAGGAAGAGAGTTAGACTTCGTTGCTACATGATATATGTTACTTTGTTCTCACTACTAAATTACAAATCATTGTCAATTAAAATTGGCTTTGATATACCTTGGGATCCGGGTGGATTCATTACTTGAGCACTATATGCCTAGCTTAATGGCTTTAAAGAAAGCGCTGCCAGGGATACAACCCGGAAGTTTTAGAGAGTCATTTATTTCTGTTGAGTGCATTTATATAGTTTAAAAACAACAAAAATAAAGAGGGGAACCCAAAACTTTTTCAAAAAAGGAAAGTGAAAGTGAGAAAGACAAGCATTGTTGAAGTGGGAGAGCTCCTTGAATGTTGTTCATGCTCACAGCAACTTTGTGAATCTTGATTACAGAAACTTTTCAACAAAAATAATTATCCCCTTGTACAATTCCATTGTATTATAAAAATAATGTGCCAAGGTTTGCCTTTAGGATGTTTACATTTGCTTGATGGTTTGTACGGTGCAGGACAGAAACTTTGGCTGTAGTGCACGATTTTACATTTTTTACTGGAACGTCAAACGGTTCTGATTTCTTTTGCACTGTCTTTCTATACAAATTGTTTATTTTTCCTAGTTTTGGCAGAAATTTTCAAGTATCATAAGTATGGTGAATGTTCAGATTGTTACAGACTGTTCTGTTTTAGACATATTCTGTTTTTGATGCATAGTTTGCTTGTTTTGATGAAACTAACGATTTATATTAGTGGATTAAGCCATGGAGAAGTTATAATACATTAGACACAATGCAAAAAATAATATGAATTGGTTTGCAATAGTACTTAGAGTAGTGATTTGCTTTATTATACTAACGGATCTTACCGAGTTTTCTGTTGAAGTTTTGTGTGGATGAAGTGTTTGATGATCGAGATGGTCTCGATGTGAGAAGAAGGAAGAGAGGCAAGAGCTCAAGCTTGGGGATGCTCAAGGCACCCCAAGTAAATATTCAAGGAGGCTCAAGCGTCTAAGCTTGGGGATGCCCTGGAAGGCATCCCCTCTTTCTTCAATAAGTACCTGTATGTTTTCGAATTCGTTTCATTCATGTGATATGTGCAATCTTGGAGCGTCTTTTGCATTTAGTTTTAATTTTTCTTTTATGCACCATGCTGGTATGAGATAGTCCTTGGTTTATTTATAGAATGCTCTATGCACTTCACTTATATCTTTTGAGTATGGCTTTATAGAATGCTTCATGTGCTTCACTTATATCATTTGAAGTTTGGATTGCCTGTTTCTCTTTAAATAGAAAACCTTCATTTTTAGAATGCTTTTTTGCTTAACTTATATCTGTTAGAGCACGGGCATATCTTTTGTAGAAAGAATTAAACTCTCTTGCTTCACTTATATCTATTTAGGTAGATGACAGGAACTAGTCATTCACATGGTTAGTCATAAAATCCTACATAAAACTTGTAGATCACTGAATATGACATGTTTGATTTCTTGCAATAGTTTTGCGATATAAAGATGGTGATATTAGAGTCATGCTAGCGGGTAGTTGTCGATTAGTAGAAATACTTGTGTTGAGGTTTGTGATTCCCGTAGCATGCACGTTGGTGAACCGATACGTAACGAAGTCGGAGCATGATTTATTTATTGATTGTCTTCCTTATGAGTGGTGGTCGGGGACGAGCGATGGTCTTTTCCTACCAATCTATCCCCCTAGGAGCATGCGCGTAGTACTTTGTTTTGATGACCAATAGATTTTTGCAATAAGTATGTGAGTTCTTTATGAATAATGTTGAGTCCATGGATTGTATGCACTCTCACCCTTCCACCATTGCTAGCCTCTCTAGTACCATGCAACTTTTGCCGGTACCATAAACCCACCACATACCTTCCTCAAAACAGCCACCATACCTACCTATCATGGCATTTCCATAGCCATTCCGAGATATATTGTCATGCAACTTCCATCATCATCATATACATGACTTGAGCATTCATTGTCATATTGCTTTGCATGATCGTAAGATAGCTAGCATGATGTTTTCATGGCTTGTCCGTTTTTAGATGTCATTGCTACGCTAGATCATTGCACATCCCGGTACACCTCCGGAGGAATTCATATAGAGTCATATCTTTGTTCTAGTATCGAGTTGTAATATTGAGTTGTAAGTAAATAAAAGTGTGATGATCATCATTATTAGAGCATTGCCCCAGTGAGGAAAGGATGATGGAGACTATGATTCCCCCACAAGTCGGGATGAGACTCCGGACAAAAAAATTAAAAAAAAAATAGAAAGGCCAAAAAAAGAGAAGGCCCAAAAATAATAAAAAATAAAAAATGAGAGAAAAAGAGAGAAGGGGAAATGTTACTATCCTTTTACCACACTTGTGCTTCAAAGTAGCACCATGTTCTTCATATGGAGAGTCTCTTGAGTTATCACTTTCATATACTAGTGGGAATTTTCATTATAGAACTTGGCTTGTATATTCCGATGATGGGCTTCCTCAAACGCCCAAGGTCTTCATGAGCACGCAAGTTGGATGCACACCCACTTAGTTTTTAGTCTGAGCGTTCATACACTTATAGCTCTTAGTGCATCCGTTTCATGGCAATCCCTACTCACTCACATTGATCTATTGATGGGCATCTCCATAGCCCGTTGATACGCCTAGTTGATGTGAGACTATCTTCTCCTTTTTGTCTTCTCCACAACCACCATTCTATTCCACCTATAGTGCTATGTCCATGGCTCACGCTCATGTATTGCGTGAAAGTTGAAAATGTTTGAGAACGTCAAAAGTATGAAACAATTGCTTGCCTTGTCATCGGGGTTGTGCATGATGTGAATATTTTGTGTGGTGAAGATGGAGCATAGCCAGACTATATGATTTTGTAGGGATAACTTTCTTTGGCCTTGTTATTTTGAAAAGACATGATTGCTTTATTAGTGGGCTTGAAGTATTATTGTTTTTATGATAGACTATTGCTTTGAATCACTCGTGTCTTAATATTCATGCCATGATTAGATATGTGATCAAGATTATGCTAGGTAGCATTCCACATCAAAAATTATCTTTTTTATCATTTACCTACTCGAGGACGAGCATGAATTAAGCTTGGGGATGCTGATACGTCTCCGTCGTATCTATAATTTTTGATTGTTCCGTGCCAATATTCTACAACTTTCATATACTTTTAGCAACTTTTTATACTATTTTTGGGACTAACATATTGATCCAGTGCCCAGTTCCTGTTTGTTGCATGTTTTTTGTTTCACAGAATATCCATATCAAACGGAGTCCAAACGGGATAAAAACTGACGGAGATTTTTTTGGAATATATATGATTTTGAGGAAGAAAAATCCACGCGAGACGATGCCCGAGGGGGCCACGAGGCAGGGGCGCGCCCCAGGGGGGCAGGCGCTCACCTGACCCTCATGGCCACCCCGTAAGGCGGTTGATGCCCTTCTTTCGCCGCAAGAAAGCTAATATCCAGATAGAGATCGTGTTAAAATTTCAGCCCAATCGGAGTTACGGATCTCCGGGAATATAAGAAACGGTGAAAGGGTAGAATCTGAGAATGCAGAAACAGAGAGAGACAGAGAGACAGATCCAATCTCGGAGGGGCTCTCGCCCCTCCCACGCCATGGAGGCTGAGGGAGTCCTGGATTAGGGGGTCTCCGGACAGCCGGACTATATCCTTTGGCCGGACTGTTGGACTATGAAGATACAAGATTGAAGACTTCGTCCCGTGTCCGGATGGGACTCTACTTGGTGTGGAAGGCAAGCTGGGCAATACGGATATGTATATCTCCTTCTTTGTAACCGACCTTATGTAACCCTAGCCCCCTCCAGTGTCTATATAAAGCGGAGGGTTTTAGTCCGTAGGACAACATACAATCATACCATAGGCTAGCTTCTAGGGTTTAGCCTATCTGATCTCGTGGTAGATCAACTCTTGTAATACTCATATCATCAAGAATAATCAAGCAGTACGTAGGGTTTTACCTCCATCAAGAGGGCCCGAACCTGGGTAAACTTCATGTCCCCTGCCTCCTGTTACCATCCGCCTTAGACGCATAGTTCGGGACCCCCTACCCAAGATCCGCCGGTTTTGACACCGACATTGGTGCTTTCATTGAGAGTTCCACTGTGTCGTCACTATAAGGCTTGATGGCTCCTTCGATCATCGCTAGCGATGCGGTCCAGGGTGAGGCTTTCCTCCCCGGAAAGATTTTCATATTCGGCGACTTTGCACTGCAGGCCAATTCGCTTAGCCATCTGGAGCAGATTGAGAGCTACGCCCCTGGCCATCAGGTCAGATTTGGAAACTTGAACTACATGGCCGATATCCGCGGAGACTTGATCTTCGATGGATTCGAGCCCATGCCGGACGCGTCGCGCAGTCACGACGAGCAAGACGTAACTCTACCGTCAGACAGTGTTCGGAAGATCGCATCCGCAGCTACTCCGGCCTTTAATCCGGAGCAAGTCGCGCCATCCAAGAGCGGAGGGATGGACCCCGCCATGGAGGCCGCACTCTCAGTGGCGATAGAGCCGGATACTGACTTCACCCCATACGAGAGCTGTGTCACCAAACCACTGGATTTATCCCCGGCCATGGACTCCGAGCCGCGTACATCTGTGCCTGTCGAAACCGACGGGGCACCGATCATGGAGTTCACCTTCGCGGATATCTTTCGGCACTCACCTTTCGGAGATGTGCTAAATTCATTAAGGTCTCTCTCCCTGTCCGGAGAACCCTGGCCGAACTATGTCCGGCTAGAATGGGATGCGGACGACGAGGAAATTCGCTGCCCACCCACCACCCACTTAGTAGCCACTGTCGACAACTTAGCTGACATGCTCAACTTCAACTCCGAAGACATCAACGTATGGACGACAATGCAGGAGACAAACAGGAACCACCGCCCACAGGGCGCTGGACCGCTACTTCATCACATGACGTATACATGGTGGACACCCCCAAAGAAGCCAACGACGATGAGACAACGAAGGATGACACCTCCAAGAAGCAACCCAAGCGCCAACGTCAGCAGCGCCGCTATAAGTCCTGCCATAGCAACAGCAGCGATAATAATAGTCCACGTGACTCTAGAAGAGACGACAACTGCACCACCCCGGTGGCAGAACACGATCAAGACGCAAACTGCAAACATAGTACGGATCCGACATCCGAACACGATGACGCCAAAGATAAGCCTCATCAATCCCCGTCTAGGGAAGAAAATAGTCCGGACGAAGATTTACCCATCATCCTGGAAACACATTTGGAGCAAGAGAACCTCCGCAGAAGGCTTATTGCCACAGCGAGAAGCCTGAAGAAACAGAAGCAAAGGCTCAAGGTCGCACAAAATATGCTCAACAGCAAGTGGAACAAAGTAACAAAGTATGGTGGAAGTTACCATCCAAATAGCTATCCAAAGCGCAAGCTATTACCGGAATTCGACGATGAGGCCTTAGTGCCCATACAGCCGAAAAGCGATACGGCCAACCGGCCGGATCCACCACCCTATGAACGCGATAGAGTGGCTAACAAAGTCACGCATAAGTCAACACACGATCTACGTGAGAACTTGCATAAAAAATCTGGCGCGACCAGATCTATCTATGGATCTAGGAAGCGCGCTACGGTACACAACCACCACCGAATACTACAACTGTCCGAACACCATGACGCATCCCAATACAGGGGTGCGGCACATCCCTTATGTTTCACTGATGAGGTGCTGGATCACGAATTCCCAGAGGGATTCAAACCGGTGAACATAGAGGCGTACGACGGAACCACAGACCCTGGAGTCTGGATAGAGGACTTCATCCTCCACATCCATATGGCTCGTGGAGACGATCTCCATGCCATTAAATACTTGCTCCTCAAGCTTAAAGGGCCAGCTAGGCACTGGCTGAAAAGCCTCCCCGAAAACTCAATTGGAAGTTGGGAGGAGCTCGAGGATGCTTTTCGGGCCAATTTTCAAGGGACTTATGTCCGACCTCCGGATGCAGACGATTTAAGTCATATAATCCAACAATCCGGAGAGTCCGCCCGAAAGCTTTGGAACAGGTTCCTCACCAAGAAGAACCAAATTGTCGACTATCCGGACGCCGAAGCCTTAGCAGCTTTCAAACACAGCTTCCGAGACGAATGGCTCGCCAGACACCTTGGTCAAGAAAAACCAAGAACAATGGCAGCCCTAACAAGCCTCATGACCCACTTTGTGCGGGTGAGGACAGCTGGTTGGCTCATAGTAGCACCAGCGACCCAAGCACATCCGAAGTCAGGGATGGCAATGGTAAACCACGACGCGACAAAAACAAGCGTCGAAATAAAGAAGGTATCCCAGATAACACGGCGGTAAACGCCGGATTCAGGGGCTCTCGACCAGGCCAGCGGAAAAAGCCTTTCAAAGGCAGCAGAGAAGGACAATCTGTCCTAAACAAAATTCTTGACAAACTCTGCCAGATTCACGGCACCCCAGACAAACCTGCAAATCATACCCATAGAGAATGTTGGGTCTTCAAGCAGGCTGGTAAGCTAAACGCCGAACACAAAGGGGAAGAGACACCAAGCGAAGACGAGGATGAACCTCACCAGCAAAGCACCGGAGGACAGAAAAAGTTCCCACCAGAGGTTAAAATAGTAAATGTGATCCAGGTGACAAAGAGGAGAAGCAATGATGCACTCCGATGCACACGTGCCGTAGAGCCCGTCACCCCTAGGCCCAACCCCTGGTCAGCCTGCCCGATCACTTTCGATCATAGGGATCACGATACACATATCCGGCGCGAAGGACTGACGGCCTTGGTGTTAGACCCAATAATAAACGGGCACCATTTTACACGGGTCCTCATGGACGGCGGCAGTGATCTAAATCTGATATATCAGGACACAGTCCGCAAAATGGGGATAGACCCGACACAGATAAGCCACAGTAATACTACCTTCAAGGGAGTAATACCAGGCCAAGAGGCCCACTTCACGGGCTCTCTACTACTAAAGGTGGTATTTGGTTCTCCCAATAACTTCCGAAGCGAAACATTAACTTTTCACATCGCTCCATTCCGAAGTGATTTTCAAGCACTACTCGGAAGGGCGGCTTTCGCTCGTTTTAACGCAATACCGCATTATGCTTTTTTCAAGCTCAAGATGCCCGGTCCACGAGGCGTCATTACAGTTAGCGGAAATACCAACCATTATTTACATACGGAAGAGGACGCGGCGGCTCTAACAGCCACACACTAGACGACCTCACCAACCAGAAAAAATGGCAGGTCGTCAAGACCACAGACACGGTTAGACGAGTCCGGCATTCCATCATACATGCATGAGATTGGTTTTTGAACCCTCATAAAACGATACCAGGGGCTTCCTGCGTGTAATCAGGGCCAGCTCGGCTCAACTAGGCCTCTCTGGAATTTTGATAATTCACTCTTCTTTGTGGCACGACAACTTTCACCTAAGTTCTTTCCTTTTGCAGGTGACAATCATGCTACACCCGTCCAGGACACGTCACAACGGAGACACAGGCGCAGACGTGCAGCAGGGACCCGTCCAAAGGTTTCTTTTTAGATTAAGGCCCTGCGTAAACCTTTTTTACCGTCTGTTGTTGCTCACATCCTCCAGATACTCCACACAGCCGAGAAAGGATGCCGGCGTTATTGGCATGTGGCCACGCCAGGATTTTGCACGTACCTGGAAACATGGGGTTTCTTATAAAGGGCATTGTTTAGCCCGATATATGTTATAAAGACCAAACACCTTAGGGAGTGTTCGGCGTCGCGAGTTTGGCCCTATATGCATCAGCTCCGAATCATGTCTTTGGTCAAATGTTGGGTTTGCCCGGCTCCCACGTTTTGGTACCTTACGTTCCGTTATATCGGCTAAGGTAGCACTGGGAGAACTACTGCGATTGTGCCCTGGTTCATCCGGATGAGCACCTCAGTAGAGAAAGCCGAAAACTGACTGTCATGATATAGCGAGAGACTGGTCAACCACTCGATGACTAATCGGAATCTTCGAGATTCCTTCGCATTAACGAAGGGTCGTTTCCCAGTCATGTACGTATGCGCCCCGTATTCGGACGAGCGTAGAAGTACCAGGGGCTATATAGTAGCCCCACTGTCAAACTCCTATGGCTAAGTGAAAGTGTTAAAGCAATATAGTCCAATTGCCTCGTTCGCTATGCTATCACCTCCTTAACGGACCAAGACGTTGGATCAAGTGTGGATATGCATCTTTTGCGAACACCCCCGCATTATATGTGTGGGGGCGGAAGCCGACGATTGCAAACTTTCAGGTTATATACATATATACATAAACGGCCGCACAGGAGGCATCATAGTACTTTCGGGCAAAAGTATAAATACAACCTTGATTAATTCAAAAAAACATTGTTTGTACAATGGGACTACATGTCACTAAAAAATAATATTCTTCGAGCACTGAGCCTCTATCGAACGAGCGCCTTCAAGGACTTCTTCAAAGTAGTGCTCGGCAGCCACTTGGCCTATGGCCGAACCCTGTGCCGCAATAGTGGTGGTCTCCATCGCCGCCCAGTATGTTTTGACACGGGGAAGGGCCATCCACGCACCTTCTATGCACGCTGATCTCTTTATAGCATCGATGCGTGGCACAGTATCAAGGAATTGTTGCACTAAGCTAAAGTAGCTATTCGGCCTTGGCCCTCCCGGCCACAGGTGATCCACAACGGACCTCATGGCAAGTCCGGACAACCTATGGAGCTCGGCCCAACCGGTCAATCGCTCATTCAGCAGCAGCGGATGGACTGGAGCATGAAACTATGACCAGAACAACTTTTCCACTTCGGGACCTTTCTGATCCTTGAAGTACTCGGCTGCATCAGCAACACTTGCAGCCAAATCCATGTACGCGTCCGCAGAACTCCATAGCCGGTCCAGAGGAGCATACTTCGGATCTCCAAACTTAGTCCGCAACAAGAAGGGCTTCCCAGACACGATATCTGCAGCTTGATTCAGCTCCTCCTTCGTCGCTCTAATTTTGGAGCAGGCTTCCTTGGCAGCCACCCGGGCCTTCTCCAGGTCCGGCGCCTTCGCCCGGTTTTCTTCTTCAAGAAGCTGGTAACGGTCAGTAGCATCTTTTAACTCTACAACCATCTTGGCTATTTTTTCCTTGCTCTCGCAATGCGTGGCCTGTTCGGCCCTTAACTCTTTGGCCGCCTTTAAAGCGGCCGCATTGCTACTCCTTGGCTCGGGCAAGCTCCGCCCGAAGGGTCTCCACGATGGCAGCTCCATCTGCAGTCACAACATATTAAAGATACTGGCATCATGCTGCACTTATTATGTGACGATCACCAGAAAAATCACTCACCCTGTGCCTCATCAAGCCGCTTGTTGACAAACATGATGTCGGTATCTGCCGCATCCAGTTGCCGCTTTAGTTCGGCAAACCCATCAGTCCGGCTAGCCACCGGAGCTTCAACCACCTACACATAAAGGCGGTCTGGTTATTACCTGGGACTATGATCCTCTGTTTGCCGCCGTTTTTAACGACAACTAGAGTCTCAGGGGCTACTATCTACATGGGCATACCTAACGTATGCGGTACTGTTAAAAGCATACATTATTTCACGTACCTCGAAGCCTTTCAGCTGACTCATAAAAGCTTCATGCAAACCGCTTTCAGCGGATGAAATCCTTTCAATTACCGTAACCATTAGCGTACGATGCGCTTCCGAGACAGCAGCTTGCCTCAGAAGATCCTTCAGCGCGTCCGACCGCACACTATACGGACCCTTGTTGTCGCTCTCCTTAGGAGCCAGATACTGGGGATTCCGGGCAGCCAAAGGGTTATCCTTTGGCCCTAGTGGATCCGGAGATACCCTTCGCGGCGACACTTCAAGGTCGCCCGCTTCTTGAGCGGGGGAGTCCGGGGGAGGCGTTTCGCTCTCCATCATCTCCGGAAGAAGATCCCCCGAAGATGAACTCTGTCGGGAAGGGCTGCGATCCGGACTACAATTTATCGGTTATTGTCTTTGGAAGTAAGGTAGGATATCTTCACTATTAAGTACTTTTTGATTACTAACAGCTCGATAGAGGGCTGATCCCCGCGCGGACATTGTGCGGCAAGAATACCCTCCGAGGCAGGACCCTCTGGCTGAGATTTCTTCTCCCGTTTGGAAACCTTAGTTTCCGGATCTTCAGACGTAGTTCTCTTCCTTCCCCAGGGAGAGAGAATGTTAGATTCTTCCCCTTGGTCATCCTCCCTCGCGGAGGCGCTCATTCCCTTGGTTGGAATAGGTAGCGAAGGAGGCCCGCTTTCGCCCTCTTTATTCCCCCCTTCATCTTCCTTTGAGGGTACTAGACAAGGCGCTGGCTCGAGCATCTTTTCTAGCACCGGATTGTCCAAGCCCTCAGGAAGGGGGTCCGAACACCGGATCATCTTTGCCTTTGTTATCCAGTCCTGGTCAAAGAGCGATTCTTCATAATGATGCCATGATAAATAAAAGGACAATGTGTTCGGCCATGGGATTACTTACTTGGGCAGCAGGGCGGTTGCAGCTCAGGCCCACGTCATCGGTGGTGTCCAGACACTCTATTTGGGGGTCCAAAGGACGACTTGTACATCTCCTCGTGCGTCATGCCAAGGAAATGCTGAATAGTGTGCGGTCCTTCCGGGCTGAATTCCCACATGCGGAGGGGTCGGCGTTTGCAAGGCTGGACTCGACGAACCAGCATAACTTGCATTACCATAACTAGATTGAAATTTCCCTCGAAGAGATCTCGGATACAGCTGTAGTATTGGCACGTCCTTGGCTAGACCCCAGCTTGATGACCCACAAGTATAGGGGATCTATCGTAGTCCTTTCGATAAGTAAGAGTGTCGAACCCAACGAGGAGCAGAAGGAAATGATAAGCAGTTTCCAGCAAGGTATTCTCTGCAAGTACTGAAATAAGTGGTAACAGATAGTTTTGTGATAAGATAATTTGTAACAAGCAACAAGTAACAAAAGTAAATAAGGTGCAACAAGGTGGCCCAATCCTTCTTGTAGCAAAGGACAAGCCTGGAAAAACTCTTATAAGATGTAAAGCGCTCCCGAGGACACATGGGAATATCGTCAAGCTAGTTTTCATCACGCACATATGATTCGCGTTCGATACTTTGATAATTTGGTATGTGGGTGGATCGGTGCTTGGGTACTGCCCTTACTTGGACAATCATCCCACTTATGATTAACCTCTATTGCAAGCATCCACAACTACAACAAAAGTATTAAGGTAAACCTAACCATAGCATGAAACATATGGATCCAAATTAGCCCCTTATGAAGCAACGCATAAAGTAGGGTTTAAGCTTCTGTCACTCTAGCAACCCATCATCTACTTATTACTTCCCAATGCCTTCCTCTAGGCCCAAATAATGGTGAAGTGTCATGTAGTCGACGTTCACATGACACCACTAGAGGAGAGACAACATACATCTCATCAAAATATCGAACGAATACCAAATTCACATGACTACTAATAGCAAGACTTCTCCCATGTCCTTGGGAACAAAAGTAACTACTCACAAAGCATAAACATGTTCATAATCAAAGGGGTATTAATATGCATATAGGATCTGAACATATGATCTTCCACCAGATAAACCATCTAGCATCAACTACAAGGAGTAATTAACACTACTAGCAACCTACTAGCACCAATCCCGGACTTGGAGACAAGAATTGGATACAAGAGATGAACTAGGGTTTTGAGATGAGATGGTGCTGATGAAGATGTTGATGGATATTGCCCTCCTCCGATGAGAGGGGCATTGGTGATGACGATGGCGATGATTTCCCCCTCCGGGAGGGAAGTTTCCCTGACAGAACAACTCCGCCAGAGCCCTAGATTGGTTCCGGCAAGGTTCCGCCTCGTGGCGGCGGAGTTTCGTCCGAGAAGATGGCTTATGATTTTTTCCCATCGAAAGACTCCATATAGCATAAGATGGTCACCGGAGGGCCACCAGGGGGCCCACGAGGTAGGGGGCGCGCCCCCACCCTCGTGGGCTGGGTGTGGCCCCCCTGGTGAAGTTCTTGCTCTCAGTATTTTTATTATAGTTGGAAAACATCTTCCATGAAGTTTCAGGACTTTTGGAACTGTGCAGAATAGGTCTCTAATATTTGCTCCTTTTCCAGCCCAGAATCCCAGCTGCCGGCATTCTCCCTCTTTATGTAAACCTTGTAAAATAAGAGAGAATAGGCATAAGTATTGTGACATAATGTGTAATAACAGCCCATAATGCAATAAATATCGATATAAAAGCATGATGCAAAATGGACGTATCAACTCCCCCAAGCTTAGACCTCTCTTGTCCTCAAGCGAAAAGCCGAAATCGAAAAATATGTCCACATGTTTAGAGATAAAGGTGTCGATAAAAAAATAAAATACGGACATGAGGGCATCATGATCATTCTTAGAACAACAACTTATATAATTCTTGTCATATGATCTCTAATGCTAGAGTAATAATTCAATCACAATATCAAGTATGAATCGTAAACTTTATTGAAAACTAACAAACTACAATCTCAGTCATTGTAGCAATTGCAATTTATCATAACATAGGAAAGAGTCAATGTATAAGAGCTTTTCAGCAAGTCCACATACTCAACTATCATATAATCTTTCACAATTGCTGACACTCACGCAATACTTATGGGTATGGAGTTTTAATCGGACACAGAGAAAGATAGGGGCTTATAGTTTTGCCTCCCAACGTTTTACCTTAAGGGTAATGTCAACAATAATAGTTCATGAAAACTCACATCCAATTAGCCATATATACCAGGATCTTTCCAACATATTGTGCTTGCCAAAGGATAAAGTGTAAAAAGGAAGGGTGAAAATCACCATGACTCTTATGCAAGGTAGGAGATAAAAGTAAAAGATAGGCCCTTCACAGAGGGAAGAAGAGGTTGTCATGCGCTTTTATGGTTGGATGCACAAAATCTTAATGTGAAAGAACATCACTTTATATTGCCTGTCGGTGTCAAAACCGTCGGATCTCGGGTACGGGGTCCCGAACTGTGCGTCTAGGCCGGATGGTAACAGGAGGCAAGGGACACGAAGTTTTACCCAGGTTTGGCCCCTCTTGATGGAGGTAAAACCCTACGTCCTGCTTGATTAATATTGAAGATATGGGTGTTACAAGAGTAGATCTACCACGAGATTAGAGAGGCTAAACCCTAGAAGCTAGCCTACGGTATGATTGTATGTTGTGATTGTTGTCCTACGAACTAAAACCCTTCGGTTTATATAGACACCGGAGAGGGTTAGGGTTACACAAGGTCGGTTACAAAGGAGGAGATATCCATATACGTATTGCCTAGCTTGCCTTCCACGCCAAGTAGAGTCCCATCCGGACACGAAACGAAGTCTTCAATCTTGTATCTTCATAGTCTAATAGTCCGGCCAATGGAGATAGTCTGGCTGTCCGGAGACCCCCTAATCCAGGACTCCCTCAGTAGCCCCTAAACCAGGCTTCAATGACGATGAGTCCGGCACGCAGTTGTCTTCGGCATTGCAAGGCGGGTTCCTTCTCCGAATACATCACAGAAGAATTTGTGTAAGTGCATCTAGTGCCACCCCTAGTTGGTTTTGGAGTATTGACGACAAACCTAGTTGAGGGACTAATGTGTTTGTGAGAATTGCAGGATAACACAGGTAGAAGTCCCTCATTGATTCGGTTTTCCTACCAGAGATGACCCCTAAAAATGTATGAATACATTGAAGTCAAAGGTGGTATGTGAAGACATTCACATTGAAGACTATGACAAGAGAAGACACCGTGTGAAGACTATGGAGCGCGAAGACTTAGCATTTTCATCATTCTGTGTTTTTCTTTGTTGAGTCATAGGAACCACCACACTGTTAAGTGGGGTCCAAGTGAACCAGTCAGAATGGCAGAAGTGATGCTTAACCAAAATCCTATGTCTTCGAGTGAAGACTATGAGAGCAAATCTTGTCCAGAGTTGGATAAGTCAGCTTTGCTTGTAGCCCAAGTAAAGTTGCCGTGTGTGTTTGAAATCTGACCGTTGGAACACGTGTCAGTTCCTTAGTGACCAAGGGTCATTTCGGACAAATCAGGTCGGGTTGCCTAGTGGCTATAAATAGCCCACCCCCTACAACCATAAATGGTTGGCTGCTCAGAGTTAGTGCACGGCTTTTGTCGTTTGAGAGCAACCCACCTCGAAGCCTTTGAGAGAGAATTCCTTGCGAGGATAAAGCCCTAAACACCCAGAGCCAAAGAGTGTTAGGCATCACTTAAGTCTTCCTATCTGTGTGATCTGAAGACTTATTACACTTGAGGACTGTGAATCCTCTAGCCGGTTAGGCGTCGCCTTCTGAGCATCCAAGAGTCATTGTGGATCGCCGGTGAACGAAGTCTGTGAAGGTTTGGAAGTCTACCTTGAAGACTTACCAGAGTGATTGGGTGAGGACTGGGTGTCCTTAGCTCAAGGGGAATAAGGTGAAGACGAGGTCTTCTGAGTTGAATCTCAGCCTCCCTAACCAGACGTACAGTTGTCACAGCAACTGGAACTGGTCCAACAAATCATTGTCTTCAATGAGTTACCGGTTCCATCCTTCCCTTCCCTTTACTTACTGTTGGTCCTTGTGAAGTCATTGCATGATTGCTTTATCTTTTGTCTTCACTGAGTGATTGCTTGTTCTGATTGGCTTCACAATATCTTCCTACCTGATCTTTACTGCCTAGCTGCTATTAGTCATTGTGCTTTCACTCCATTGAATACTTGACTATGGTTTGCCTAGTGTAGTCTACCTTCCGCTGCATGGTAATAGGTTTATTTCTATCGTTTGTCTTCGAAACTTTCATGTTTTGAAGACTTTCATAAAAATCGCCTATTCACCCCCCTCTAGTCGATCACTAGCACTTTCAATTGGTATCAGAGCAAGGTACTCCCTTGTTCTATGTGATTCGGTTTAACCACCTGGAGTTTTAGCTATGTCGACTGCAGGGATAATTAAAGTCTCCGCTGCGTGCCCCGTCTTTGATGGAACTGAATATCCCTACTGGAAGAATAAGATGCGCATGCATCTTGAAGCCATTGATGTCGACCTATGGTATGTTGTCAAGAATGGCGTTCCCAAGGCTGGTGAAGGTGTCACCGATGCTGATGTCAAGAAGTTTGTTCAACTGGACTCCACTGCCAAGAACATCATCTGTGGTCATCTGACCAAAGGACAGTATGGCCGCGTGAGTGCTTTGGAAACATCTAAGCTAGTCTGGGACTGGCTCTCCAAGGTCAACAAAGGCGTCTCAACCCAGAGAGATCAGAGAATCAGTGTCCTTCCCAACCTCTTCAACCGCTTCAAGAGAAATGACAATGAGAATGCCCAGCTCACGTTTGATCGACTCACTGACATCACAAATGAGCTTCAAGCCCTCGGCGCCACTAAGATCACCAATCATGAAGTCGTCAAGACACTCCTGAGATCACTTGACAGCTCGTTTGACACCCTAGCCCTGATGATTCAAGAACGTCCTGACTTCAAGACACTCGATCCGTCTGACATACTTGAGAGGCTCAACACACACGAGTTTCAGCTTTCTGAGAAAAGAGACATCTACGGTCCCAACTATGGGCGAACTCGTGCCTTGAAGGCAAAAGCTGTCTCCTCATCTGAAGAAGAATCTGACAGCAGTTCTGATGATCGTGAAGACATTGGAAAGGAGCTTGCTATGCTTGTGAAGAAGTTCCAAAAATTCACCAAGAAGAACGGCTTCAGAAAGTCCTCACGATCAAGCTCAAGGAATGATGAAGCTTCTGCTCATGACTACAAGAAGAGAACATGCCACAAGTGCAAGAAACCTGGCCACTACATCTCTGAGTGTCCGCAGTGGGACAATGAGAACAAGAAGAAAAAGAAGAGCAAGAAGTATGATTTTGACGACAAGAAGAAGAAGAAATACTCAAAGTATTATTCCAAGTCCTCCTCAAAGTCTTCATCACACAAGAATAGCTCATCTGGCAAGGCACGTGCATTTGTTGGCAAGGAAATGGACTCAGAGGAGGAGTCCGCTTCTGAGGAGGCGGAGGTGGAGTCTGAGGAGGAGTCCGATTCTGGCGTTGCGAGTCTGGCTACAGCATACGTTGCCAAGTCCATCTTCAACACTGAAGACAATGACTCCGTCACCGACACCGATGCAAATGGCAAGGACTACTCCGCTCCTACCTACTGCTTCATGGCACGCGGTGCCAAGGTAAACACACGCACTACTCACTATCAAACTTCCAGTGAAGATGACTCTGATTGTGGTTCCAAACCGAGCTACAAAACACTTGCTAAAATTGCAACTGAACAACAGAAAGCTATGGAACACATTCAAAAACTGTTAGACAAAAGCGATGACCTGTTAGACGCTGAAATGACTCGATCTCAGTCCTTAATTGAAGACATAAAAAATCTTCATGTTAAGTATGAGGAACTTCAAAGTCTTCATGAAACGCTCTCAACAACTCATGAAGAGCTTTCCTATGATTATCTTCAAAGAAAGCAAGATCTTGAGAAATTGAGAGTGGCTCATGAAGATCTTCAAAAGGAAAACGAGTCACTTCGCGCCAAACAGATCAGTACCGCTCAGGAAGGATTTGAACCACCATGTCTTAAATGTATTGAGCGTGACAACGCTACTTCTGTTGCTGGTTGTTCTACTGCGGCTACCATTGCAATATCTTCAACTGCTGATGTGCCAACTAACCCCTCTGCTGAGGATGCCACTGCTATTGCTGATGATAATGCTAGGTTGAAGACATTGCTTGAAACAGGGATGTTCAAAAGTCTCAAAGGGCATCAGACACTATGTGATGTCCTCAAAAGGCAGACCCTGAACCGAAACCCTAGGAAAGAGGGTGTTGGGTTCGAAAGGAAAATGAATGCTGATGGCTCTTACTGGAAACCCGAGCAGTACCCCAAAACCACATGGGTTGCTACAAAGGGACCTTCAGTGGATCCATCCACCCTATCTGGCTTCACTTGTGCTAATCCCATTGTTATTGATGAATCCTTTGGTGCAAACTATAAACTGTTTAAGAATCAGAAGGGTGAAGTGTTTGCCATGTATATTGGTACTAACTGCAGGAATGGACCGCCTATGAAGAAGGTCTGGGTGACGAAAAGGAGTTTGGAGAATCTTCCTGTGAATGTCGTCATGACACCGCATGTGAAGAAGACAAACCCCAGACCACAGGCTTCATACGGTCCAAAGGCTTCATATAGATAGAGGACTCACCTGAGTCGCACTAACGCAAATGTTTTGCAGGGAAGCCATACTCAGGCCTATGAATATGAGCGTGTTTCATCAAACCGCCATGTTCATAAGACCAAGAACTATTCTGCTTATTCTTATGAGTACTATTGTCCACCTGCAAGATTTTTTGCTAGGGCTCCAAAGCCAAAGTTCTCAGATGCCGCACTTAGACTCATTGATTCAAAGCCACCCTTGAAGATGTGGGTGGCTAAGAAAGCTTAACTCTCTTTTGCAGGGAAAGGTCTCCAGCCGAAAACCAAAATCGTCTGAAGCTATTGCTGGGGACCTTAAACATCTTGTAGGGCGCAAGATCAAATGCCCAAATGGTCTTATTATGTATTTTGTTCCCGAGTCGCTTGCTACTTGCCCTATCAGTCCTAACCTCGATCTAAGCTTTCATAATCCGCTTGCTTGTCAAATGTTTTTGCTTCACAATTCTCTTCGTGAAGCCTATCCCCCTAACTGCACTGTAGGGTACGACACCAACTGCTTCAGAATGGATTATTGATAGTGGGTGTACTAATCACATGACTGGCAAGCGAAGCCTTCTTATGGACTCAACCTTACGTCCATCTGACAAAAGTCACATCACATTTGCTGACACTGGAAAAAGTAAGGTATTGGGTGTAGGTAGAGTTGCAATCTGAAAGGATCAACACATGAATAAAGTCATGCTTGTTGAATCCCTTGGTTTCAACTTAATGTCTATCTCAATGCTTTGCGATTTAAACATGATTGTGATGTTTGGAAAATATCGTTGCCTTGTTCTAATGGAATCTGACAAGTCTCTAGTGTTTGAAGGGTATCGGAAAGATGATTTGTACGTGGTAGATTTCTCAGCAGGACCACAACTTGCCATATGTCTTCTAGCAAAAGCTTCAGAATGCTGGCTCTGGCATCAGAGGCTAGGGCATGCTGGCATGAGGAACTTGCACACTCTTGCAAGAAATAAGCATGTCATAGGCATTGAGGGCGTCAAGGTCAAGAAGGATCACTTATGCGGTGCTTGTGAAGCAGGAAAGATGACGAGGGCCAAGCATCCCTCGAAGACAATCATGACAACGACTCAACCCTTCGAACTGCTCCACATGGACCTTTTCGGTCCCACTCATTACTCAACTCTTACTACTACTGCTTGTCTCTATGGCTTTGTCATTGTTGATGATTATTCAAGATATACTTGGGTGCATATAATCCTCTACAAGACTGAAGTGCAGGATGTCTTCAGACGCTTCGCCAATCGAGCCATGAACAACTATGGCGTCAAGATAAAGCACATCAGAAGTGACAATGGCACTGGATTCAAGAACACTAGGCTAGATACATATCTTGATACTTTGGGCATCACACATGAATTCTCAGCTCCGTACACGCCACAGCAGAATGGCGTCATCGAACGCAAGAACAGAACACTTATTGAGATGGCTCGGATGATGCTTGACGAATACAAGACTCCAAGAAAATTCTGGCCTGAAGCCATTGATACTGCATGCCATATCATCAACCGTGTTTATCTTCACAAGCTTCTGAACAAGACATCCTATGAGCTCCTTACTGGCAAGAAGCCAAACGTCAGTTACTTCAGAGTATTTGGTGCCAGGTGCTGGATCAAGGATCCACATCACACTTCAAAATTTGCACCAAATGCACATGAAGGTTTTATGCTTGGATATGGAAAGGATTCGCACGCCTACAGAGTCTTCAACCTATTTCACTACAAAGTGGTTGAAACTGTGGATGTGTGGTTTGATGAGACTAACGGCTCGCAAAGAGAGCACCTGCCAAATGTGCTAGATGAAGTTTCATCCAGTGAATCAATCAAACTTATGGGAACTGGAGAAATCATACCATCTGAAGCTCATCTTGAAGAGGAACTTATCATCTCCGCACCTGATCAACCTGAAGACAATGCTCAGCCTGAAGACAATCCTTCTAACGATGACAATGATCAGCAAGAGCAAAATCTTCGTCCTCTACATCCTCGTGTTGCAAATGAAGTACAGATTGAGAGAATAATTGATAGCATCAATGCACCAGGTCCACTCACTCGTTCAAGGGCAACACAGCTAGCAAATTTTTGTGGGCACTTCGCATTTGTCTCAATATCTGAACCCAAGAAAGTTGATGAAGCCTTCATGGAACCTGAATGGATTCAAGCTATGCAAGAAGAGCTTCAACAGTTTGAGCTGAATAATGTATGGGAACTGGTTAAGCGTCTTGATCCTCGCAAGCACAATATAATAGGCACCAAATGGATATATCGCAACAAGCAAGATGAGCATGATCAAGTTGCCAGAAACAAAGCTCGTCTCGTTGCTCAAGGATACACTCAAGTTGAAGGGATTGACTTTGATGAAACCTTTGCTCTTGTGGCTAGGCTTGAAGCCATACGCATATTGCTGGCCTATGCAAATCATCATAACATTCTTCTGCATCAAATGGATGTGGAAAGTGCTTTTCTAAATGGCAAGATTGATGAAGAAGTGTATGTTGCACAACCGCCTGGCTTTGAAGATCCAAAACATCCTGACATGGTGTACAAGCTCAACAAGGCACTGTATGGCCTCAAACAAGCCCCTCGGGCTTGGTATGACACACTCAAAGACTTCCTGAAGAGCAAAGGCTTCAAACCTGGTTCCCTCGACCCCACTCTCTTCACGAAGACATACGATGGTGAACTGTTTGTGTGCCAAATATATGTGGATGGCATTATCTTCGGCTGCACCAATCAGAAATACACTGATGAGTTTGGATATATGATGCAAGAGCAATATCAGATGTCCATGATGGGAGAGCTGAAGTTCTTCCTTGGTCTTCAAATACGTCAGCAACGCAACGACATCTTTATATCTCAAAAGAAATACCTCAAAGATTGCCTGAAGAAATTTGGAATGCAAGATTGCAAAGGCTACACGACGCCAATGCCAGCCAAACATCATCTGGGTCCCGACGACAATGGTAAAGAGTTCGATCAAAAGGTATATCGCTCCATGATTGGTTCCTTGCTTTATTTATGTGCATCTAGGCCAGATATCATGCTAAGTGTTTGCATGTGTGCCCGGTTCCAAGCGGCACCAAAGGAATCGCATCACTTAGCTGTGAAGCGAATTCTCAGATATTTGGCTCACACCCCAACACTAGGGTTATGGTATCCAAAGGGCTCAGAGTTTGATCTAGTTGGATTCTCAGATGCTGATTATGTTGGTGACAAGGTGGATCGCAAGTCTACATCAGGCACATGTCATTTTCTGGGACGATCACTTGTATGTTGGTCTTTGAGGGAGTCCTGGATTAGGGGGTGTTCGGGTAGCCGGACTATACCTTCAGCCGGACTCCTGGACTATGAAGATACAAGGTTGAAGACTTCGTCCCGTGTTCGGATGGGACTTTCCTTGGCGTGGAAGGCAAGCTTGGCGATGCGGATATTCAAGATCTCCTACCATTGTAACCGACTTTATGTAACCCTAACCCTATCCGGTGTCTATATAAACCGGAGGGTTGTAGTCCGTAGGCAATCAACTCCATACACAACAATCATACCATAGGCTAGCTTCTAGGGTTTAGCCTCCTTGATCTCGTGGTAGATCTACTCTTGTACTACCCATATCATCAATATTAATCAAGCAGGAGTAGGGTATTACCTCCATCGAGAGGGCCCGAACCTGGGTAAAAAACATCGCGTCCCTTGTCTCCTGTTACCATCCGGCCTTGACGCACAGTTCGGGACCCCCTACCCAAGATCCGCCAGTTTTGACACTGACATTGGTGCTTTCATTGAGAGTTCCTCTGTGTCGTCGCCTTTAGGACCAATGGCTCCTTTGATCATCAACAATGATACGGTCCAGGGTGAAACTTTTTTCCCCGGACAGATCTTCATCTTCGGCGGCTTCGCTCTGCGGGCCAATTCACTCGGCCATCTGGAGCAGATCGAAAGCTACACCCCTGGCCATCAGGTCAGGTTTGGAAGCCTAAACTACATGGCTGACATCCACGAGGACTTGATCTTCGACGAATTCGAGCCACAGCCAAGCGCGCTGCACTGTCTCGATGGGCATGATATAGATCTGCCGCCGAACAGCGCCTTGGAGGCCGCATACGCATCGGTTTCGACCATTGATTCGGAGCATACTGCGCCGATCGAGGATCAGCGGTTAGACGCTGCCTCAGGGGCTGCGATCTCAGAGGCGATCGAGCCGAACTCGAGCCCCGCACTCCGCATGGCCCGTGACTCCGAGGATCCGGACTCCTCCCCGGACTCCGAACCCCTCGCGCCCCTGCCAATCGAATCCGATTGGGCGCCGATAATGGAGTTCACTGCCGCAGACATCTTTCAGCATTCTCCTTTTGGCGACATCCTGAACTCTCTTAAGTCTCTCTCTTTATCAGGAGAGCCCTGGACGGACTACGGTCAGCGAGGGTGGGATACGGATGATAAGGAAATTCAAAGCCCACCCACCACCCACTTTGTAGCCACTGTCGACGATCTAACCGACATGCTTGACTTCAGCTCCGAAGACATCGACAGCATGGACGACGATGTAGGAGACGAACAGGAACCAGCACCTGTAGGGCGCTGGAAGGCCACCTCGTCATATGACATATATATGGTGGATACTCCAAAAGATGGAGATGGCGATGGAACAGTGGGGGATGACGCCCCCAAGAAACAGCCGAAGCGCCGGCGTTAGCGGCACCGCTCTAAATCCCGCCAAAGCAAAAACGGTGATTCCGGCACGGGAGATAATACTACCCCAGATAACGCCGAAGAACACCCACCTCAGCAAGATTCGGCACAGGAAGATGGAGAAGCCAGCCCTCATGAGAGAGCGGCAGACCGAGAGGTCGAGGATGATAACTATACGCCTCCCTCCGAAGACGAGGCAAGCCTCGATGACGACGAATTCGTCATACCATCAGACCCCGCCGAACAAGAGCATTTTAAACGCAGGCTTTTAGCCACGGCAAGCAGCCTCAAGAAAAAGCAGCAACAGCTTAAAGCTGCCCAAGATTTGCTAGCTGACAGATGGACTGAAGTCCTTACGGCCGAAGAGTATGAACTTGAACGCCCCTCCAAGAGTTACCCGAAGCGCAGGCCGCTACCCCGATCAGCGGAGGAAGCACCTACATCACCAGCGCATGACATGGCAGACCGGCCACCTCGCGGCCGCGACAGAGAGGCCCCTCGGCCCTCCACCCAAGCCATGCCCCGACGCCTCTCAACTAAGGCACGGGAAAATGCGCCCGACCTGCAAGACATACTGGAGGATAAGAAAAGACAAACAAGATCGATCTACGGATCGCACAGGCGCCCTACGGCATGTGACAATGATCTTCACTCCGGATACAACAAATCCGGCTGGGCTGAACACAACATACATAGCGCTTCCGAGCTACGTCGTGATATAGCCCAGTACAGAGGCGCCGCACACCCGCTATGCTTCACGAATGAAGTAATGGATCATAAAATCCCAGAGGGTTTCAAACCTGTAAACATCGAATCATACGATGGCACAACAGACCCGACGGTATGGATCGAGGATTATCTCCTTCACATCCACATGGCACGCGGAGATGATCTACATGCCATCAAATACCTCCCGCTCAAACTTAAAGGACCGGCCCGACATTGGCTTAACAGCTTGCCAACAGACTCAATCGGTTCTTGGGAGGACCTGGAAGCCGCATTCCTCAACAACTTCCAGGGCACTTACGTGCGACTGCCGGATGCCGACGACTTAAGCCATGTAATTCAGCAGCCAAAGGAATCGGCCAGACAATTCTGGACACGGTTCCTAACAAAGAAAAACCAAATAGTCAACTGTCCGGACGCAGAGGCCCTAGCAGCCTTCAAGCATAACATCCGCGATGAGTGGCTTGCCCGGCACCTGGGACAGGAAAAGCCGAAATCCATGGCAGCCCTCACGACACTCATGACCCGCTTTTTCGCGGGAGAAGACAGCTGGCTAGCTCGCAGTAACAATTTATCAAAGAACCCTGGTAATTCGGATACCAAGGACAAAAGTGGCAGGACACGTCAGAATAAGCAAAAACGCCGCGTTAATAGCGACAACAATGAAGACACGGCAGTCAATGCCGGATTCAAAGGCTATAAATCCGGTCAGTGGAAAAAGCCATTCAAAAAGAATACTCAGGGCCCGTCCAGTTTGGACTGAATACTCGATCGCTTGTGCCAGATACATGGCACCCTCGAAAGGCCAGCCAATCACACTAACAGGGATTGTTGGGTGTTCAAGCAGGCAGGCAAGTTAAGGGCCGAAAACAGAGACAAGGGGCTGCATAGCGACGACGAGGAGCCCAAGCCGCCGAACAACAATGGACAGAAGGGCTTTACCCCACAAGTGCGGATGGTGAACATGATATACGCAACCCACATTCCCAAGCGGGAGCGGAAGCGTGCGCTACGGGACGTATACGTGATAGAGCCAGTCGCCCCAAAGTTCAACCCATGGTCGTCCTGCCCGATCACTTTTGATCGAAGGGACCATCCCACTAGCATCCGTCATGGTGGCTTTGCTGCATTGGTTCTCAACCCAATCATCGACGGATTTCATCTCACAAGAGTCCTCATGGACGGCGGCAGTAGCCTGAACCTGCTTTATCAGGATACAGTGCGGAAAATGGGCATAGATCCCTTAAGGATTAAGCCCACAAGAACGACCTTTAAAGGCGTTATACCAGGTGTAGAAGCCAACTGTACAGGCTCAGTAACACTTGACGTGGTCTTCAGATCCCCGGACAATTTCCGAAGTGAAGAGTTAATCTTCGATATAGTCCCATTTCGCAGTGGCTATCACGCCCTGCTCGGACGAACCGCATTTGCAAAGTTCAATGCGGTGCTGCACTACGCATATCTCAAGCTCAGGATGCCAGGCCCTCGAGGAGTAATTACGGTCAACGGAAACACCGAACGCTCCCTCCGTACGGAGGAGCATACGGCAGCTCTCGCAGCGGAGGTACGAAGTAGGCTTCTCAGGCAATTCTCCAGTCCGGCCATTAAAAAGCCAGACACTGCCAAGCGCGCCCGGAGTAACCCACAGCAGGACCGCCTGGCACACTTTGAGCAAGCATAGCAATGCGGCCCCAACCCCAGCTATCGCGAGATAGCGAAACCAGTACCTCGCGTACATAACTACGCCCTTGAAATACCATGGGCACAGGGGAAGGGGCACAATAACGGCACGCCGAGAATACGACTTAAAACGTACTAGGGGCTGCCGGATTCTCTTTTTAATTTTTTCTTACCTTCACGACTCCATACTTCGGACGACCTGTTCGGCAATTCGACTGCCGCACAAACGATGCAAGATCCAGGGAGGCAGACAAGCCATGCCGCACTATGGAACTCCCAGGTGGTCTCTGTTACGAGTGGTATACCTATTTTAAATACAATTCCATGGCCTGCCCCCGGTCAGGACATACTGAATAGTCCAATATCTTTTGCTTACCGCACTTTTTGTATCGTTCGGCTTTGATAAATAGCCTTTATATAAACAATGCATAGCTTTTGTCTATTTTCTGCATTACTCTCTTTTATATATGTTCATTAATGACATGTTGCACCCGTACACTTTGGTACGGCAAGTATGCCAGGGGCTTCAGTACCCTTTAATATGGTGTGAGAAGTCCGTACACTTTCACAAGTGCGGCACCCCGAACTTATAGCACTATATGCATCGGCTCCGAATCATGATTTGGGTCAACACTTGGGTTTGCCCGGCTCCTATGTTTTGGTGCCTTACATTCCGCTATATCGGCTAACATAGCATTAGGAGAACCACTGCGATTGTGCCCCGGTTGAGCTGGGTTAAGCACCTCAGTGGAGAAAGCTAAAACTGACTGTTATGATGAGGCAAGAGACCGGTCGTTGTTCGAGAGGTTTTTTCGAGTCCCTAAAGACTTATGCCGCTTCGAGCGAGGAGCCGGATTTGTCCGGCCAAGGCATGGATAGCGCCCCGAACTCGGTCTTCTGAACTAGGGGCTTCGCTGAAATTTAAAATTATAAAGTTCTATGGCTAAGTGAGAGTGTTCAAGCATTATAGTCCGATTGCCTGGTTCGTTGTGCTGAGCGCCTCCCTCGAAGGACCCCAACCATGGGAAAAAGAGCGCTCAGGTTTATCCCGAACACCCCAGCACTAGTGGCATGGGGGCAGAAGCCGACGACTGGCCATCTCTCAATTTTTTGATAAACGGCCGCACAGAAAATAATATTTTAAATTCAACAAGCATTGCTTAAGCGCCTATGAACAAGTTTTCAGCGCACGGGATAAAAATGAGCGGGTTTATTCAAAAATTACATCCTTGGTACATTCATCCGCCACAAGGCGGGCACCCGCAAGAACATCCTTGTAATAGTTCTCGGGCTTGCGATGCTCCTTCCCCGGCGGCGGCCCGTCCTTCACAAGCTTCTCACCGTCCAGCTTACCCCAGTGCACCTTTGCACGGGCAAGGCCCCGACGGGCACCTTCAATGCAGACGGAGCGCTTGATGACCTTGAGCCTTGGACAGGCCTCCACCAGCCACCGCACCAGCCCAAAGTAGCTCCCAGGCAGGGCCTCTCCGGGCCACAGCCGAACTATGAAGCCCTCCATGGCCTGTTCGGCTGCCTTGTGGAGCTCGACCAGCTGTTTCAGCTGGTCGCTCAAGGGCACAGGGTGTCCAGCCTCAGCATACTGAGACCAGAACACCTTCTCCGTCAAGATGCCCTCTTCAACTCGGTAGAATGCGGCGGCGGCGGATATGCTGCGGGGAAGATCTGCGAATGCCCCTGGAGAACTCCGGATTCGGGTAAGTAACAAGTAGTTTACTTTTATATTTCTGCTTTGCATAAAGAATGCCTTACCCGCTGCTATCTTCTTAATCTCCTCAAACTCTTGGAGGGCCTTTTGGGCTTCATCCTTGGCAGACTTGGCAGTCTCAAGGGCCGTCGCGAGCTTGGACGCTTGGGTCTTTGACTCAAGCTCCAAACTCTCATGTTTTTTCATGAGAGCCTGAAGCTCTTGCTGCACCTCGCCGACCTGAGCCCCAAGTTTCTCTCGCTCGGTGCGCTCCGTGGCCGTTTTCTTTTCGGCCTCGGACAGCGCCTGCTTGAGGGTCGCCACCTCAGTCGTGGCCCCTATAATAAGGAGTGCAATCCTGTTATTTTTTGCAATCATGCCTCTCTATAGGCACTTTTTCTGTAAGGTATTTCCTACCTTCTTTTTCCTCGAGCTGCCGCTTGGCAAGGCCGAGCTCTTGCTCGGTCCGCTTGAGGTCCTGTTTCAGGACACCCACCTCCGCAGTCAGTGCGGCGGTGGATAGCAGCGAAGCCTGCACACGCATATTGACTCTTTATTGTTGGACTCCTGCGAAATTTACTAGATCCTCTATTTGGCTTTTCTTTCCGAACGCCAAACAGAGCATCAGGGGCTACTGTCTATGCGGTTATATTTTTACATATTTTTACTTACCTCGAAGCCTGTTAGGAGGCTAGCGCAAGCTTCACTCAGTCCACTCTTGGCGGACTGAACCTTCTGGATCACCATACTCATAATAGTACGGTGCTCCTCGTCGATGGAGGCGCTGTCAAGCACCTCGAGCAGATTGTCCGGCACCTCCGGTTGGACGGAGGCCGCCGGCTCAGAAGGCTTGCTCCTCTTGGAAGGAGTTCGCCTACCGCAGTCCGGAACTGTTGAAGATTCCGGCACGGTGTCCGGCACAAAGCCGGACTTGGAGCCCTGGGGGGTCTTGCCCCCTTTACTCCTGGGGTCCGGGAGGTCGCCCTGCGGCTCCTCCAGGACCACCTCCTCCTGCCCCGAAGCTCGTTGCGACGCCACTTCAGCGTCGTCCGTAGTGCGGGGGGAGACAGCGGGCAGAACTGAGTTCACGTCTGATGAATCCAGGGAGCCGCTCGACGACTCGTTGAGTTCGGCCCGGGGCGGGCTGCATAATTATGTTCGACATTAGGTAAAGCTGTGCAACAAAGGAACATCATGAGTTATTCTGATATCCGAACTTACGATTTCGCCGGACGCTTGGCCCTGTTTGGCCACTCCTCTTTGCCCTCTTCGGCATTGGGGGCGTAGTCCGGCAGAGGGGTCTTCCTTTTCCTAGACCCCTCGGCCTCCCACGTTGGGGCGGCCTTCCTCTTCTCTCCTCCCCCCGCTGGGGGGGGGGAGGTTTCTTCTTCCTCCTCCTCGTCTTCACGGGGGGAGTGCGTCTCGGACTCGTCGGACGACGAGTCTGACACCACCATATGTCGGGAACTCTTTCGAGTCCCTGTGGCCTTCTTCTTCTTGGCCTTCTTCTCCGGCACCACATAAGGTGCCGAAACCAGCAGCTTCGCTAGTAGAGCGGGGGCTAGGTCTTCGGGCAAGGGAGCCGGACAGTTAATCGATCCGGACTTCGCCCGCCAAGCCTGTCAAA
Organism: Triticum dicoccoides; assembly: GCF_002162155.2. NCBI lineage: Eukaryota > Viridiplantae > Streptophyta > Magnoliopsida > Poales > Poaceae > Triticum > Triticum dicoccoides. Next base: position 628,047,917 of record NC_041382.1, read on the forward strand.
GGTAAGATTGCTTAGATCCCGCATAGAGTCAAACTATGAAAAAACTTAACATCCTGTAAAAGGTGAAAATAGCTTACCTCGCTAGCATGACGCTACGAGGGTTATCCGCGGTCCTCGGAAGTGGATGTGGTGGCCTCGACGCCTTTGGTTAGCACCTTCCAGACGTCTTCATACGTCATGTCGAAGAGCCTGTTAAGGGTTTGGTGCTGCGCCGGGTTGAACTCCCACAGATTAAAGCCCCGTTGTTGACACGGGAGGATCCGGCGGACGAGCATAACCTAGACTACATTGACGAGCTTGATCGGCTTGCTCACCAGGGACTGGATGCATGTCTGCAGTCCGGTCACCTCTTTTTCGTCGCCCCACGACAGGCCCGTCTCTTTCCAGGACATAAGCCGCGTGGGGGGTCCGGATTGGAACTCGGGGGTTGCGATCCATTTCGGGTCGCGCGGCTCGGTGATGTAAAACCACCACGATTGCCACCCCTTCAGGGTCTCCACGAAGGAGCCCTTGAGCCATAGGACGTTGGCCATCTTGCCCGCCATGGCGCCTCCGCATTCCGCCTGGCGGCCGCGCACCACCTTGGGCTTGACGATGAAGGTCTTGAGCCAGAGGCCGAAATGGGGGCGGATGCGGAGGAAGGCCTCGCACACGACGATAAACGCCGAGATGTTGAGGATGAAGTTCGGGGCCAGATCGTGGAAATCCAGGCCATAGTAAAACATGAGCCCCCGGACAAATGGGTGGAGTGGAAAACCCAGTCCGCGGAGGAAGTGGGGAAGGAATACTACCCTCTCATGGGGCCTTGGGGTGGGGAGAAGCTGCCCCTCCTCGGGAAGCCGGTGCGCGATGTCTTTGGACAAGTATCTGGCCTTCCTTAGCTTTTTGACATGGCCCTCCGTGACGGAGGAGACCATCCACTTGCCTCCCGGTCCGAACATTGCTGGAGAAGGTTGAGGTGGGAAGTGCGGGCTTGGGCGCTGGAGCTCGAGTGCGCAGGAGATGGATAGGCAAAAGAGGAAGAAGGCGTAGGTAAAAGGGTGGATTCTTATCCCCTTATATGGGCGGATGCGGTTGTGCGTCCCCACCAGCCTAGTAAAACTCGCTTGCCTCCCAAGCACCGTGATAAATGGCGTGGTTGGGTTACCCACGTCCGTATTGATGAGAATCCCGAAAAGGGGGTACACGATCTCTGCTTTGACAAGACGTGCCAAGGAAACCGCCTCGCAAAACATGCTGAGGTGGAAAAGTAAAAACGATTCGAGTAAAGGACTTGGCCATAGTGTGATGACGCACTGCGGAATACGTCGGCAGATTTGATTTGTGTCAATATTATTCTCTCTATGGCAATATGTGGAAACTTATTTTGCAGAGCCGGACACTACTCTTGGTGTTTACAATCTTCTATGAAGGACTTGGAGGAGGAACCCGCCTTGCAATGCCGAAGACAATCTGCGCGCCGGACTCATCGTCATTGAAGCCTGGTTCAGGGGCTGCTGAGGGAGTCCTAGATTAGGGGGTGTTCGGGTAGCCGAACTATACCTTCATCCGGACTCCTGGACTATGAAGATACAAGATTGAAGACTTCGTCCCGTGTCCGGATGGGACTTTCCTTGGCGTGGAAGGCAAGCTTGGCGATGCGGATATTCAAGATCTCCTACCATTGTAACCGACTTTATGTAACCCTAACCCTATTCGGTGTCTATATAAACCGGAGGGTTGTAGTCCATAGGCAATCAACTCCATACACAACAATCATACCATAGGCTAGCTTCTAGGGTTTAGCCTCCTTGATCTCGTGGTAGATCTACTCTTGTACTACCCATATCATCAATATTAATCAAGTAGGAGTAGGGTATTACCTCCATCGAGAGGGCCCGAACCTGGGTAAAAAACATCGTGTCCCTTGTCTCCTGTTACCATCCGGCCTTGACGCATAGTTCGGGACCCCCTACCCGAGATACGCCGGTTTTGACACCGACAGTCTTCAAAGATGCAGAACTGTGTATCTCTCTCCACTACTGAATCTGAATACATTGCTGCTGGATCTTGCTGCGCTCAGCTTCTATGGATGAAGCAAACACTTAAAGACTATGGCATTCACCTGAAGCAAGTGCCACTCTACTGCGACAACGAAAGCGCCATCAAGATTGCCAACAACCCAGTTCAGCACTCGAAGACAAAGCACATTGAAATTCGTCATCACTTTCTCAGAGATCATGTTGTGAAGGAAGATATTGATATCATACACGTCAACACTGAAGAGCAATTGGCAGATATCTTCACCAAGCCCTTGGATGAGAAGAGGTTTTGCAAGTTACGGTGTGAGCTAAATATCTTGGAATCCTCAAATGTCCTATGATCAGGCACACATCCTAACACTTATGCATGTTGATGACTTAGATGTACAACACACGAAGTAAAGTATATCTTCAATCAATGAAGACTTACATTCTGAGTGTGAATACATTAACGTGGAATTTGACTTCGGAGCGCCACGATAATTGTGCGCCGTGTCTGGGTCTAATACTTCCTATATGATGGGTAACGCCACCACCAAATTCTTCTGTTTGAAGTGTTTTACCCATGGCGTTACATTTACTATGTCTTCACATTTGGTTTGTCTTCAATTTCAACTTGTCTTCATGATTATCTTCACTATGTTGACTTGATTATACATACTAGTGTTCTGTCCTCTACAACATTCACTTATAGCTACGTCTTCCTTGTTGAATCTTTTGAACTAAGTGAATGTGATCGGACCCTAATCTCTCTATGCTTTCTATCTCAAACTCTATCTGTCCAAATCATATGCATTCTATTGAAATTGTTGAATGTCTTCTCTGCGTCCTTGTCAGCAGAAGATACAGAGACAAACATTAAGTCCATTTTCAATGCTAATTCCTTCACCTGAAACCCGGAGAAGTGGGAACGACCACCCAAAAATCCAGGCGTGCGTGGGAACATGGAACAACCTCCGATATGTTGCATGATAGCCACGTGTCCTTCAGATGTGAATCGCCAGGGGCAGCTGTGTAATAACACTGTGCTGTCCCTGTCCCTATAAATACACGCCTCACCACAGTCATTATCCCTTCTTCCACTCTCGCACAAACCCTAGCGCCACCGCTAGCCCTCGATGACGCCGGTGACGAAGCGCTTAGCTGCCGCGACCTCACCGACGCCGTCTTCACGCCGACCACGGACATCGTCTTCTCCGCTGTCGCCGTAGGTGTCCTCCGTCGCCAAGTTAGGGCACGGACGATCGAACTGCTCGGCCTCCTCTCCCACTCCGTCTAGCAGTTCTTTGTCTGGTAAATAAAACTTCCTTTTTACGGCCCCTTTGATCCTATAGATTCATCACTTTCTACCACAAGCAATTTCTGTTCGCACAAGTGGGATCTATTTCATACTGCATCTCATAATATGCCTAGTATGTTCACTTATGCTTCACAAAGTAGTTAGATTCCTCACTTGTACTTATTCGTGGATTCGTACAAATCTGGAACCAACTCTCTATCTATGAGTGAATGTCTTCGCACTATGAGGTCAATGTCTTCTAAACTGATTTATCTTCAAAATATTCTGAGAATGCATATGACCTCTTCCCCTTCCCTCACACCTTAATGCTGTCACAGGTACATGTCTGTGGGAGAATCCCTTGGTTCTCATAGTCGGCATTCATCTGTAGAATTCTTACAGCATCATATAAATTCTCCCGAAGCCAGTTCCTGTTTGACCAGCAAGCGGAAGCCTTTGAAACCTTTGAACGTGTTGAAGCCATTCAGTTTGAAGTTCATGGCACCAGAGAAACCTACAAGAAAGGGCGGCAGACAACATCGTGGCAACACCTCAAGAGATTTGCCTCCTGACCTCTATGAGCTGTACAAGACAAATCCAGAGGAGGACTACAATCAGCGAAAAACTCGAATCCAATGATCCGAAGATATTGGGCAGAACAGTGGTTCAAGTACAGGTTTGTGACCTAGGAGTATGCTGAGAAGAATGCCATCAAACGGCCATGGGGAGACATTCTATACAGAAATCTTCAACCCAAGTCCAGAGCTGAAGCCATTGAACAAGGCTTCTATCCTTGCATGGTCCATGGACCACAGCCTGCGGATGCAGACCCATCTTCATTACTATGGTGCCGCGATGATAATCTGTTCAAGCGCAACCTTTAGTTTGCTAGGAACTTGGCCAAAGAGAACAAGAAGTCACGAGGCTTAGACTTCAATCCAGGCCCCTCTGCTCCTCGTGCTGATGGCACACGCGAAGCTGAACCCAATCTTGTTGGGCCCTTCTACAACCTAGAAGGTCTCATCACTCATATCATGGTTCAAGGGACAGCCATGGATGAGCCTGCAGATGACGCTGAATCTGATGAAGCGCCTGCACCGCCGAAGCCAAAGAAACCAAAGAAGCCTAAAGCTTCAAAGCCTGCTCCTGCACCAAAGGTCTTACAGGCGAAGCCTCTGGCCACTGCACCTCCTGAACACAGTGTGCAGTCTGAAGATTTGTCACGCATCTCCAAGCCCTCGAGAGTGAAGATGCCCTTGCAACCCACCAGCCAAGAACTGACTGCTGCTGCTATTCTGCGCAATGACACCATTGATCTGTCCAGCGATGAAGATCTTGCAGATGACGCTCTTGAGCAACTGATTAAGAGCAAAGAAGAAGCAGAAATCTTCAATGATTTGTCTCTCTTTGACGTAGCAATCCTTCACAACTTCATCGATGAGTGGTTTGAAACCCCCAATCTCAGCTTTGATGATCTGCAACTTCCAATTGGCCTCAGCGTCGCTTTCACTGGCGCCATTGCTTCTGATCTAGCTCTAGCTCAGCGCATCGTTGAACTGAAGCAAAAGACCGACTATGAGAAAGCTCAGTTCAAGCAGCACATGGCAAAGCTTAGCGTGCAAGATGTCAAGAACTTCAAGATTATGCTGCACGAGCTCAAGGAAGCCTTTTTCTCAAGAAATGCGAAGAAGCTAAAGGTTCTCATGAGCGCATGAAGAGTCTGGCTGACAAGTGCGTGCAAGCCACAATGAAGCTAAAAAGTGCAAGGCTCTTGGGCGTCCTGGCATCGATCCCAGGATGGTGCAAAGAAGAAGAAGAAGCCAGCTGTGGCCAAACCCGAAGCAACAAGGCAGGAAGAACATCCCATTGTCTTCCCAGCCAGTATGACAGGCTTGAAGCCTAAGGTCCCCATAGTGGCTTCAGAATTAAAGAAGACAAGGGCTGCTGAGGCTGAAGCCAGAAAGAGGAAACATCTTGAAGCTTCTGATGTCGCTCCCTCCAAGAAGAAGCGCAAAACCAAGAAAGATCAGGCTGCTCCACAGAGCCCCTTATTGTTGAGCCCATATCGGTTGCTCGTCCTGCCTCTTCGCATCAAGAATGACAAATGGTAATTCATGAGCCTACTTCCACAGAGGCTCCTGAAGCTGAAGACATTCCAGCAGTTGACCCCACCGCTGCTGAAGACATTGGTCACCATGACAATGTTGAAGATGATGAAGAAACCCCAAGAGTTTCAAGAGTTGCTACACCCCCGTCTCACCAAGATGTTGTTCTCGAGGAGAATGTGACCGACCCTCCAGCTTCTGAAGTGGAGGTTAACAACCCTGAAGTAGCCACCAACATCACTGCTGACGACAATGATGTTGTCATGGTTGACACCAATAAGGCGCCGGAAGCCAATGAGGCACCAGAAGTCAATGCTGCAACACCTGAAGTCAATGCTGCCGCACCTGAGGTCCAAGTACCTGAAGCACATGTGGCCCCTAAAGCCCATGAAGACAATGCCAATGCCCCTGTTCCCCCTCCAAGACCTCACACAATGGAGCTGGCATTTGATCGTGGTCAGCCAGTTATGGTTAGATGGCCCATTTTGACTCCTCCGCCTGCTGCTGGTCCACAATTTGAGTACCACATCGAGCACAGGCCTCAAGTTTAAAAGTCCAAGCCAAGACTTCCACGATTCCCAGGCACTGCCACTTCACCTGGGGTCTTCAATGCAAATGGCTTCGTGGCACATAATACCTTCTTCAACAGCTCCAAGAACCCCTATACAATACCAAAAATTTCCTTAGATAGGTTCTGGAGCTATCAGCAGCGCAGCTACTATTCCCATGTCCTATACAATCAAGGGCGCATATTTCCACATATGCGCCTCGACTCTGAAGCTATAGCTAGACTGCCCTGCCTTGAAGAAGCACTGGATTGTTTCAGAGATGCTGGTCTATTGCAGTTCGTCACTGACAAGGAGCACTGTAACGAAGAATTACTGCTTCAATTATATGCCACTCTTCATATTTGAGGCTACAACAGGGATCCGAAGACTTGGGTCCTTGAGTGGATGACAAACAATGTCCATCATGAAGCTAAAGCTCTTGATATCATTGAGCTCACAGGCCTGCACACTCCTGGTGAATACTATGAACCAGGTTGTCAACAACATCAAAATGCCTTGGAAAGCATCTTTCAGAAGCCACAAGCCAACATGAGTCAAATGCTGAGCATGATGAAGCCTCTGCCTCATGACGCTGAATACCCATCTGAGTTCTTTGTTGAAGACCTAGAGTACTTGGCTCGCACCATTTACCACATCATCAAGAAGACTCTATGGCCTGTCAAAGGACACTCATCTGCAGCGAAGCTTGAAGGAGCAATGAAGACTTTGGTTTTCTATATCTTCAATGGCATCAGCTTCAATGCTCAAGACTTCTTCATCAGGCAGTTGGCTGCGTCTGGCTCTGACATCTTTGGGTTGAAAGTCTATGCTCCATGGGTCATGCGTCTGATAAAGCGTCACTCAGCTTTCAACTATCAGCCGTCTGCGCGCAATCATCTTATATTCTTGCCCGAGGTTGATCTGTCAGTTGAAGCCATTTATCCAGAGCCTGCTAAGGATCCCATTTATTTTCACAATGTTGATCACCAAAGCTTCACCCAGCCCATTGAAGGAATTCCAGCAGTGTCTCATGTTTATCCCCTTGCTGGAAACACACGTGCCCCTCGTGCTCAAACTGATGCCACTGGTAGCACCATTGCGCAAAGGCCTCGACGACGATCTCGTGTCCTAAATGACCGAGAGCTTCTAGTCGCGCTGCATCAGAAACAGGACAAACATCACGACTGGCTGAAGCGTCAGATGCAAAGCCTCTTGGTGGATGTCAACCGCATTCGCAATCTGGCCACCAAGAATGCCTTTGTCACTCATGAAACCTGTCGGAGGTCGTGGAAGAGTTTGACCCTACTCAGTGCTGAAGCTGATCTGCATGACGATGGCTTCACCGAACGCTTCAAGTTTGACTCAACTCCTCCCAGAAATGCTCACTTGCGTCGGACTCCCTCACTTGAAGACTCTGAATACTCGTCCTCAGCTGCGACCATAAATGCCAGAGTCATCGATGACCAAGATGATGCAACTTCACCTCCTCCAACTTCAGCGCGTGTCGACACTGCACCAAGTTCCTCTGCACCACCGGATCTCAACAACGACCCTGCTGCCTCACCTGCACCTCATGGGAACGAGTAGGCGCTCTATGTCTTCAAACCTTTTTGGTCCTCACTGACAAAAGGGGGAGAAGCATATGAGTTGATAGTCTTCAAGCGGGTCCATATGGGTGGTTAATTTACTTTTTGCTACTTTTGCCAAGTGCTTACAACTCTCGTTTTCGATACATTTGGTTCTTTGAGTTGTAACACTTAAACTCGATGGTCGTCTGCTACTTATTTGCTATTCTGTGATGCGATGATAAATTCCGCATGTGCGACGATAAATTCCGCACTTAGATCATTCTGCAGACGTCCATTTTTCATTATGCATGTCATTATCTTCACATACTTTTCATGCATGATGAATTTTCATCATAAGTTGAAGAGGATCTCCACAAGTATAACCTGCCATGTGCATTTGCATACCAAAAGAAAATTACTTATATGCACATCTTCAGGGGGAGCCTCTGCCACTTATGAAGGCAATCCCCTATCCTTTACAATTTCACATATTTTATTCCCCGTCGAAAACTTCAACTAGTTTGTCATCAATCACCAAAAAGGGGGAGATTGTAAGTGCATCTAGTGCCACCCCTAGTTGGTTTTGGAGTATTGACGACAAACCTAGTTAAGGGACTAATGTGTTTGTGAGAATTGCAGGATAACACAGGTAGAAGTCCCTCATTGATTCGGTTTTCCTACCAGAGATGACCCCTAAAAATGTATGAATACATTGAAGTCAAAGGTGGTATGTGAAGACATTCACATTGAAGACTATGACAAAAGAAGACACCGTGTGAAGACTATGGAGCGCGAAGACTTAGCAGTTTCGTCGTTCTGTGTTTTTCTTTGTTGATTCATAGGAACCACCACACTGTTAAGTGGGGTCCAAGTGAACCAGTCAGAATGGCAGAAGTGATGCTTAACCAAAATCCTATGTCTTCGAGTGAAGACTATGAGAGCAAATCTTGTCCAGAGTTGGATAAGTCAGCTTTGCTTGTAGCCCAAGTAAAGTTGCCGTGTGTGTTTGAAATCTGACCGTTGGAACACGTGTCAGTTCCTTAGTGACCAAGGGTCATTTTGGACAAATCAGGTCGGGCCTAGTGGCTATAAATAGCCCACCCCCTACAACCATAAACGGTTGGCTGCTCAGAGTTAGTGCATGACTTTTGTCGTTTGAGAGCAACCCACCTCGAAGCCTTTGAGAGAGAATTCCTTGCGAGGATAAAGCCCTAAACACCCAGAGCCAAAGAGTGTTAGGCATCACTTAAGTCTTCCTGTCTGTGTGATCTGAAGACTTATTACACTTGAGGACTGTGAATCCTCCAGCCGGTTAGGCATCGCGTTCTGAGCATCCAAGAGTCATTGTGGATCGCCGGTGAACGAAGTCTGTGAAGGTTTGGAAGTCTACCTTGAAGACTTACCAGAGTGATTGGGCGAGGACTGGGTGTCCTTAGCTCAAGGGAATAAGGTGAAGACGAGGTCTTCTGAGTTGAATCTCAGCCTCCCTAACCAGACGTACAGTTGTCACAGCAACTGGAACTGGTACAACAAATCATTGTCTTCAACGAGTCACCGATTTCATCCTTCCCTTCCCTTTACTTATTGTTGGTCCTTGTGAAGTCATTGTATGATTGCTTTATCTTTTGTCTTCACTAAGTGACTGCTTGTTCTGATTGGCTTCACAATATCTTCCTACCTGATCTTTACTGCCTAGCTGCTATTAGTCATTGTGCTTTCACTCCATTGAATACTTGACTATGGTTTGCCTAGTGTAGTCTACCTTCCGCTGCATGGTAATAGGTTTATTTCTATCGTTTGTCTTCGAAACTTCCATGTTTTGAAGACTTTCATAAAAATCGCCTATTCACCCCCCTCTAGTCGATCACTAGCACTTTCAATTTGAATACGAGGATAGTGTCCGACCCTGCAAAATAAGTTCCACATTCCACCATAGAGAGAATAATGTTTTTGCAGATCTAATCCGCTAGCTTGTTTTGGCAACATGATGTTACGTCATGGCCCGGTGATTATTCGAACCGTTTCTTTTAATCAGCCCCGCACATAACGCGAGGCAGTTTTTCGACACGTCTTGTCAAAGTAGAGATCGTGTCCCCTTATTACGGGATTCTCATCAATACAGGCGTGGGTAACCCAACCGTGCCATCAATTGCGGCGCTTGGGGGATAAGCGAGTTTTACCAGAAAAGTGGGCACGTTTAATTTTGTCCGTCCATATAAAGGGATACGGATTCACCTTTCTATCCATGCCTTCTTCCTCCTCTGCTCATCCGCTCCCTCACACTCGAGCTCTAGCGCCCAAGTCCTCATTTCCATCTCAACCTTCTCCAACCATGTCTGGAGCAGGAGGCAAGTGGATGGTCTCCTCCGTCAGGAAGGGAGACGTCAAGAAACTGAGGAGAGCCGGATACCTGCCCGACGATATCGCGCACTGGCTCCCAGATGAGGGACAGCTCATCCCCACCCCCTAGCCCCATGAGAGGGTGGTATTCCTCACCCATTTCCTCCGCGGACTGGGATTCCCTCTCCATCCCTTCGTCCGGGGGCTCATGTTTTATTACGGCCTGGATTTCCACAACCTGGCCCCGAACTTCATCCTCAACATCTCGGTGTTTATCGTCGTGTGCGAGGCCTTTCTCCACGTCAAGCCCCACTTCGGCCTATGGCTGAAGACCTTCAACGTCAAGCCAAAGGTAGTGAGCGGCCGCCAGGCGGAGTGCGGAGGCGCCATGGTGGGCAAGATGCCCAACATCACATGGCTCGAGGGCACCTGCGTGGACACCATAAAGGGGTGGCAATCGGGGTGGTTCTATATCACCGAGCCGCGCGACCCCGCATGGGTAGCGGCCCCCGAGTTCCGATCTGGCATCCCCATGCGGCTCACCTCCTGGAAAGAGAAGGGCCTGTCCTGGGGTAATTCAAAAGAGCTGACCGGACTCCAGTCATGTATTCAGAACATGGTGGATAAGAGGCTCAATCTTGTCAACATAGTCCAGGTTATGCTCGTCCGCCGGATACTCCCATGCCAACAATGGGAGTTTACCTTGTGGGAGTTCAATTCGGTGCAGCACCGAACTCTGAACAGGCTCTTCGACACAACTCATGAAGATGCCTGGAGGGTGCTATTCAAGGGCGCCGCGGTCCCTCCTCCCATTACTGAGGATCGCGGATTCAGCATGAAGCACCAAGCCAGTGCGGTAAGTTGTTTTACCTTTTACAGGATACTTGTTTTCTATACAGATTGACTCTATGCGGGATCTAAATGCCCGTGCCGTTAACAGGACTGGCAGAAAATGGCCGGACAGATCGACTGTCTGGCTCCCTTGCCTGAAGGCCCCGCAGACGCTCTTCTGACGAAGATGCTGACTCCGGCCCCTTATAAGGTGCCGGAGAAGACCAAGAAGGCCAAGGGAGCTCGAAAGAGTTCCCAACGCCAGGCATCGTCGGACTCACTGTCCGATGATTCTGCGGCGCACTCTTCCCCCGAAGACGAGGAAGAGGAAGAAGAGGCTCCCCCACCGACTGGGGGAGACAATAAAAGGAAGGCCGCCCCAACTGGGGAGGCTAGAGGGTCCAAGAAGGGAAGGACGCTCCTTCCGGACAGCTCCACCGCCGCCGACGAAAGTGAAGACGAGTGGTTTCCCAGGGGCAAGCCCCAGGGGAGATCGTAAGTATTCGGATACCAAAGTAACCCATAGGATTCCTTTGTCGCATTGCTTTCCCTAACGCCGAACTCCATGACGCAGGCCGCCCCGAGCCAATATCGAGGTATCTTCGGACGGCTCCCTGGGCGCGTCGGACATGGATAGCGATCCAGTCCCGACTGCCACCTCCCCTCATCCAGCCGATGACACCGAGGTACTGCCTCAAGAGGCACCGGATCGAGGGGGGACAGTCCCGGAGGCGCCTCAAGGCGACCTTCCGGACTCCGGGAGCCGAGGGGACGGGGTCCCCGAGAGCTCCGAGTGCGGCCCTCAGCCGAACACCGCGCCGGACCCTCCAACGGCTCCGAGCTCGGGTAGGCGGCCCCCTTATGAGGAGGGTGAGACACCTGTGCCGGTGACCTCTGTCCATCCAGAGGCGCCGGACACTATGTTGGAAGCGCTTCGCAGCGCTTCCATCGAGGAGGAGCACCGCACTATCATGAGTGCGGTGATCCAGAAAGTTCAGTCCGCCAAGAGCGGATTGACTAAAGCCTGTACTAGCCTTCTAACAGGCTTCGAGGTAAGTGTTTTAAAATGTAGTAGAAATATTATCGCATAGACAGTAGCCCCTGATGCTTTGTTCGGTGTTCGTGAAGAAAAGCCGAATAGAGGATCAAATAATATTGCAGGAGTCTAATATAAGTATGTCAATATGCATATGCAGGCTTCGCTTCTGGCGTTCGCCGCACTAACTGCGGAGGTCGTTGTACTGAAGGAGGCCCTCAAGGGGTCCCAGAAAGAGCTCGGCCTTGCTAAGAGGCAGCTCGAGGAGAACAAGGGTAAGTAATACCCCGTCTATAGATATATGTATATAAAAAGGGACGCGATTGCAAAATGACAGGATCATTGTATGTTTTGCCAGGGGCCACGACCGAGGTGGAGACCCTGAAGCAAGCGCTGTCCCAGGCCGAAGAGAAGCTGGCCTAGGAGCGCACCGAGCGAGAGAGGCACGAGGCTCGGGTGGGCGAGGTGCAGCAAGAGCTCCAGGCTCTCGTGACGAAGCACGAGGCGTTGGATCTTGACTTGAAGACGCGAGAGTCTGAGCTTGCCACGGCCCGTGAGAGCGCGAAGAGTGCCAAGGCGGAGGCCCAGAAGGCCCTTCAGGAGATCGACACGATGAAGAAGATAGCGGCGGGTAAGGCTTTCTATATGCAAAGCGAGCATGTAAAGGTGAATTGCCGATTACTTACCCGAATCCGGAGTTCTTCAGGAGCATTCGCAGATTTGCCCCGCAGTGTGTCCGATGCCGCACAATTCTACTGGGCCGGGGACGGGAGCTCGACGGAGAAAATATTCTGGTCTCAGTATGCTGAGGCCGAACTTTCGGTGCCATTGAGCGATCAGCTGAAGCAGATGGCTGAGCTACATAAGGTGGCCGAGCAGGCCATGAAGGGATTCATAGTCTGGTTGTGGCCTGGCGATGCCCTTCCGAACAGCTTCTTCGGCCTGGTGAGGCGGCTTGTGGATGCCTACCCACGGCTGGAGGTCGTCAAGCGATCCGTCTGCATTGAAGGTGCACGCCGGGCCTTCGCCCGTGTGAAAACGCAGTGGGTCAAGCTAGACGCCGTGAAGCTTATCAAGGAGGGGCCGTCGGAGGGCAAGGAGCACCGCCACCCCGAGATGTACTACGAGGGTGTTCTGCCGGGCGCCCATCTTATCGCGGATGAGTGTTCGCAAGATGTAATATTTGAATGAAACTTGCTCGTTTTTTTATCCTGTGAGATGAAAACTTGTTTCATATGCGCTATGCAACGCTTGTGTGAATTTAAAATATTACCTTCTGTTTGGCTGTTTATCCAATCTGAGAGATGGCTAGTCCTCGGCTTCTGCCCCCATACCACGAGTGCTGGGGTGTTCGGGATAAACCTGAGCACTCTTGTTCCCATGTTTGGGTCCTTCGAGGGAGGTGCTCAGCACAACGAACAAGGCAACCGGACTGATAATGCTTTATCACTCTCATTAGCCATAGAATTCCATAATTTTAAATTTCGGTGAAGCCCCTGGTATTCGGAAGGCCGAATTCGGGGCGTGATACATGCCTGTAAGCTGGACGGAGCCGGCCCCTCGCCCTAAGCGGCATAAGTCTTTAGGGACTCGAAAAACCTCGCCGAACAGTGACCAGTCTCTCGCCTTATCATGACAGTCAGTTTTAGCTTTCTCTACTGAGGTGCTCGGCCCGGAAGAACCGGGGCACAATCGCAGTAGTTCTCCTAGCGCTACCTTAGCCGATAGAGCGGAACGTAAGGTAGCAAAACATAGGAGTCGGGCAAACCCAACATTTGACCAAAGACATGATTCGGAGCTGATGCATATAATGCTATAAGTTCGGGGTGCCGCACTTGTGAAAGTGTTCGGACTTTTCACACCATATTTTGGGTACGTAAGCCCCTGGTGCATCGGCCGTACCAGAGTGTACGGTTGCAAGGCGTCGTTAATGAAAACATAGATATATATATATATATAACAAAAACGCATTAATAGTCGTAATGTCATTCATTGTATATTAAAGAATTGCATTAAAGCAGAGTGATACAGATAGTGTAATAAGCAAAAGAGTAGGACTATGTCCCTTCCAAGGGAGAGCTGAGGAATTATATGAAATCTGTAATCCACATGGGAATTCCATAGTTGTCAGCCTCCTTGGTTGTTGTATCATGTGTTCGGCCATAGAGCTGCCGGACAGTGTTTCCAGAGATTGAAGTCTTGAAAGAAAAAGAAAAATAACCAAACGGGAAGCCCCTGGTGCGGTTTAGGCCGTGTTTTGGGGCATGTTGTGGTTGTGCCCCCCCTCCCCACCTATGCCCATGGTATTTTTAATGCGTAATTATGTACGCGCGGCACGAACAACGCCGTTGGGCTGGGATTGGGGTGGCCGCCGTATTGCTACGCGAGCTCAAATTGCGCCAGGCGGTCTGTTTGCCGATTGCCCCGAGCGCGCTTGAAGGTGTCCGGGCTTTGAAAGGCCGAACTGGTAGATTGCCTTGAGAGGCTGCTTTGCGCTTCTGCTGCAAGGGCCGCGGTGTGCTCCTCTATTCGGAGAGAGCGCTCTGTGTTTCCGTTGACTGTAATAACTCCGCGGGGTCCTGGCATCTTGAGCTTGAGGTATGCATAATGTGGCACCGCATTGAATCTAGCGAATGTGGTTTGTCCGAGCAGCGTGTGCTAACCACTGCAGAACGGGACTATATCGAAGATTAACTCTTCACTTCGAAAGTTATCCGGGGATCCAAAGACCACTTCCAGTGTAATTGAGCCTGTGTAGTGGGCCTCTACGCCTGGAATGACGCCTTTAAAGGTCGTCTTTGTGGGTTTGATCCTTGAGGGGTCTATACCCATTTTGCGCACTGTGTCCTGATAAAGCAGGTTTAGGCTGCTGCCGCCGTCCATAAGGACTCGAATGAGGTGAAATCCGTCGACGATTGGGTCTAAGACCAGTGCGGCGAATCCGCCATGATGGATACTAGTGGGGTGGTCCCTATGATCGAAGGTGATCGGACAGGAGGACCAAGGGTTGAACTTTGGGGCGACTGGCTCCAGCGCATATACGTCCCTGAGCGCACGCTTCTGCTCCCTCTTGGGGATGTGGGTTGCGTATATCATGTTCACTGTCCGCACTTGCGGGGGAAACCTCTTCTGTCCTCCAGTGTGCGACTGCTGGGGTTTGTCCTCGTCATCGCTATGCGGCCCCTTGTCCTTGTTTTCGGCGATTAACTTGTCGGCCTGCTTGAACACCCAACAATCCTTGTTGGTGCGATTGGCTGGCTTGTCTTGGGTGACGTGTATTTGACACGAGCAATCGAGTATACGGTCCAAGCTGGATGGACCCGGCGTACTTTTTTTGAATGGCTTTTTCCGCTGACCGGGTTTAGAGCCTTTGAATCCGGCATTGACTGCCGTATCCTCAGTACTTCCATTGTTAATGCGGCGCTTATGCTTGTTGTGACGTGACCTGCTGTTGCCGTCCTTGGTATCTGAGGTACCATGGTTCTTTGATATGTTGTTACTGCGAGCCAACCAGCTGTCTTCTCCCGCAGAAAAGTGGGTCATGAGCGTCGTGAGGGCTGCCATAGATTTCGGCTTTTCCTGACCAAGGTGTCGGGCTAGCCACTCGTCTCGGATGTTGTGCTTGAAAGCCTCTAAGGCCTCCGCATCCAGACAGTCGACGATTTGATTTTTCTTTGTAAGGAACCGAGTCCAGAATTGCCTGGCCAACTCTTCTGGCTGCTGAGTTATGTGGCTCAAGTCATCGGCATCTGGTGGTCGCACATAAGTGCCCTGAAAGTTGTCGAGGAATGCGGCTTCCAGATCTTCCCAACAGCTAATGGAGTCCGATGGCAAGCTATTAAGCCAATGTCGCGCTGGTCCTTTGAGTTTTAGTGGGAGGTATTTGATGGCATGTAAGTCATCACCGCGGGCCATGTGAATGTGGAGGAGGAAGTCCTCAATCCATACTGCGGGATCTGTTGTGCCGTCGTATGATTCAATGTTTAGAGGTTTGAAACCTTCTGGGAATTGATGTTCCATTACTTCGTCTGTGAAGCATAAGGGGTGTGCGGCGCCTCTGTATTGGACTATATCGCGACGCAGCTCGTATGGGTCCTGCCCGCTGTGTTCGGCCTGGCCGGATTTTCTTTTACTGTATCTGGCGTGACGTTTACCATCTCGTAGAGTGGTGCGCCCTCGTGATCTGTAGATCGATCTTGAATGCTTTGCTTTGTCCTCCAATATGTCTCGCAGGTCTGGCGTATCTCCCCATGCCTTTTTATTTGGATGGCGTTGGGGTGGAGGCTGAGCTTTTGGCTGGAATGCCTCTCTATCGCGGCCACGAGGTGGCCGATCAGCCGTATCATACGCTTCTTCCTCCACTCGGGGTAGTAACCTACGCCTTGGGTAACTATTGGAGGGACGGTCAAGTTTATATTCCTCGGCCGCGAGGACTTCAGTCCATTTGTCAGCTAGCAGGTCTTGATCAGCTTGAAGCTCCTGCTGCTTTTTCTTCAGGCTATTTGCCGTGGCCGTAAGCCTGCGCTTGAAGCGCTCTTGTTCGACGGGATCCTCTGGTACGGTGAATTCATCGTCGCCGAGGCTTGCCTCGTCATCGGAGGGGGGCATGTAATTGTCATCCTCCTCCTCTCTGCCAGCTGCCCTCTCAGGAGAGCTGGCTCCTTCATCCTCCTGCTCTAAATCTTGCTGGAGGGGATTGTTGTTGTCTTCGGCGCTATCCGGAGTGTTATTATCTCCTGTGCCGGTATCACCACTTTTGCTTTGGTGGGACTTAGATCGGCGCCGCTGACGTCGGCGCTTGGGTTGCTTCTTGGAGGGGTCATCCTCCGCTATCTCGTCGCCGTTGACTTCATTGGGTGTATCCACCATGTATATGTCATACGACGAGGTGGCTTTCTAGTGCCCTATAGGTGTTGGTCCATGTTCGTCTCCAACATCATCGTCCATACCGTCGATGTCTTCGGAGTCGAAGTCGAGCATGTCGGTTAAATCATCGACAATGGCTACAAAATGGGTGGTGGGTGTGTTGGGGAACGTAGTAATTTCAAAAAAATTCCTACGCACACGCAAGATCATGGTGATGCATAGCAACGAGAGGGGAGAGTGTGATCTACGTACCCTTGTAGATCGACAGCGGAAGCGTTAGCACAACGCAGTTGATGTAGTCGTACGTCTTCACGGCCCAACCGATCAAGCACCGAAACTACGGCACCTCCGAGTTCTAGCACACGTTCAGCTCGATGACGATCCCCGGACTCCGATCCAGCAAAGTGTCAGGGAAGAGTTCCGTCAGCACGACGGCGTGGTGACGATCTTGATGTACTACCGTTGCAGGGCTTCGCCTAAGCACCGCTACAATATTATCGAGGATTATGGTGGAAGGGGGCACCGCACACGGCTAAGAATATGATCACGTGGATCAACTTGTGTGTCTAGGGGTGCCCCCTGTCCCCGTATATAAAGGAGCAGGGGGAGGTGCGGCCGGCCAGGAGGAGGGCGCGCCAGGAGGAGTCCTACTCCCACTGGGAGTAGGATTCCCCCCCTTTCCTAGTTGGAATAGTATTCGGGAGGGGGAAAGAGGAGAGAGAGAAGGAAGGGGGGGTGCCGCCCCCCTCTCCTTGTCCTATTCGGACTAGGGAGGGAGGGGCGCGCGGCCCAGCCCTGGCCACCTCTCCTCTCTTTCACTAAAGCCCACTAAGGCCCATATACCTCCCGGGGGGTTCCGGTAACCTCCCGGTACTCCGGTAAAATCCCGATTTCACTCGGAACACTTCCGATATCCAAATATAGGCTTCCAATATATCAATCTTTATGTCTCGACCATTTCGAGACCCCTCGTCATGTCCGTGATCACATCCGGGACTCCGAACAAACTTCGGTACATCAAAATGCATAAACTCATAATGTAACTGTCATCAAAACCTTAAGCGTGCGGACCCTACGGGTTCGAGAACAATGTAGACATGACCGAGACACGTCTCCGATCAATAACCAATAGCGGAACCTGGATGCTCATATTGGCTCCCACATATTCTACGAAGATCTTTATCGGTCAGACCGCATAACAACATACGTTGTTCCCTTTGTCATCGGTATGTTACTTGCCCGAGATTCGATCGTCGGTATCTCAATACCTAGTTCAATCTCGTTACCGGCAAGTCTCTTTACTCGTTTCATAATACATCATCTTGCAACTAACTCATTAGTTGTAATGCTTGCAAGGCTTATGTGATGTGCATTACCGAGAGGGCCCAGAGATACCTCTCCGACAATCGGAGTGACAAATCCTAATCTTGAAATACGCCAACCCAACATGTACCTTTGGAGACACCCGTAGAGCTCCTTTATAATCACCCAGTTACGTTGTGACGTTTGGTAGCACACAAAGTGTTCCTCCGGCAAACGGGAGTTGCATAATCTCATAGTCATAGGAACATGTATAAGTCATGAAGAAAGCAATAGCAACATACTAACCGATCGGGTGCTAAGCTAATGGAATGGGTCATGTCAATCATATCATTCTCCTAATGATGTGATCCCATTAATCAAATGACAACACATGTCTATGGTTAGGAAACATAACCATCTTTGATTAACGAGCTAGTCAAGTAGAGGCATACTAGTGACGTTTGGTTTGTCTATGTATTCACACAAGTATTATGTTTCCGGATAATACAATTCTAGATGAATAATAAACATTTATCATGATAAAAGGAAATAAAATAATAACATTATTATTGCCTCTAGGGCATATTTCCTTCAGTCTCCCACTTGCACTAGAGTCAATAATCTAGATTACACAGTAATGATTCTAACACCCATGGAGCTTTGGTGCTGATCATGTTTTGCTCGTGGAAGAGGCTTAGTCAACGGGTCTGCTATATTCAGATCCGTATGTATCTTGCAAATCTCTATGTCTCCCACCTGGACTAGATCCCGGATGGAATTGAAGCATCTCTTGATGTGCTTGGTTCTCTTGTGAAATCTGGATTCCTTTGCCAAGGCAATTGCACCAGTATTGTCACAAAAGATTTTCATTGGACCCGATGCACTAGGTATGACACCTAGATCGGATATGAACTCCTTCATCCAGACTCCTTCATTTGCTGCTTCCGAAGCAGCTATGTACTCCGCTTCACATGTAGATCCTGCCACAACGCTTTGTTTAGAACTGCACCAACTGACAGCTCCACCATTTAATGTAAACACGTATCCGGTTTGCGATTTAGAATCATCTGGATCAGTGTCAAAGCTTGCATCAACATAACCATTTACGATGAGCTCTTTGTCACCTCCATATATGAGAAACATATCCTTAGTCCTTTTCAGGTATTTCAGGATGTTCTTGACCGCTGTCCAGTGATCCACTCCTGGATTACTTTGGTACCTTCCTGCTAGACTTATAGCAAGACACACATCAGGTCTGGTACACAGCATTGCATACATGATAGAGCCTATGGCTGAAGCATAGGGAACATCTTTCATTTTCTCTCTATCTTCTGCATTGGTCGGGGATTGAGTCTTACTCAATTTCACACCTTGTAACACAGGCAAGAATCCTTTCTTTGCTTGATCCATTTTGAACTTCTTCAAAACTTTGTCAAGGTATGTGCTTTGTGAAAGTCCAATTAAGCGTTTTGATCTATCTCTATAGATCTTAATGCCTAATATGTAAGCAGCTTCACCGAGGTCTTTCATTGAAAAACTCTTATTCAAGTATCCTTTTATGCTATCCGGAAATTCTATATCGTTTCCGATTAGTAATATGTCATCTACATATAATATCAGAAATGCTACAGAGCTCCCACTCACTTTCTTGTAAATACAGGCTTCTCCAAAAGTCTGTACAAAACCAAATGCTTTGATCACACTATCAAAGCGTTTATTCCAACCCCGAGAGGCTTGCACCAGTCCATAAATGGATCGCTGGAGCTTGCACACTTTGTTAGCTCCCTTTGGATCGACAAAACCTTTCGGCTGCATCATATACAACTCTTCTTCCAGAAATCCATTCAGGAATGCAGTTTTGACATCCATCTGCCAAATTTCGTAATCATAAAATGCGGCAATTGCTAACATGATTCGGACAGACTTAAGCATCGCTACGGGTGAGAAGGTCTCATCATAGTCAATCCCTTGAACTTGTCGAAAACCTTTTGCGATAAGTCGAGCTTTGTAGACAGTAACATTACCATCAGCGTCAGTCTTCTTCTTGAAGATCCATTTATTCTCAATTGCTTGCCGATCATTGGGCAAGTCAACCAAAGTCCACACTTTGTTCTCATACATGGATCCCATCTCAGATTTCATGGCTTCAAGCCATTTTGCGGAATCTGGGCTCACCATCGCTTCTTCATAGTTCGCAGGTTCATCATGATCTAGTAGCATGACTTCCAGAACAAGATTACCGTACCACTCTGGTGCGGATCTTACTCTGGTTGATCTACGAGGTTTATTAGTAACTTGTTCTGAAGTTTCATGATCATCATCATTAACTTCCTCACTAATTGGTGCAGGTGTCATAGAAACCGGTTTCTGTGATGTACTACTTTCCAATAAGGGAGCAGGTACAGTTACCTCATCAAGTTCTACTTTCCTCCCACTAACTTCTTTCGAGAGAAACTCTTTCTCTAGAAAGGATCCATTCTTAGCAACAAATGTCTTGCCTTCGGATCTATGATAGAAGGTGTATCCAATAGTTTCCTTTGGATATCCTATGAAGACACATTTCTCCGATTTGGGTTCGAGCTTATCAGGTTGAAGTTTTTTCACATAAGCATCGCAGCCCCAAACTTTCATAAACGACAACTTTGGTTTCTTGCCAAACCATAGTTCATATGGCGTCGTCTCAATGGATTTTGATGGTGCCCTATTTAACGTGAATGCGGCCGTCTCTAGAGCATATCCCCAAAACGATAGCAGTAAATCAATAAGAGACATCATAGATCGCACCATATCTAGTAAAGTACGATTACGACATTCGGACACACCATTACGCTGTGGTGTTCCGGGTGGCGTGAGTTGCGAAACTATTCCACATTGTTTTAAATGTACACCAAACTCGTAACTCAAATATTCTCCTCCATGATCAGATCATAGGAATTTTATTTTGTTGTTACGATGATTTTCAACTTCACTCTGAAATTCTTTGAACTTTTCAAATGTTTCAGACTTATGTTTCATTAAGTAGATATACCCATATCTGCTTAAGTCATCTGTGAAGGTGAGAAAATAACGATATCCGCCACGAGCCTCAACATTCATCGGACCACATACATCTGTATGTATGATTTCCAATAAATCTGTTGCTCTCTCCATAGTACCGGAGAAAGGTGTTTTTGTCATCTTACCCATAAGGCACAGTTCACAAGTACCAAGTGATTCATAATCAAGTGGTTCCAAACGCCCATCAGTATGGAGTTTCTTCATGCACTTTATACCGATATGACCCAAACGGCAGTGCCACAAATAAGTTGCACTATCATTATCAACTCTGCATCTTTTGGTTTCAACACTATGAATATGTGTGTCACTACTATCGAGATTTAATAAGAATAGACCACTCTTTAAGGGTGCATGACCATAAAAGATATTACTCATGTAAATAGAACAACCATTATTCTCTGATTTAAATGAATAACCGTCTCACATCAAACAAGATCCACATATAATGTTCATGCTTAACGCTGGCACCAAATAACAATTATTTAGGTCTAATACTAATCCCGAAGGTAGATGTAGAGGTAGCGTGCCGATTGCGATCACATCGACTTTGGAACCATTTCCCACGCGCATCGTCACCTCGTCCTTAGCCAATCTTCGCTTAATCTGTAGTCCCTGTTTCGAGTTACAAATATTAGCAACAGAACCAGTATCAAATACCCAGGTGCTACTGCGAGCATTAGTAAGGTACAGATCAATAACATGTATATCACATATACCTTTGTTCACCTTGCCATCCTTCTTATCCGCCAAATACTTGGGGCAGTTCCGCTTCCAGTGACCAGTCTGCTTGCAATAGAAGCACTCAGTTTCAAGCTTAGGTCCAGGTTTGGGTTTCTTCTTGCTTGATGTTCTTTTTGAAGTTCCCCTTCTTCTTCCCTTTGCCCTTTTTCTTGAAACTAGTGGTCTTGTTGACCATCAACACTTGATGCTCCTTCTTGATTTCTACCTCCGCAGCTTTCAGCATTGCGAAGAGCTCGGGAATAGTCTTATTCATCCCTTGCATATTATAGTTCATCACGAAGCTCTTGTAGCTTGGTGGCAGTGATTGGATAATTCTGTCAATGATGCAATCATCTGGAAGATTAACTCCCAATTGAATCAAGTGATTATTATACCCAGACATTTTGAGTATATGCTCACTGACAGAACTGTTCTCCTCCATCTTGCAGCTATAGAACTTATTGAAGACTTCATATCTCTCAATCCGGGCATTTGCTTGAAATATTAACTTCAACTCCTGGAACATCTCATATGCTCCATGACGTTCAAAACATCGTTGAAGTCCCGATTCTAAGTCGTAAAGCATGGCACACTGAACTATCGAGTAGTCATCAGCTTTGCTCTGCCAGACGTTCATAACATCTGGTGTTGCTCTGTTGCTCCAGTAGCAGGCCTGGCACCTAGCGTTGCTTCCAGGACGTAATTCTTCTGTGCAGCAATGAGGATAATCCTCAAGTTACGGACCCAGTCCGTGTAATTGCTACCATCATCTTTCAACTTTGCTTTCTCAAGGAACGCATTAAAATTCAACGGAACAACAACATGGGCCATCTATCTACAATCCAACATAAACAAGCAAGATACTTTCAGGTACTAAGTTTCATGATAAATTTAGGTTCAATTAATCATATTACTTAAAGAACTCCCACTTAGATAGACATCCCTCTAATCCTCTAAGTGATTACATGATCCAAATCAACTAAACCATGTCCGATCATCACGTGAGATGGAGTAGTTTCATTGGTGAACATCACTATGTTGATCATATCTACTATATGATTCACGCTCGACCTTTCGGTCTCCGTGTTTCGAGGCTATATCTGTATATGCTTGGCTCGTCAAGTATAACCTAAGTATTCCGCGTGTGCAACTGTTTTGCACCCATTGTATTTGAATGTAGAGCCTATCACATCCGGTCATCACGTGGTGTCTCAGCACGAAGAACTTTCGCAATGGTGCATACTCAGGGAGAACACTTCTTGATAATTAGTGAGAGATCATCTTATAATGCTACCGCCAATCAAAGCAAGATAAGATGCATAAAAGATAAACATCACATGCAATTAATATAAGTGATATGATATGGCCATCATCATCTTGTGCTTGTGATCTCCATCTTCGAAGCACCGTCGTGATCACCATCGTCACCGGCGCGACACCTTGATCTCCGTCGTAGCATCGTTGTCGTCTCGCCAATTTTTTCTGCTTCCACGACTATCGCTACCACTTAGTGATAAAGTAAAGCATTACAGCGCGATTGCATTGCATACAATAAAGCGACAACCATATGGCTCCTGCCAGTTGCCGATAACTCGGTTACAAAACATGATCATCTCATACAATAAAATTTAGCATCATGTCTTGACCATATCACATCACAACATGCCCTGCAAAAACAAGTTAGACGTCCTCTACTTTGTTGTTGCAGGTTTTACGTGGCTTCTACGGGCTTAAGCAAGAACCAATCTTACCTACGCATCAAAACCACAATGATAGTTTGTCAAGTTGGTGCTGTTTTAACCTTCGCAAGGACCGGGCGTAGCCACACTCGGTTCAACTAAAGTTGGAGAAACTGTCACCCGCTAGCCACCTTTGTGCAAAGCACGTCGGGAGAACCGGTCTCGCGTAAGCATACGCGTAATGTTGGTCTGGGCCGCTTCGTCCAACAATACTGCCAAACCAAAGTATGACATGCTGGTAAGCAGTATGACTTATATCACCCACAATAAATCCTAGGCTCGGATGCCACTGTTGGGGAACGTAGTAATTTCAAAAAATTTCCTACGCACACGCAAGATCATGGTGATGCATAGCAACGAGAGGGGAGAGTGTGATCTACGTAGCCTTGTAGATCGACAGCGGAAGCGTTAGCACAACGCGGTTGATGTAGTCGTACGTCTTCACGGCCCGACCGATCAAGCACCGAAACTACGGCACCTCCGAGTTCTAGCACACGTTCAGCTCGATGACGATCCCCGGACTCCGATCCAGCAAAGTGTCGGGGAAGAGTTCCGTCAGCACGACGGCGTGGTGACGATCTTGATGTACTACTGTCGCAGGGCTTCGCCTAAGCACCGCTACAATATTATCGAAGATTATGGTGGAAGGGGGCACCGCACACGGCTAAGAATATGATCACGTGGATCAACTTATGTGTCTAGGGGTGCCCCTGCCCCCGTATATAAAGGAGCAAGGGGAGGTGCGGCCGGCCAGGAGGAGGGTGCGCCAGGAGGAGTCCTACTCCCACCGGGAGTAGGATTCCCCCCTTTCCTAGTTGGAATAGTATTCGGGAGGGGGAAATAGGAGAGAGAGAAGGAAGGGGGGGTGTCGCCCCCCCTCTCCTTGTCCTATTCGGACTAGGGGGGAGGGGCACGCGGCCCAGCCCTGGCCACCTCTCCTCTCTTCCACTAAAGCCCACTAAGGCCCATATACCTCCCGGGGGGTTCCGGTAACCTCCCGGTACTCCGGTAAAATCCCGATTTCACTCGGAACACTTCCGATATCCAAATATAGGCTTCCAATATATCAATCTTTATGTCTCGACCATTTCGAGACCCCTCGTCATGTCCGTGATCACATCCGGGACTCCGAACAAACTTCGGTACATCAAAATGCATAAACTCATAATATAAATGTCATCAAAACATTAAGTGTGCGGACCCTACGGGTTCGAGAACAATGTAGACATGACCGAGACACGTCTCCGATCAATAACCAATAGCGGAACCTGGATGCTCATATTGGCTCCCACATATTCTACGAAGATCTTTATCGGTCAGACCGCATAACAACATACGTTGTTCCCTTTGTCATCGGTATGTTACTTGCCCGAGATTCGATCATCGGTATCTCAATACCTAGTTCAATCTCGTTACCGGCAAGTCTCTTTACTCGTTTCGTAATACATCATCTTGCAACTAACTTATTAGTTGTAATGCTTGCAAGGCTTATGTGATGTGCATTACCGAGAGGGCCCAGAGATACCTCTCCGACAATCGGAGTGACGAATCCTAATCTCGAAATACGCCAACCCAACATGTACCTTTGGAGACACCTGTAGAGCTCCTTTATAATCACCCAGTTACGTTGTGGCGTTTGGTAGCACACAAAGTGTTCCTCCGGCAAACGGGAGTTGCATAATCTCATAGTCATAGGAACATGTATAAGTCATGAAGAAAGCAATAGCAACATACTAAACGATCGGGTGCTAAGCTAATGGAATGGGTCATGTCAATCATATCATTCTCCTAATGATGTGATCCCATTAATCAAATGACAACACATGTCTATGGTTAGGAAACATAACCATCTTCTATTAACGAGCTAGTCAAGTAGAGGCATACTAGTGACGTTTGGTTTGTCTATGTATTCACACAAGTATTATGTTTCCGGATAATACAATTCTAGCATGAATAATAAACATTTATCATGATATAAGGAAATAAAATAATAACATTATTATTGCCTCTAGGGCATATTTCCTTCAGGGTGGGCGTCGAATTTCTTCGTCGTCCGCATCCCAATCCTGTTGGCCATAATCCGGCCAGGGCTCTCCTGACAAAGAGAGAGACCTTAGTGAATTCAGGATGTCGCCGAAGGGCGAGTGCTGAAAGATATCCACGGCGATGAATTCCATGATCGGCGGCCAATTGGATTCAATTGGCAGGGGTGCGGATGGTTCGGGGTCCGGAAGAGAGTCTGGCCCCTTGGAGTCATGGGCTGTGCAGAGGATTATGCTGGTGTTTGGTTTGATCGCCATCGAGACTGCAACCCCTGAGGCGGTGTATAGCCACCCGTCCTCGATTGGCGCAGTTAACTCCGAGCTAAGGGTCGGAGATGGTGTGGGCGTGGCCTCTGGAGTACCGTCCGGTGGCAGAGCTAGGTCATACCCATCGAGACAGTGCGGCGCACCCGGCTGTCGCTCGAATCCGTCGAAGATCAAGTCCCCACGGATGTCGGCCGTGTAGTTCAAACTTCCAAATCTGACCTGATGGCCAGGGGCGTAGCTTTCAATCTGCTCCAGATGGCCAAGCGAATTAGCCCGCAGTGCAAAGCCGCCGAATACGAAGGTCTGTCCGGGGAGAAAAGTCTCACCCTGGACCACATCGCTATCGATGATAGTAGGAGCCATCAAGCCTAACGGCGATGACACAGAGGAACTCTCAATGAAAGCACCAATGTCGGTGTTAAAACCGGCGGATCTCGGGTAGGGGGTCCCGAACTGTGCGTCTAGGCCAGATGGTAACAGGAGGCAAGGGACATGAAGTTTTACCCAGGTTCGGGCCCTCTTGATGGAGGTAAAACCCTACGACCTGCTGGATTAATATTGAAGATATGGGTATTACAAGAGTAGATCTACCACGAGATCAGAGAGGCTAAACCCTAGAAGCTAGCCTACGGTATGATTGTATGTTGTGATTGTTGTCCTACGGACTAAAACCCTTCGGTTTATATAGATACCGGAGAGGGTTAGGGTTACACAAGGTCGGTTACAAAGGAGGAGATATCCATATACGTATTGCCTAGCTTGCCTTCCACGCCAAGTAGAGTCCCATCCGGACACGAGATGAAGTCTTCAATCTTGTATCTTCATAGTCTAACAGTCCGGCCAATGGAGATAGTCCGGCTGTCCGGAGACCCCCTAATCCAGGACTCCCTCATTGCCCCTTGTGATATGGACCTTTATTATGCAGTCTGTCGCTTTTATTACTTCCATATAACACGATCGTATAAAGCTTATTTCCTCCACACCAATCAATCATACATATTTAAAGAGCAATTTTTATTGCTTGCACCGATGACAACTTACTTGATGGATCTTACTCCATCCATAGGTAGATGTGGTGGACTCTTATGGCAAGACTGGTTCAAGGGTATTTGGAAGCACAAGTAGTATCTCTAGTTGGTGCAATGAATTTGGCTAGCATGAGGGGGAAAGGCAAGCTCATCATGTTGGAAGATACAAGACAATATAATTCATCTTAGATGTAAGAAAACATAACCCATTATGTTGTGTTTCTTGTCCAAAGTCAACTCTTTAGCATGTCATATTTTAATGAGTGCTCACAATCATAAAAGATGTCCAAGATAGTATATTTATATGTGAATTCCTCTCTTTCTTTATTGCTTCCTATTAATTGCAACGATGACCAAAACTGTGTTTGTCAACCCTCAACAACTTTTATTCATCATACTCTTTCTATGTGAGCTCATTACTCTCCATAAGACTCACATGATCTCTTTGTTTCTTTTTATTTCTTTTTATTTTCTTTTATTCACTTAAGATCATGGCAAAATAATCAAGCCCTTGACTCAACACTAATCTTTATTATATAGCTCACGGACTCGATTACATAGAAGGATAATAAAGCAAAACTCACGACTAGATCATACTAAGAACTTTTATTCTACTAGATCAAGATATTACCAAAAGGATCGAACTAAGAAAAATGGTAAAGATAAAAGTGATGGTGATACGATACCGGGGCACTCCCCCAAGCTTGGCTGTTGCCAAGTGGAGTGCCCATACCAAATACTCAATTCTTCTTTGTTGGTGGAGACGGTGGTGATTTTGTTGATGGTGTAGGCTTCTTCCTTACTTTGCGCTTGAGGACAGAATTTTGGTCCCTTAGGTCCTCGATCTCCTGCTCCAAGCTCAGTATCTTTTTGCATAGTTCCTATTTTTTCTCCTGCAAGAGGCGAAAAGGGATAAACTCAATCTTAGGTTTCTTTACCCTATCTGGGAGGCTTGAATTTTTGAACTCCACATGCATGTCCATGGGTTGAGGTAGTGGGACTTCATCTTCATCTGAGCTCGTCTCCTCCTTTCCCTTGTGTTCATAGTCCTATTCTTCTTCTGTAGTCCAACCGCAATGCTCCACATCCCCATAAACCTTAGGATCTGCAAGGTAATCAGCCACGTAGCTTTCTCCTTCCGAATCCTGGGACGACATGTTGCTCTGTCTGCAGCAAGACAGCTCAAAACAAAGACAAGAGATATTTGCGTGATACGGGAGTCAAAACCCCCGGGAGATTATATAATAAATTTTTACCGACCAAAATACGTGTCGTGTACGAAAACGGAGTCCGGAGAGCACACGAGGTGCCCACGAGGTAGGGGGCGCGCTCAGTAGGGTAGGGCGCGCCCTCCACCCTCGTGTCCTTCCCGGACGGCGGCTTATTTTTCTATTTTTCTAAATATTCCAAAACAGAGAAATATTGCCTTAAAACTGTTTTGGAGTTGGTTTACTTACCGTACCACATACATATTCCTTTTCGGAGTCTGAAACATTCCGGAAAGTGTCCCTTATGTATTCCTCCGGGGTTACGGTTTCAATAACATTGGTTTCAACATTTATGGGATTACCTGAGATATAGTGTTTGATTCTTTGACCGTTCATGACCTTCGGATTTGTGCCTTCAAAGTTGTTGATTTTTATGGCACCGGAATGGTAGACCTCCTCGATAACGTAAGGACCTTCCCATTTAGAGAGAAGTTTTCCTGCAAAAATCTTAAACGAGAGTTGTATAGCAATACATAATCACCTAAATTAAACTTACGCTTTTGTATCCTTTTGTCATGCCATCTTTTAACTTTTTATTTAAACAATTTGGCATTTTCGTAGGCTTGGGTTCTCCATTCATCAAGTGAGCTAATATCAAATAACCTCTTCTCACCGGCAAGTTTAAAATCATAATTAAGTTCTTTAATAGCCCAATAAGCCTTGTGTTCTAGTTCGAGAGGTAAGTGACATGCTTTTCCATAGACCATTTTATACGGAGACATACCCATAGGATTTTTATATGTAGTTCTATAGGCCCATGATGCATCATCAAGTTTCTTGGACCAATTCTTTCTAGACCTATTAACAGTCTTTTGCAAAATTAGTTTGAGTTCTCTATTACTCAATTCTACTTGACCACTAGACTAAGGGTGATAAGGAGATGCAATTCTATGATTAACATCATATTTAGCAAGCATTTTACGGAAAGCACCATGAATAAAATGTGAACCACCATCAGTCATTAAATATCCAGGGACTCCAAATCTTGGAAAAATAACTTCTTTAAGCATTTTAATAGAAGTGTTATGATCAGCACTACTAGTTGGAATAGCTTCTACCCACTTAGTAACATAATCAACAACAACTAAAATATGTGTATAACCATTAGAGGAAGGAAAAGGTCCCATATAGTCAAAGCCCCAAACATCAAATGGTTCAATAACAAGTGAATAATTCATAGGCATTTCTTGACGTCTACTAATATTACCAATTCTTTGACATTCATCACAAGATAAGACAAACTTACGGGCATCCTTGAAGAGAGTAGGCCAATAAAAACCAGATTGCAGTACCTTATGTGCAGTTCTATCTCCAGCATGGTGTCCTCCATAAGCTTCGGAGTGACACTTGCGTAGGATCTGTTCCTGTTCATGCTCAGGTACACAACATCTAATAACACCATCTACTCCTTCTTTATAAAGATGTGGGTCATCCCAAAAGTAATGCCTCAAATCATAGAAGAACTTTTTCTTTTGCTGGTATGTGAAACTAGGTGGTATAAACTTAGCAACAATGTAATTAGCATAATCAGCATACCATGGAGCAGTATGAGAAGCATTTATGACATTTAGTTGCTCATCAGGAAAGCTATCATCAATAGGTAGTGGGTCATCAAGCACATTTTCTAACCTAGACAAGTTGTCTGCAACGGGGTTCTCAGCTCCCTTTCTATCAACAATATGCAAATCAAATTCTTGTAGCAAGAGAACCCATGTAATAAGTCTAGGTTTAGCATCTTTCTTTTCCATAAGATATTTAATAGCAGCATGATCAGTGTGAATAGTTACTTTAGAATCAACAATGTAAGGTCTAAACTTATCACAAGCAAATATAACTGCTAAGAATTCTTTTTCAGTAGTAGCATAATTTCTTTGAGCATTGTCTAGAGTTTTACTAGCATATTGAATAACATTTAGTTTCTTATCAACTCTTCGTCCTAGAACAGCACGTACAGCATAATCACTAGCATCACACATAATTTCAGAGGGTAAATTCCAATCAGGTGGCTGAACAATAGGTGCAGAGATCAATGCTTTCTTAAGTATTTGAAATGCTTCTACACAATCATCATCAAAGAAAAATGGTATATCTTTTTGTAATAAATTAGTCAGAGGCCGAGAAATTTTTGAGAAGTCCTTAATGAACCTCCTATAAAAACTGGCATGACCAAGGAAACTTCTTATACCTTTGATGTCCTTGGGACATGGCATCTTTTCAATAGCATCAACCTTGGTTTTATCAACTTCAATGCCTCTTTCAGAAACTTTATGCCCCAAGACAATACCTTCATTATCCATAAAGTGGCACTTTTCCCAATTCAAGACAAGATTAGTTTCTTCACATCTCTGCAAAACTCGATCAAGGTTGCCTAAGCAGTCATCAAAAGAAGATCCATAGACGGAAAAGTCGTCCATGAAAACCTCACAAATCTTTGCACAAAAGTCAGAGAATATAGCCATCATGCATCTTTGAAAGGTAGCAGGTGCATTACATAAACCAAAAGGCATACGTCTATAAGCAAAAGTACCAAAAGGGCATGTAAAAGTAGTCTTTGATTGATCTTTGGCTGACACAGGTATTTGAGAGA
The DNA here is from genome assembly GCF_002162155.2 of Triticum dicoccoides. Classification (NCBI taxonomy): domain Eukaryota; kingdom Viridiplantae; phylum Streptophyta; class Magnoliopsida; order Poales; family Poaceae; genus Triticum; species Triticum dicoccoides. The sequence goes on from NC_041382.1 coordinate 628,078,521, forward strand.
AACCAAAATAACCATCTAGAAAGCAAAAATGTGTATGTTTGGATAATCTTTCTAGCATTTGATCGATAAAAGGTAAGGGGTAATGATCTTTTTTAGTAGCCTTATTTAATTTGCAGAAATCAATTACCATCCTATAACTTGTAATAATTCTTCGAGGAATCAATTCATCTTTATCATTAGGAACAACAGTAATACCTCCCTTCTTAGGGACACAATGGACAGGGCTTACCCATTGACTATCAGCAACGGGATAAATTATACCTGCCTCAAGGAGGTTTAGTATCTCCTTTCTTACCACTTCTTTCATTTTAGGATTCAACCGGCGTTGATGATCATGAACTGGTTTAGCATCTTCTTCCAAATTAATTTTATGCTGACATAGAGTGGGACTAATGCCCTTAAGATCATCAAGAGTATACCCAATAGCAGCACGGTGCTTCTTCAGAGTTTTCAATAATCTCTCTTCTTCATGTTCTGAAAGGTTAGCACTAATAATAACATGATATATCTTTTTCTCATCAAGATAAGCATATTTAAGAGTATTATGTAACGGTTTAAGCTCAAACACGGGATCACCCTTGGGTGGAGGAGGATCCCCTAGGATTTCAACAGGTAAATTATTTTTCAGAATAGGCTCCTGTTTAAAGAATACTTCATCTAATTCCCTTCTTTCACTCATAAACATATCATTTTCATGGTCTAGCAAGTATTGTTCTAAAGGATCACTAGGAGGTACGGCAATAGAAGCAAGACCAATAGTTTCATCCTTACTAGGTAATTCTTCTTGTCGGTGTTGTCTACTAAATTTAGAAAATTTAAATTCATGAGTCATATCATCTAAACCAATAGTAACAACATCTCTTTTGCAATCTATGGTAGCATTAACAGTATTTAAGAAGGGTCTACCAAATATAATGGGACAAAAGCTATCTTGTGGGGAACCAAGAACAAGAAAATCAGCAGGATATTTAGTTTTCCCGCACAAGACTTCAACATCTCTAACAATTCCCATTGGTGAAATAGTATCTCTATTGGCAAGTTTAATTGTGACATCAATACCTTCCATCTTAGCAGGTGCAATATCATGCATAACTTCTTGGTATAAGGAATAAGGTATTACACTAGCACTAGCACCCATATCACATAAGCCATGATAACAATGATCTCCTATTTTAACAAAAATAACAGGCATGCCTACCACAGGTCTAGGTTTATCTTTATCACAAGGTTTAGCAATTCTAGCAGTTTCATTACAGAAATAAATAACATGCCCATCTATATTATCAGACAAGAGTATTTAACAATAGCAATATTAGGTTCAACTTTAACTTGCTCAGGAGGTGTATATGTTTTAATATTGCTTTTACGAACCACAGTTGAAGCTTTAGCATGATCCTTTATCCTAACAGGGAAAGGTGGTTTCTCAACATAAGAAGTAGGAACAATAGGATCATTATAAGTGATAGTCTTTTATTCAACTTTAATAGGTACATCTACTTTTACTTCTATGGGAGGATGATATTTAAACCACTTCTCCTTGGGGAGATCAACATAAGCAGCAAAATATTCATAGAAAGAAGCTACTATCTCAGAGTCAAGTCCATATTTAGTGCTAAATTTACGAAAAATATCGGTATCCATAAAAGATTTAACACAATCAAAACTAGGTGTAATACCTGACTCCTTACCATTGTCGAGGTTCCAATCTTCAGAGTTGCGTTTAATTCTTTCCAATAAATCCCATTTGAATTCAATAGTCTTCATCATAAAAGAGCCAGCACAAGAAGTATCAAGCATGGTGTGATTGTTACCAGAAAGCCGAGCATAAAAATTCTGAATAATCATTTCTCTTGAGAGCTCATGATTGGGGCATGAATATAACATTGATTTAAGCCTCCCCCAAGCTTGAGCGATGCTTTCTCCTTCGCGAGGCCAAAAATTATATATGTAATTGCGATCACGATGAACAAGATGCATATGATAAAACTTCTGATGAAATTCCAATTTCAATCGTTTGTAATTCCAAGACCTCATATCATCACATAGCCTATACCATGTCGATGCATCTCCCCTCAAAGCTAAGGGGAAGACCTTCTTCTTAACAACATCTCCAGGTACACCTGCAAGATTAAATAATCCACAAACTTGATCCACATATATCAGATGTTCATCAGGATGTTTTGTTCCATCTCCTAGAAAAGGATTAGCTAGTAGTTTTTCTATCATACCCAAAGGAACTTCAAAGCAAGCATTTTCATTTTCATTTTCATTTTCAGTAGGTTCAGTAGGTTGAGGAGCAACTCTTTGCTCTACTGGTCGGGGTGAAGATACCCGAACAAGCCCCTCAGAGGATTACTTTCCATGGTAACAAGTGACAGTAAATTTCAGCACACTATATAAAATTTTCCTTACCAAATTCCACCTACCAAAGGTGCTTCACTCCCCGGCAACGGCGCCAGAAAAGAGTCTTGATGACCCACAAGTATAGGGGATCTATCATAGTCCTTTCGATAAGTAAGAGTGTCAAACCCAACGAGGAGCAGAAGGAAATGATAAGCGGTTTCCTGCAGGGTATTCTCTGCAAGTACTGAAATAAGTGGTAACAGATAGTTTTGTGATAAGATAATTTGTAACGAGTAACAAGTAACAAAAGTAAATAAGGTGCAGCAAGGTCGCCCAATCCTTTTTGTAGCAAAGGACAAGCCTGGACAAACTCTTATAAGATGTAAAGCGCTCCCGAGGACACATGGGAATATCGTCAAGCTAGTTTTCATCACGCTTATATGATTAGCGTCCGGTACTTTGATAATTTGGTATGTGGGTGGACCGGTGCTTGGGTACTGCCCTTACTTGGACAAGCATCCCACTTATGATTAACCTCTATTGCAAGCATCCGCAACTACAACAAAAAGTATTAAGGTAAACCTAACCATAGCATGAAATATATGGATCCAAATCAGCCCCTTACGAAGCAACGCATAAACTAGGGTTTAAGCTTCTGTCACTCTAGCAACCCATCATCTACTTATTACTTCCCAATGCCTTCCTCTAGGCCCAAATAATGGTGAAGTGTCATGTAGTCGACGTTCACATGATGCCACTAGAGGAGAGACAACATACATCTCATCAAAATATCGAACAAATACCAAATTCACATGACTACTAATAGCAAGACTTCTCCCATGTCCTTAGGAACAAAAATAACTACTCACAAAGCATAAACATGTTCATAATCAGAGGGGTATTAATATGCATATAGGATCTGAACATATGATCTTCCACCAAATAAACCAACTAGCATCAACTACAAGGAGTAATTAACACTACTAGCAACCTACTAGCACCAATCCCGGACTTGGAGACAAGAATTGGATACAAGAGATGAATTAGGGTTTTGAGATGAGATGGTGCTGATGAAGATGTTGATGGATATTGCCCTCCCCCGATGAGAGGAGCGTTCGTGATGACGATGGCGATGATTTCCCCCTCCGAGAGGGAAGTTTCCCCGGCAGAACGGCTCCGCCAGAGCCCTAGATTGGTTCCGCCAAGGTTCCGCCTCGTGGCGGCGGAGTTTCGTCCGAGAAGATGGCTTATGATTTTTCCCATCGAAAGACTCCATATAGCAGAAGATGGTCACCGGAGGGCCACCAGGGGGCCCACGAGGTAGGGGGCGCACCCCCCACCCTCGTGGGCAGGGTGTGGCCCCCTGGTGAAGTTCTTGCTCTCAGTATTTTTATATATTTGGAAAACATATTCCGTGAAGTTTCAGGACTTTTGGAGCTGTACAGAATAGGTCTCTAATATTTGCTCCTTTTCTGGCCCAGAATCCCAGCTGCCGGCATTCTGCCTCTTTATGTAAACCTTGTAAAATAAGAGAGAATAGGCATAAGTATTGTGACATAATGTGTAATAATAGCCCATAATGCAATAAATATCGATATAAAAGCATGATGCAAAATGGATGTATCACAACTCAGCCCCCTGCTGATCCATGACATCAGTTGTGGTGGGGGGCCCGAGCGAAAGGTGGGGGCAGCTACCCATTTGGCGCTTCGGGGAGCTGTGACGTAAAACCACTCCCGCTGCCACAATCTGAACACCTCTGGAAAGGAACCCTTTAGCCATGGAGCATCAGCAATTTTGCTTATTAAAGCACCTCCGCACACTGCGTACTGCCCTTCGACCGTCTTCGGCTTCACATCGAAGGTCTTGAGCCACAGGCCGAAGTGAGGGGTAATGCGGAGGAAGGCCTCACATACGACAATAAATGACGAGATGTGAAGAAGGGAATCCGGGGATAGACCGTGAAAATCCAGCCCGTAATAGAACATAAGACCCCTAACGAAGGGATCCAGAGCGAGGCCTAGTCCTCAGAGGAACTGGGAGACGAACACAATGCTCTCGTTGGGTTCGGGAGTAGGGACGACCTGCCCTCGGGCGGGCAGCCTATCCAAAATTTTGGCGGTCAGGTATCTGGCCTCCCTCAACTTCTTGATGTCCTCCTCCGTGACGGAGGAAAGCATCCACCGGCCTTAAAGGCTGGATCCGGACATGATTGAAGGTCCGAAGCACCTGACCTGAGCTTTGGGTGTTAGAGCTCGAGGCGGGGGAAGGACTCGATTGAGCGCGGGAGGGAAAAAGAAAACGCCTTGTCCCCTTTATAAAGAGGGTGAATATCAGGCGTCCTCCTCGTGGCCGTTTGAGACTTACCTAAGATGTAGGAGTCATACCAACAGGCATGGTTGGGTTGCCCACATTTGTATTGATGAGAATCCCGTGATAAGGGGAACACGATCTCTGCTTTGAAAAGATGTGTCAAGGAAACCGCCTCGCGTTATGTGCGGGGCTGGTTAAAGAAAAACGGTTCAAATAATTACCAGGCCGTGGCATGATGTCATGCTGCCAAAACGTGTCAGCAGATTATATTTGTGGAAATATTATTCTCTCTACGGTGGTATGTGGAACTTATTTTGCAGGGTCGGACACTATCCTTGTATTCAAACTCTTCCGTGGTGTATTCGGAGGAGGAACCCGCCTTGCAATGCCGAAGACAACACTGCGTGCCGGACTCATCGTCATTGAAGCCTGGTTCAGGGGCTACTGAGGGATTCCTGGATTAGGGGGTCTCCAGACAGCCAGAACATATCCTTTGGCCGGACTGTTGGACTATGAAGATACAAGATTGAAGACTTCGTCCCGTGTCTGGATGGGACTCTACTTGGCGTGGAAGGCAAGCTGGGCAATACGGATATGTATTTCTCCTCGTTTGTAACCGACCTTATGTAACCCTAGCCCCCTCCGGTGTCCATATAAACCGGAGGGTTTTAGTCCATAGGACAACATACAATCATACCATAGGCTAGCTTCTAGGGTTTAGCATCTCTGATCTCATGGTAGATCAACTCTTGTAATACTCATATCATTAGGAATAATCAAGTAGGACGTAGGGTTTTACCTCCATCAAGAGGGCCCGAACCTGGGTAAACATCGTGTCCCCTACCTCCTGTTACCATCCGCCTTAGACGCACAGTTCGGGACCCCCTACCCGAGATCCACCGGTTTTGACATCGACAGAGGCCATGGACCAGAGGGGAAACCCTTCTCCCATCTAGGGAGGAGGTCAAGGAAGAAGAAGAAGGAGGGGGGCTCTCTCCCCCTCGCTTCCGGTGGCACCGGAGTGCCACCGGGGGCCATCAAAATCACCGCAATCTTCACCAACAACTTCACCGCCATCATCACCAACTCTCCCCCCTCTATGCAGCGGTGTAACCTCTCTCGTACCCGCTATAATATCTACTTAAACATGGTGCTCAACGCTATATATTATTTCCCAATGATGTATGGCTATCCTATGATGTTTGAGTAGATCCGTTTTGTCCTATGGGTTATTTGATGATCGTGATTGGTTTGAGTTGCATGTTTTATTATTGGTGCTATCCTATGGTGCTCTCCGTGTCACACAAGTGTGAGGGATCCCCGCTGTAGGGTGTTGCAATACGTTCATTATTCGCTTATAGTGGGTTGCGTGAGTGACTGAAACACAAACCCGAGTAAGGGGGTTGTTGCGTATGGGATAAAGAGGACTTGATGCTTTAATGCTATGGTTGGGTTTTACCTTAATGATCTTTAGTAGTTGCGGATGCTTGCTAGAGTTCCAATCATAAGTGCATATGATCCAAGTAGAGAAAGTATGTTAGCTTATGCCTCTCCCCCATATAAAATTGCAATAATGATTACCGGTCTAGTTATCGATTGCCTAGGGACAAATAACTTTCTCATAACAAAAAGCTCTTTACTAAAACTACTTAGTTGTGTCTTTATCTAGACAGCCCCTACTTTCTATTTACATGCTCTTTATTATCTTGCAAACCTATCCAACAACACCTACAAAGTACTTCTAGTTTCATACTTGTTCTAGGTAAAGCTAACGTCAAGCGTGCGTAGAGTTGTATCGGTGGTCGATAGAACTTGAGGGAATATTTGTTCTGCCTTTAGCTCCTCGTTGGTTTCGACACTCTTACTTATCGAAAGAGGCTACAATTGATCCCCTATACTTGTGGGTTATCACAAGTACCCATCACAAAACCTTATCTCCCGCATTACATTATTTGCCATTTGCCTCTCGTTTTCCTCTCCCCCACTTCACCCTTGCCGTTTTATTCACCTTCTCTTTTCCGCTCACCTTTCTTGCGCTATGTCAGAATCAAGAAGGGTTGGGGGGTTCTCTCCCGAGTTTTAGTACTTTGGACAATCCTTCTATTCTCGCTAAACTCATAAATAAAGATGATATGGAAAGACCTACCGGAGTTATCAATGAGAATCTTAATAATTTTGATGAAGATGATTCCAGAATTTTTCGTTATTTACTTGATGAATCTTTGAAAGATGCTTGGGATAGACTATCACGGATCAGGGCTAGCTATGTGCCTCAATACCAAATTGAAATTTACTTAAAAAGCTTTTATGTTGCCCTACCTTCTTCTTTTAAGAATGTCTTAGATTCTATATTTAAAGAAGGTTTTCTTGAAGGGGATGCCATAGAAACTTATGAAAAGATGAAAACCATATTTGGGCACCCCATGAATGAGAAAGTTGAATCTACATCTCTTTTGCTCTCTTACCAAAACGAATCTATCAAAGAGATGAAGGCTAACTTAGATACAAATTTCTGTAACGTACTTAATATTTCTTCTACCATTAATAGAAATGTGCTTTATCAAAATAGGGAGATTAATTCCATAGATAGCAAGTTTGCTCTTTTCTTCCCTAAAACCAAAGATGGCAATACCTAGATCTATATTCACTTTTATGCCTAGCTAGGGGCGTTAGACGATAGCGCTTGTTGGGAGGCAACCCAATTTTATTTTTATTCCTTGCTTTTTGATCCTGTTTAGTAATAAATAATTTATCTAGCCTCTATTTTGGTTGTGTTTTTTGTGTTTAATTAGTGTTTGTTCCAAGTAGAACCGTTGGGAAGACTTGGGGAAAGTCTTTTTAATCTTGCTGTAAAAAACAGAAACTTTAGCGCTCATGAGAATTGCTGTCATTTTTATTTGGAAAGTGATATTTAGTTAATTATTTTTGAATATGATTAATATATAAATTCCTCACGTCCAGAAATTTATTTTAGAATTTTTGGGGTTCCAGATCTCGCGTTAACTACAGATTACTACAGACTGTTCTGTTTTTGACAGATTCTGTTTTTCGTGTGTTGTTTACTTATTTAAATGAATCTATGGCTAGTAAAATAGTTTATAAACAATAGAGAAGTTGGAATAAAGTAGGTTTAACACCAATATAAATAAAGAATGAGTTCATTACAGTACCTTGAAGTGGTGTTTTGTTTTCTTTCGCTAACGGAGCTCACGAGATTTTCTACTTTAAGTTTTGTGTTGTGAAGTTTTCAAGTTTTGGGTAAAGATTTGATGGATTATGGAACAAGGAGTGGCAAGAGCCTAAGCTTGGGGATGCCCATGGCACCCCCAAGATAATCGAAGGACACCTAAAAGCCAAAGCTTGGGGATGCCCCGGAAGGCATCCCCTCTTTCGTCTACTTCCATTGGTAACTTTACTTGGAGCTATATTTTTATTTACCACATGATATGTGTTTTGCTTGGAGCATATTGTATTATTTGAGTCTTTATTTGTTAGTTTTCCACAATCATCCTTGATGCACACACCTTTTGAGAGAGACACACATGATCCGGAAATTGTTAGAATACTCTATGTGCTTCACTTATATCTTTTGAGTTATATAGATTTTGCTCTAGTGCTTCACTTATATCTTTTAGAGAACGTTGGTGGATTTGTTTTATAGAAACCATTGTTCTCTCATGCTTCACTTAGATTATTTTGAGAGTCCTACAAAACAGCGTGGTAAATTGCTTTAATCATGTTAGGCATTCAAGATTAATAATAAATTTTTCTTATGAGTGTGTTGAATACTATGAGAAGTTTGATACTTGATAATTGTTTTGAGATATGGAGATGGTGATATTAGAGTCATGCTAGTTGAGTAGTTGTGAATTTGAAAAATACTTCTGTTAAAGTTTGTGATTCCAGTAGCATGCACGTATGGTGAACCGTTATGTGATGAAATCGGAGCATGATTTATTTATGGACTGTCTTCCTTATGAGTGGCGGTCGGGGACGAGCGATGGTCTTTTCCTACCAATATATCCCCCTAGGAGCATGCGTGTAATACTTTGCTTTGATAACTTGTAGATTTTTGCAATAAGTATATGCATTCTTTATGACTAATGTTGAGTCCATGGATCATACGCACTCTCACCCTTCCACCATTGCTAGCCTCTCTAATACCGCACACCTTTCGCTGGTATCATACACCCACCATATACCTTCCTCAAAACAGCCACCATACCTACCTATCATGGCATTTCCATAGCCATTCTGAGATATATTGCCATGCAACTTACCACCGTTCCGTTTACTATGATATGCTCCATCATTGTCATATTGCTTTGCGTGATCATGTAGTCAACATTGTATTCGTGGAAAAGCCACCATTCATAATTCTTTCATACATGTCACTCTTGATTCATTGCATATCCCGGTACACCGCCAGAGGCATTCACATAGAGTCATATTTTGTTCTAAGTATTGAGTTGTAATTGTTGAGTTGTAAGTAAATAAAAAAGTGTGATGATCATCATTTTTAGATCATTGTCCAAGTGAGGAAAGGATGATGGAGACTATGATTCCCCCACAAGTCGGGATGAGACTCTGGACTAAATAAAAAAAAGAGGCCAAAAAAAATAGAAACCGCCCAAATAAAAAAAGAGAGAAAACGAGAGAAGGGACAATGCTACTATCCTTTTACCACACTTATGCTTCAAAGTAGCACCAAGATCTTCATAGAGAGTCTCATATGTTATCACTTTCATATACTAGTGGGAATTTTTCATTATAGAACTTGGCTTGTATATTCCAATGATGGGCTTCCTTAAAGTGCCCTAGGTCTTCGTGAGCAAGCGAGTTGGATGCACACCCACTTAGTTGTTTTTTTAGCTTTCATATACTTATAGCTCTAGTGCATCCGTTGCATGGCAATCCCTACTCACTCACAATGATATCTATTAATGGGCATCTCCATAGCCATTGATACGCCTAGTTGATGTGTGACCATCTTCCCCTTTTTGTCTTCTCCACAACCACCATTCTATTCCACCTATAGTGCTATGTCCATGGCTCACGCTCATGTATTGCGTGAAGATTGAAAAAGTTTGAGAACACTAAAAGTATGAAACAATTTCTTGGCTTGTCATCGAGGTTGTGCATGATTTAAATACTTTGTGTGGTGAAGATGGAGCATAGCCAGACTATATGATTTTGTAGGGATAACTTTCTTTGGCCATGTTATTTTGAAGAGACATAATTGCTTAGTTAGTATGCTTGAAGTATTATTATTTCTATGCCAATATTGAACTTTTGTCTTGAATTTTTCGGATCTGAATATTCATACCACATTTAAGAAGAAATTACATTGAAATTATGCCAAGTAGCATTCCACATCAAAAATTCGGTTTTTATCATTTACCTACTCGAGGACGAGCAGGAATTAAGCTTGGGGATGCTTGATATGTCTCCAACGTATCTATAATTTTTTATTGTTCCATGCTATATTATATCCTGTTTTGGACATTATTGGGCTTTATTACACACTTTTATATTATTTTTGGGACTAACCTATTAACCGGAGACCCAGCCCAGAATTGCTGTTTTTTGCCTATTTCAGAATTTCGCACAAACGGAGTCCAAATGGAATGAAACCTTCGGGAACGTGATTTTCGGAACAAACGTGATCCATATGACTTGGACCCTACGTCAAGACATCAACCAGGAAGGCACAAGGTAGGGGGCGCACCTACCCCCCAGGCGCGCCCTCCACCCTCGTGGGGCCCATGTTGCTCCACCGACGTACTCCTTCCTCGTATATATACCTACGTACCCCCAAACTACCAGATAAGAAGCCAAAACCCTAATTCCACTGCCGTAACTTTCTGTATCCACGAGATCCCATCTTGGGGCCTTTTCCGGAGCTCCGCCGGAGGGGGTATCGATCATGCAGGGCTTCTACATCAACACCATAGCCTCTCCGATGAAGTGTGAGTAGTTTACTTCAGACCTTCGGTCCATAGTTATTAGCTAGATGGCTTCTTCTCTCTTTTTGGATCTCAATACAAACTTCTCTCCCTCTCTTGTGGAGATCTATTCGATGTAATCTTCTTTTGCGGTGTGTTTGTTGAGACAGATGAATTGTGGGTTTATGATCAAGTTTATCTATGAACAATATTTGAATCTTCTTTGAATTCTTTTATGTATGATCGGTTATCTTTCGAAGTCTCTTCAAATTATCAGTTTGGTTTGGCCTACTAGATTGATCTTTCTTGCAATGGGAGAAGTGCTTAGCTTTGGGTTCAATCTTGCGGTGTCCTTTCCCAGTGACAGTAGGGGCAGCAAGGCATGTATTGTATTGTTGCCATCAAGGATAACAAGATGGGGTTTATATCATATTGCATGAGTTTATCCCTCTACATCATGTCACCTTGCTTAAACGTTACTCTGTTCTCTTGAACTTAATACTCTAGATGCATGCTGGATAGCGGTCGATGTGTGGAGTAATAGTAGTAGATGCAGGCAGGAGTCAGTCTACTTGTCTCGGACGTGATGCCTATATACATGATCATACCTAGATATTCTCATAACTATGCTCAATTCTGTCAATTGCTCAACAGTAATTTGTTCACCCACCATAATACTTATGCTCTCGAGAGAAGCCACTAGTGAAACCTATGCCCCCTAGGTCTATTTTCCATCATATTAATCTTCCAATACTTAGTTATTTCCTTTGCCATTTTTTACTTGCATCTTTATTTCTCTTTATCATAAAAATACCTAAAATATTATCTTATCATATCTATCAGATCTCCAATTTTGTAAGTGACCGTGAAGGGATTGACAACCCCTTTACCGTGTTGGTTGCGAGGAGTTTATTTGTTTGTGTAGGTGCGAGGGACTCGTGCGTGGCCTCCTGCTGGATTGATACCTTGGTTCTCAAAAACTGAGGGAAATACTTACGCTGCTTTGCTGCATCACCCTTTCCTCTTCAAGGGAAAACCAACGCAGTGCTCAAGAGGTAGCAGGCCCCCGGGCAGGCCTCCGGTGTCATCTTCTGCTATATGAAGTCTTTCATCCGAGAAAAAATCATAAGCAAGCTCACGGGATGAAACTCCGCCGCCACGAGGCAAAACCTTGGTGGAACCAATCTAGGGCTCCGACGGAGCTGTTCTGCCGGGGAAACACCCCTCTCGGAGGGGGAAATCATCACCATCGTCATCACCATCAATCCTCTCACTGGGAGGGGGTCAATCTCCATCAACATCTTCACCAACACCATCTCATCTCAAACCCTAGTTCATCTCTTGTATCCAATCTTTGTCCCAAAGCCTCAGATTGGTACCTGTGGGTTGCTAGTAGTGTTGATTACTCCTTGTACTTGATGCTAGTTGGTTTATTCGGTGGAAGATCATATGTTCAGATCCTTTATGCATATTAATACCCCTCTGATTTTGAACATGAATATGATTTGTGAGTAGTTACATTTGTTCCTGAGGACAAGGGAGAAGTCTTGCTATAAGTAGTCATGTGAATTTGGTATTCGTTCGATATTTTGATGAGATGTATGTTGTCTCTCCTCTAGTGGTGTCATGTGAACGTCGACTACATGACACTTAACCATTGTTTGGGCCTAGGGGAAGGCATTGGGAAGTAATAAGTAGATGATGGGTTGCTAGAGTGACGGAAGCTTAAACCCTAGTTTATGAGTTGCTTCGTAAGGGGCTGATTTGGATCCATATGTTTCATGCTATGGTTAGGTTTACCTTAATATTTATTTTCTAGTTGCGGATGCTTGCAAGAGGGGTTAATCATAAGTGGGATTCTTGTCCAAGGAAGGGCAGTACCCAAGCACCGGTCCACCCACATATCAAATTATCAAAGTACCGAACGCGAATCATATGAGCGTGATGAAAACTAGATTGACGATAATTCCCATGTGTCATCGGGAGCGCTTTCCTTTATATAAGAGTTTGTCCAGGCTTGTCCTTTGCTACAAAAAGGATCGGGCCATCTTGCTGCACCTTATTTACTTCAATTACTTGTTACCCGTTACAAATTACCTTATCACAAAACTATCTGTTACTGATAATTTTAGTGCTTGCAGAGAATACCTTACTGAAAACTGCTTATCATTTCCTTCTGCTCCTCGTTGGGTTCGACACTCTTACTTATCGAAAGGACTACGATAGATCCCATACACTTGTGGGTCATCACACGACAACGTGGTGATGGTGATGGTGAGGTGATCCGCGCAGGGCTTCGCCTAAGCACTACGTGAATATGACCGGAGGCGTAAACTGTGGAGGGGGCGCCGCCCACGGCTAACAATGTTTGTTGTGTGTTCTAGCGATGCCCCCCTCATATATATATATAGGTTGGAGGGGAGGAGAGGCAGCCAAGGGGGCGCCGTAGGTAGGAGGAATCCTACTTGGGCACCTCCCAATTCGGCCTCCCCCCTTTCCTATTCCTATTCGGAGTAGGAAGGGAAGAGGGGAAATTAAGGGGGAATCCTATTCCCTTTTCCTTTCCTCCTTCCCCTTTCCTTCTCCAATTTGGCTAGCCCATATGGGGGGCGCACCAGCCCCTTTGTGGTTGGTGTGTTTCCCCTCTTGGCCCATGATACGTCTCCAATGTATTTGCTTTTCCTAACGCTTTTCCTCTTGTTTTGGACTCCAATTTGCATGATTTGAATGAAACTAACCCCGAACTGACGCAGTTTTCAACAGAACTACCATGGTGTTGTTTTTGTGTAGAAATAAAAGTTCTGGAATGGAATGAAACTTTGCAGGGAATTTTTATATTATAAATAAGAATTTATGGAGCCAAGACCTACCGAAGAGGGGCACCTGGGTGGGAACAACCCATCAGGGCGTGCCCCCCTCTCCTGGCGCTCCAAGGTGGGTTGTCCCCACCTGGTGGCCCCGCATACCCTGAACCCGACGCTATAAAATCCTATTTTCCAGAAAAAATCAAGGAGAAAAAATTATCACAATCCACGAGACGGAGCCGCCATCACCTCCTATTCTTCATCGGGAGGCCAGATCTGGAGCCCGTTTGGGGCTCCAGAGAGGGGGGTCTTCGTTCTTCATCATCACCAGCCCTTCTTCATCGCCAATTCCATGATGCTCACCACCGGGAGTGAGCAATTCCTTCGTAGGCTCGCTGGTCGGTGAGGAGTTGGATGAGATTCATCATGTAATCGAGTTAGTTTTGTTAGGGCTTGATTCCTAGTATCCATTATGTTCTAAGATTGATGTTGCTATGATTTTGCCATGCTTAATGCTTGTCATTTTGGGCCCGGGTGCCAGGATTTCAGATCTGAACCGTTTATGTTCTCACCATTATATCCATGTTCTAGATCCGATCTTGCAAGTTATAGTCACATACTACGTGTTATGATCCAGCAACCCCGGAGTGACAGAAACCGGGACTTCTCCCGGTGATGACCGTAGTTTGAGGAGTTCATCTATTCACTATGTGTTAATGCTTTGTTCCGGTTCTGTATTAAAAGGAGGCCTTAATATCCCTTAGTTTCCAATATGGACCCCGCTGCCACGGGAGGGTAGGACAAAAGATGTCATGCAAGTTCTTTCCATAAGCACATATGACTACTTACGGAATACATGCCTACATTATATTGACGAACTTGAGCTAGTGCTGTATCGCCCTAGGTTATAATTGTCTCATGATGAATATCATCCAACAAGTCACCGATCCAATGCCTAAGAATTTATCCTATATTGTTTTTGCTAAGTTATTACTGCTATCATCACTGTTACCGTTACCGTTACTGCTGCTAATATTATCAAAACTATCATACTACTTTGCTACTAATTACTTTGCTACAGATAATTAATCTCCAGGTGTGGTTGAATTGACAACTCAGCTGCTAATACCTTCAAATATTCTTTGGCTCCCCTTGTGTTGAATCTATAAATTTGGGTTGAATACTCTACCCTCGAAAACCGTTGCGATCCCCTATACTTGTGGGTTATGAAGACCTTTTTCTGGCACCGTTGCTGGAGAGCATAGCTATATTTGTTGATTCACTTGGGATTATTATCAGTTTATCACTATGAAGAATCTGAAGGATGCTAAGACTAAGATTTTTCCCTCAAAGACAAGGGGTGGTAAGGAACTGCCATCCAGTTCTTCTTTAGATTCACCTTTTGTTATAAGTAAACTTGCGATGCCACCACATGCTATCTATTCTAATATGTCGCAAGTTATTGATGATGCTACTTCTGCTATGGATAATGCTTATGATGATGCTAGTACCTTGCTTGATAATGATGATGTGCCACTTGGTGAATTTCTTGATGAACACATTGCTAGAGTAATACAACATGATGTTGAATCTGATGAGCTTGAAACTGAAACTCTTGAAACACCTGCTAGAACTAGTCTTCGTAGATATGAATTGCCTAAGGTACCGGAAGGTTATGTTATGAGTGAAGAAACAACTAGAGATATTCTTGCTTGCAGAGATAGAGATGATCTAGAGAAATTATTATGCAAGTATAAAGAAAAATCTCTGAATGCTAGAATGAAATATGATCCTAAGTTTCCTACTTCACCTATCTTTATTGATGATAAGGATTACGAATTCTCTGTTGACCCAGAGTTAATTACTTTTGTTGAATCTGATCCTTTCCATGGTTTGAAACTGAAACTGTTGTGGCACATCTTACTAAGTTGAATGACATAGCCACCCTTTTTACTCATGATGAGAAAACTTGCTACTACTTTATTCTCAAATTATTTCCATTCTCATTAAAGGGTGATGCTAAAGCTTGGTAATATACTCTTGCTCCTAGTTGTGTGCGTAGTCCCCAGGATATGATTTATTACTTCTCTAAAAAATATTTCCCTGCTCATAAGAAACAAGCTGCTTTGCAGGAAATATTTAACTTTGTTCAAATTAAAGAAGAGAGTCTCCCACAAGCTTGGGGGAGGCTTTGCCAATTACTTAATGCTTTGCCTGATCATCCTCTTAAGAAAAATGGAATACTTGATATCTTCTATAATGGACTAACTGATGCTTCTAGGAACTTCCTAGATAGTTGTGCTGGTTGTGTTTTCAGGGAACGAACTGTTGGACAAGCTGAAGAATTATTGAATAATATATTGAAAAATTATGATGATTGAACTCTTCCTGAACCACCGCCTAAACCCACTCCTTAGAAGAGGGGTATATTATATCTCAGTCCTGAAGATATGCAAGAGGCAAAGAAATCTATGAAGGAAAAATGTATTAAAGCTGAGGATGTTAAAAATTTATCTCCTATGGAAGAAATATATGGGCTTAATACACCACCACTGCCTAAGGTGGTAGAGGTAAATTCTCTAATGAAGTTAAACGATAATGACAATCCTCACAATATGCATCCTAGCCAATGCCTTTATGAGTTTGAAAATTATATTAGAAAACAAGATCACTTCAATGCAAATGTTATGAAACAATTGAAATACAATTCTGATATGATTGCTCACTTGAGTGACTTGTTATTTAGAATCTCAAATGATGTTAGAGGTGTTGGCAAACATGCTTCTATGGTTCAAACTCAGTTAGAACAAGTTGCTAAATCACAAAGAGAATTGCTTGATGAAATGAATAATACTAGCAAAAGAGCTCGTGCATTGCAACGAGAGAAGAAACAACACACGCTCATAACCCAATATCCATCACTCAAAACCACAATAGGTCCACATCTTTTATTTTAGGGAGCATCACATTTGTATTGCCGCTTATCCTTCTCACCCTTGTCACGGTAGCCTCAGTGTTCACACAAATTAAATTGTGATTAAATGTGGTTAATCCTAAGGCCACTCCCCCCTCTCTCTCTCGCAACAAGAAATCTGTTATTTTTCCTTTGCGAGGTTTTTCAGAGGTGTGCATGTGTGGTTATCGATGTTTTTATTCGTCTTTATATGGTTTTAGTTGGTGTTTATTTGTAATCTGGATCACCACAGTACGAAAGAAAAATGGATCATGCTCTCTCACGATGAGAAATCTATTGTTTTTCCCTTGCGAGGTTTTTCAGAGGTGTGTGTGTGTGGTTATCGATGTTTTCTTTCGTCTCTATACGGTTTTTGTGGGTGTTTATTTACACTCCGGACCGCCGCAAGTACAATGAAAAACGGACCGTGTGCTACATATTATAAGTTTTCTTCCAAAATAATATTTAGAAAATATTTAATAGGTAAAAATAACATCATATTCAAATTGTACACATTTCTAATCAAATTTCATATACAAAATATTAAAATAGGAGTAAAGGTTTAAAATATATGATAATTTAGAAAATCATTTGTTTCACTTAAATATGATCCACAGGTGAATTACCTTAAAAGTCAAGGGTTTTCCGAAAAATGTAAAATAATGGTCCAAATATGAGTTTGAGTGTGTATTGTGGTTTAATTCATAGAAAGCATAGGTTTTTTTGCAAAGTTGTGTGACCGACCGTTAGAAGCACTCCTTAGATTATTATTAGGTATAGTAAATATGCCCGTGCTTCTCAATGGGTGAAAAAATATTATCCCTGCATGGCCGCATCCTCCTACTAATGGACATGTCGTCCAAGACTCAAAAATCAGGCCAAGGAGATGTGGTGGAGATAAAAAAGGCTTTGAAATTATATGCCAAAAATGACACAAGGAGTTAGAAAAGGCAATTGAGACTTGAAGCGCTGCGATGGTATCATGGCCTAATTTCATAAAAGCATCTACGGTATTCTTTTTTGGTCCTATAAAAACAGCCTTCATACACTACAAGGATCAAAGTTGTTGTCTTCAATCTTGATGTCCCTATAGCCTTATAGTACGTCTTCAACAAATGAACAAGTTTGAATTAATTGGTCTCACTTATGAGCAAGCGTTGCACCTGGTGATGTTTATTAATGGATCGATTAGAAGCAAGCCGATCCAAGACAGTTGAACAACAAAATATGATGAATCAAAAAAAATCAAATCACTGCTTGGGAGTTAATTAAATGAAAAAAATATTTAAGAACAAACCAATACGAAATAATAAACCTTTTTTGGACACCGTCTCACGTAAATCTACTCATCAAGAGCTACCAACATGTGCTAACCTTGATGCGAGCTCATATGCTTGATTGATTATTTGAATGACAACCAGATTTTTTTCTATTCGTGCATGTGTTGGTTTTTAGATGTCCGTGGAGGTTTAATTAAGAGCAAATCTGAGGAGCCAACACCAGCATGCAGAGCCCAGATTAGGAGTAAATTACCCATAATTCGGCTTAATTAGTGGTGCACGCCCAACGGCCCATGCAAGGGAGCACGAAAAAAAGAGGTAAACTACAGCCCAACACCGATGAAAGAAACAATTCCAGGATAAATTGGACGAGCTATCAATAAAAATACGCACATGGACTTAGCCGAGTTGGTTGGTGCAACAAGCCCCCACGTTGGTGTCCTCGGATCGAATTCTAGTGCCGTTGCTTTTCACTTTTTTCTATACATGAATTTAGCCGAGTTGGTTGGTGCAACAAGCCCCCACGTTGGTGGCCTCGAATCGAATCCTAGTGCCGTTGCTTTTCTCTTTTTTCTATATCTTTAATTATGAATTAGTACCACCTCACGTATATATGTTTTAAATTTAAACTGAAAGCGTAAAATCATGGGAAGAAATGCATTGTGACGGTGAACCCACAGAGTCAATCCGTGCTTTATTATTAGGGAAAGAATATACATGACTTGGCTGTTAGGGTTGCAACTAGAGGAGGTAAAATGACTCAGGAACCACTTTATCCCGAGGAACACCCAAAAAGAGTAGAACATGATTCACAAAGGAACAACATCACTACACCAAGCCCTTCCAAAATAAAAAGAAAAATGATAGGACTTTGCACACTTCTAGTGAACCTGAAATAGAAAAACCTCCTAATAATGATAATGAAACATCTATCTCAGATGCTGAAACTCAGTCTGGTAATGAACACTCACCTGGTGATAATGAAAAAGATAATGTTGATGTTCATGAAAATACTCAACCAAATAATAAAGAACCAGACAATGATGTTGAGATAGAACCACCAGTTGATCTTGATAACCCACAACCTAAGAATAAAAGGTATGATAAAAGAGACTTTATTGCTAGAAAACCCGGAAAAGAAAGAGAACCGTGGGTTCAAAATATTGGGGAACACAGTATTTCAAAAAAATTTCCTACAATCACGCAAGATATATCTAGGAGATGCATAGCAACGAGAGGGGAGAGTGTGTCTACGTACCCTCGTAGACTGAAAGCGGAAGCGTTTAGTAACGCGGTTGATGTAGTCGAACGTCTTCGCGATCCAACCGATCGAGTACCGAACGCACGGCACCTCCGCGATCTGCACACGTTCAGCTCGGTGACGTCCCTTCAACTCTTGATCCAGTTGAGGCTGAGGGAGAGCTTTTTCAGCATGACGGAGTGGTGACGGTGATGATGAAGTTACCGATGTAGGGCTTCGCCTAAGCACTACGACAATATGACCGAGGTGTAAAACTGTGGAGGGGGCACCACACACAGCTAAAGATCAACCTGTGTGTCTATGGGGTGCCCCCTGACCGCGTATATAAAGGAGGGAGAAGGAGAGGCAGCCGGCCCTAGGGGGGGCGCTAAGGTGTGGAGTCCTACTAGGACTCCCTAGTCCTAGTAGGATTCCACCTCCCACACGGAGTACGCAAGGGGGGAGGGAGAAGGAGAAGGAAAGGGGGGGCTTCTCCTAGTCCTAATCAGCCTCCTGCCCTAGGGGGCACACCAGCCCCTTGTGGGCTGGTGTGCTTCCCTCTTATGACCCATAAGGCCCATAACTTCTCCCGAGGGGTTCCGGTAACCTCCCGGTACTCCGGAAAAATGCCCGAACCTCTCGGAACCATTCCGATGTCCAAATGCAACCTTCCAATATATGAATCTTTACCTCTCGACCATTTCGAGACTCCTCATCATGTCTGTGATCTCATCCGGAACCCAGAACAAACTTTGCTTCATAGAATCACATAACTCATAATACAAATCATCATCGAACGTTAAGCGTGCGGACCCTGCGGGTTCAAGAACTATGTAGACATGACCGAGACACATCTCCGGTTAATAACCAATCGTGGAACCTAGATGCTCATATTGGCTCCTACATATTCTATGAAGATCTTTATCGGTCAAACCGCATAACAACATACGTTGTTCCCTTTGTCATCGGTATGTTACTTGCCTGAGATTCGATCATCGGTAGCATCATACCTAGTTCAATCTCATTACCGGCAAGTCTCTTTACTCGTTCCGTAATGTGTCATCCCATAACTAACTCATTAGTCACATTACTTGCAAGGCTAATAGTGATGTGCATTACCGAGAGGGCCCAAAGATACCTCTCCGAAACACGGAGTGACAAATCCTAATCTTGATCTATGCCAACTCAACAAACACCATTGGAGACACCTGTAGAGCATCTTTATAATCACCCAGTTACGTTGTGACATTTGATAGCACACTAAGTGTTCCTCCGGTATTCGGGAGTTGCATAATCTCATAGTCATAGGAACATGTATAAGTCATGAAGAAAGCAATAGCAATAAACTAAACGATCATAGTGCTATGCTAATAGATGGGTCTTGTCCATCACATAATTCTATAATGATGTGATCCCGTTCATCAAATGACAACACATGTCTATGGCTAGGAAACTTAACCATCTTTGATTAACGAGCTAGTCAAGTAGAGGCATACTAGGGACACTCTGTTTTGTTTATGTATTCACACATGTACTAAGTTCCCGGTTAATACAATTCTAGCATGAATAATAAACATTTATCATGATATAAGGAAATATAAATAACAACTTTATTATTGCCTCTAGGGCATATTTCCTTCAGTCTCCCACTTGCACTAGAGTCAATAATCTAGTTCACACCGCCATGTGATTTAACACCAATAGTTCACATTGCCATGTGATTAGTTCACATCACCATGTGACCAATACCCAAAGGGTTTTACTAGAGTCAATAATCTAGTTCACACCGCTATGTGATTAACACCCAAAGAATACTAAGGTGTGATCATGTTTTGCTTGTGAGAGAAGCTTAGTCAATGGGTCTATCATATTCAGAGCCGTATGTATTTTGCAAATTTTCTATGTCTACAATGCTCTGCATGGAGCTACTCTAGCTAATTGCTCCCACTTTCAATATGTATCCAGATTGAGACTCAGAGTCATCCGGATTAGTGTAAAAGCTTGCATCGACGTAACTCTTTACGACGAACTCTTTATCACCTCCATAACCGAGAAATATCTCCTTAGTCTTCTAAGGATAATTTTGACTGCTGTCAAGTGATCCACTCCCGGATCAATATTGTACCCCTTGCCAAACTCATGGAAAGGTACACAATAGGTTTGGTACATAGCATAGCATACTTTATAAAACCTATGACTGAGGCATAGGGAATGACTTTTCATTCTCTTTCTATTTTCTGCCGTGGTCGGGTTTTGAGTCTTTACTCAACGTCACACCTTACAACTCAGGCAAGAACTCCTTTGACAGGTCCAATTTGAACTCCTTCAAAATCTTATCAAGGTATGTACTTATCGAAAGTCTTATCAAGCGTCTTGATCTATCTTTATAGAACTTGATGCCCAATATGTAAATAGCTTCACTGAGGTCTTTCATTGAAAAATTCTTATTCAAGTATCCTTTTATGCTATTCAGAAATTCTGTATTATTTCCAATCAACAATATGTCATCCACATATAAAGCCAGAAATGCTATAGAGCTCCCACTCACCTTTTGTAAATACAGGCTTCTCCAAAAGTCTGTATAAAACCATATTCTTTGATCACACTATCAAAGCGTACATTCCAACTCCAAGACGCTTGCACCGGTCCATAAATGGATCACTGGAGCTTACAAACTTTGTTAGCACCTTTCGGATCGTCAAAACCTTCTGGTTGCATCATATACAACTCTTCTTCAATAAATCCATTAAGGAATTCAGTTTTGACACTCATTTGCCAAATTTCATAAAATGCGGCAATTGCTAGCATGATTCAGACAGACTTTAAGAACAGATACGAGTGAGAAACTCTCATCGTAGTCAACACCTTGAACTTGTCGAAAAACTTTTTGTGACAATTTGAGCTTTATAGATAGTAACACTACTATCAGTGTCCGTCTTCCTCTTGAAGATCCATTTAATCTCAATGGCTCGCCGATCATTGGGCAAGTCAATCAAACTCCATACTTTGTTCTCATACATGGATCCCATCTCAGATTTCATGGCCTCAAGCCATTTCACGGAATCTGGGCTCATCATCGTTTCCCCATACTTCGTAGGTTTGTCATGGTCTAGTAACATGACTTCTAGAAAGGCTTACCGTACCACTCTGGTGCAGACTATATTCTGGTTGACCTATGAGGTTCGGTAGTAACTTGATCTGAAGTTTCATGATCATCATCATTAGCTTCCTCACTAATTGGTGTAGGAATCATTGGAACTGATTTATGTGATGAACTACTTTCTAATAAGGGAGAAGGTACAATTACCTAATCAAGTTCTACTTTCCCCCCACTCACTTCTTTCGAGAGAAACTCTTTCTCTAGAAAGGATCCATTCTTAGCAACGAATATCTTGCCTTCGGATCTGTGATAGAAGGTGTACCCAACAGTTTCCTTTGGGTATCCTATGAAGACACATTTCTCTGATTTGGGTTCGAGCTCATCAGGTTGAAGGTTTTTCACATAAGCATCATAACCCCAAACTTTAAGAAATGACAACTTAGGTTTCTTGCTAAACCAGAGTTCATATGGTGTCGTCTCAACGAATTTAGATGGTGCCCTATTTAACGTGAATGCAACTGTCTCTAATGCATAACCCTAAAACAATAGTGGTAAATTGGTAAGATACATCATAGATCGCACCATATATAATAAAGTACGGTTACGACGTTCAGGCATACCATTACGCTGTGGTGTTCCAGGTGGCGTGAGTTTGCGAAACTATTCCACATTGCTTCAAATGAAGACCAAACTAGTAACTCAAATATTCACCTCGGTGATCAGATCGTAGAACCTTTATTTTCTTGTTACGATGATTTCCCACTTCACTCTGAAATTCTTTGAACTTTTCAAATGTTCCAGACTTATGTTTCATTAAGTAGATATACTTATATCTGCTCAAATCATCTGTGACGGTCAGAAAATAACATTACTCGCCGCGATCCTCAACACTCATCGGACTACATACATCAGTATGTATTATTTCCAATAAGTCAGTGGCTCGCTCCATTGTTCCGGAGAACGGAGTCTTAGTCATCTTGCCCATGAGGCATGGTTCACAAGCATCAAGTGATTCCAAAAGCCCATCAGCATGGAATTTCTTCATGCGCTTTACACCAATATGACCCAAACGGCAGTGCCACAAATAAGTTGCACTATCATTATTAACTTTGCATCTTTTGGCTTCAATATTATGAATATGTGTATCACTACGATCGAGATTCAATAAACCATTCACCTTGGGTGTATGACCATAGAAGGTTTTATTCATGTAAACAGAATAACAATTATTCTTTGACTTAAATGAATAACCGTATTGCAATAAACATGATCCAATCATATTATGCTCAATACAAACACCAAATAACTTTTATTTTAGGTTCAACACTAACCCCGAAGGTAAAGGGAGTGTGTGATGGTGATCTTATCAACCTTGGAATTACTTCCAACACACATCATCACCTTGCCCTCAACTAGTATATTTTCATTTTGCAATTCCTCTTTCGAGTTACTAATCATAGCAACCGAACCGGTATCAAGTACCCTGGGGTTACTATGAATACTGATACGTCTCCAACGTATCTATAATTTTTGATTGCTCCATGCTATATTATCTACTGTTTTGGGCAATATTGGGCTTTTTTCCACTTTTATATTATTTTTGGGACTAACATATTAACCAGAGGCCCAGCCCAGATTTGCTGTTTTATGCCTATTTCAGTGTTTCGAGGAAAAGGAATACCAAACGGAGTCAAAACGGAACGAAATCAACTGGAGAAGTTATTTTTGGAAGGAAACCTACCGGATAGACTTGGACCCTACGTCAGAAGATGAAGGAGGTGCTCACGAGGGTAGGGGGCGCACCCACCCCCCTGGGCGCGCCCCCTGCCTCGTGGACCCCCTTCGGTCCACGACGTACCCCTTGTACCCATATATACCCACGTATCCTAAAACTTCTAGAACGAGTAATAGATCGGGAGTTCCGCCGCCAGAAGCCTCCGTAGCCACCGAAAACCAATCTAGACCCATTCCGGCACCCTGTCGGAGGGGGCAATCCCTCTCCGGTGGCCATCTTCATCATCCCGGTGCTCTCCATGACGAGGAGGGAGTAGTTCTCCCTCGGGGCTGAGGGTATGTACCAGTAGCTATGTGTTTGATCTCTCTCTCTCTCTCGTGTTCTTGATTTGGCACGATCTTGATGTATCGCGAGCTTTGCTATTATAGTTGGATCTTATGTTTCTCCTCCCCCTCTTCTCTCTTGTAATGAATTGAGTTTCCCCTTTGAAGTAATCTTATCGGATTGAGTCTTTAAAGATTTGAGAACACTTGATGTATGTCTTGCTGTGGATATCTGTGGTGACAATGGGATATCACGTGATTCACTTGATGTATGTTTTGGTGATCAACTTGCGGGTTCCGCCCATGAACCTATGCATAGGGGTTGGCACACGTTTTCGTCGTGATTCTCCGGTAGGAACTTTGGGGCACTCTTTGAGGTCCTTTGTGTTGGTTGAATAGATGAATCTGAGATTGTGTGATGCATATCGTATAATCATACCCAAGGATACTAGAGGTGACATTGGAGTATCTAGGTGACATTAGGATTTTGGTTGATTTGTGTCTTAAGGTGTTATTCTAGTATGAACTCTAGGGCTGTTTGTGACACTTATAGGAATAGCCCAACCGATTGATTGGAAGGAATAACTTTGAGGTGGTTTCGTACCCTACCATAATCTCTTCGTTCGTTCTCTGCTATTAGTGACTTCGGAGTGACTCTTTGTTGCGTGTTGAGGGATAGTTATGTGATCTAATTATGATATTATTGTTGAGAGGACTTGCACTAGTGAAAGTATGAACCCTAGGCCTTGTTTAAACACACTGCAATACCGTTTACGCTCACTTTTATCATTCGTTACCTTGCTGTTTTTATATTTTCAGATTACAAAAACTATTATCTACCATCCATATACCACTTGTATCACCATCTCTTCGCTGAACTAGTGCACCTATACAATTTACCATTGTATTGGGTGTGTTGGGGACATAAGAGACTCTTTGTTATTTGGTTGCAGGGTTGCTTGAGAGAGACCATCTTCATCCTACGCCTCCTATGGATTGATAAACCTTAGGTCATCCACTTGAGGGAAATTTGCTACTGTCCCACAAACCTCTGCACTTGGAGGCCCAACAACGTCTACAAGAAGAAGGTTGTGTAGTGGATATCAAGCTCTTTTCTGGCGTCGTTGCTGGGGAGGTGAGTGCTTGAAGGTATATCTTTAGATCTTGCAATTGAGTCTTTTAGTTTCTTGTTTTATCACTAGTTTAGTCTATAAAAGAAAACTATAAAAAATGGAATTGAGTTTGTCTCATACGCTTCACCTTTTTTAATATCTTTTGTAAGTATGATGGAAAGGATAATTGTGCTCAAGTGCTAGAAGAAGAAATCTATAAAATGTTTGGCACTAAATATTTGAATGATGAGCATGATTGCAATGTTGTTAGTATGAATTCCTTGAATATCCATGATGCTAATGATATGCAAAGCCACAAGCTTGGGGAAGCTATGTTTGATGAAGATGATATTGTTTGTCCCCCAAGTTTTGATGAGCAAATTTAATATGATGAAAGCATGCCTCCTATCTATGATGATTATTGTGATGACACGTATGCTTTAAAGAATAATAATAACCATGAAACTTGTCATCTTGATCTTAATTTTCAATCACATGATAGTTATTTTGTTGAGTTTGCTTCCACTATTATTCATGAGAAGAATTTTGCTTATGTGGAGAGTAGTAAATTTTCTATGCTTGTAGATCATGAAAAGAATGCTTTAGGTGCTGGTTATATTGTTGAATTCATTCATGATGCTACTGAAAATTATTTTGAGGGAGGAACATATGCTTGTAGGAATTGCAATAATATTAAGTTTCCTCTCTATGTGCTTAAAATTTTGAAGTTATGCTTGTTTTACCTTCCTATGCAAGTTGATTATTGTTCCCATAAGTTGTTTGTTCACAAAATCCCTATGCATAGGAAGTGGGTTAGGCTTAAATGTGCTAGTCATATTCTTCATGATGCTCTCTCTATATTTCAATTCTTATCTTTTATGTGAGCATCATTGTCATTATCATGCCTAGCTAGGGGCGTTAAACGATAGCGCTTGTTGGGAGGCAACCCAATTTTTTTAGTTCCTTGATTTTTGTCCCTGTTTAGTAATAAATAATTCATCTAGACTCTGTTTATATGTGGTTTTATGCTTTTAATTAGTGTTTGTGCCAAGTAAAACCTTTGGGAAGACTTGGGGAAAGTCTTGTTGATCATGCTGTAAAAAACAGAAACTTTAGCACTCACGAGAACTACTGTAATTTTTATTTCAAGAGTGATATTTAGTTAATTCTTTTTGAAGATGATTAATAGATAAAATACTCACGTCCACAAATTTATTTTAGAATTTTTGAGGTTCCAGATCTTGCGCTAGCTACAGATTACTACAGACTGTTCTATTTTTGACAGATTCTGTTTTTCGTGTGTTGTTTGCTTATTTTGATGAATCTATGGCTAGTAAAATAGTTTATAATACATAGAGAAGTTGGAATACAGTAGGTTTAACACAAATATAAATAAATAATGAGTTCATTACAGTACCTTGAAGTGGTCTTTTGTTTTCTTTCGCTAACGGAGCTTACGAGTTTTCTGTTAAGTTTTGTGTTGTGAAGTTTTCAAGTTTTGGGTAAGGATTCGATGGACTATGGAATAAGGAGTGGCAAGATCCTAAGCTTGGGGATGCCCAAGGCACCCCAAGGTAATATTCAAGGATATCCAAGAGCCTAAGCTTGGGGATGCCCCGGAAGGCATCCCCTCTTTCGTCTTCGTTCATCGGTAACTTTACTTGGAGCTATATTTTTATTCGCCACATGATATGTGTTTTGCTTGGAGCGTTAATTTATTTTGTTAGAATTTGCTTTCTGTTATTTATAACAATGTTTTGCATCTTTTATTTCAATAAAAGTGGCATTGATAGCCTTTACTAAGCCTATTTTAGAAGTCCACATGTTGCTGTTTGAAAACAGAAAGTTTACCGCTGTTGCAATAATTCCCTAGAAAATTTAGAATGTGATAAAATGTTGAAACCTTTTGCATATTAAGGTCTGATAAATTTAATACAGTGGGAATTTTCTTTCATAATTTTTGGAGCTAGGGAAGTATGGATGTTGCAGCATTCTTTACAGACTATCCTGTTTAGGCAGATTGCTGTTATGTTTGCATTGTTTGCATATGTTTGCTTCTTTAATGATTCTATTTGAGGATAGGACTATTAAATATGCAGAGGAATTTAGTATGCAATGTTGAATAACAATTTTAGTGATTTGCTACAGTAGAGTATGATAAGGTTTTTTGCAATGGTTTATACTAACTTATCTCACGAGTCCTTGTTGAGTTTTGTGTGGATGAAGCTTTTGAGATTTAGGGAGACCGTGATATGAGAGAAATTAAGGAGACACAAAAGCTCAAGCTTGGGGATGCCCAAGGCACCCCAAGATAATATTTCAAAAGTCTCAAGTGTCTAAGCTTGGGGATGCCCCGGTTGGCATCCCACCTTTCTTCTTCAACAACTATCGGTTAGTATCGGTTGATCCTAAGTTTTTGCTTCTTCACATGATGTTTGCCATTCTTAGAATGTCATTTTATTTTGCTTTGCTTGCTGTTTGAATAAAGTATCAAGGTCTTAAATTATTAAATGGGCGAGTCTTCAAATAGTTGCATAATTATTCGACTACTCATTAATCTTCACTTATATCTTTCGGAGTAGTTTGTCGTTTGCTCTAGTGCTTCACTTATATCTTTTAGAGCATGGTGGTAGTTTTATTTTGAAGAAATAGATGAACTCTCATGCTTCACTTATATTATTTTGAGAGTCTTAAATAGCATGGTAATTTGCTTAAAATCCTAATATGCTAGGTATTCAAAAATAATAAAATTCTCTTATGAGTGTGTTGAATACTATGAGAAGTTTGATACTTGATAATTGTTTTGAGATATGGAGATGGTGATATTAGAGTCATGCTAGTTGAGTAGTTGTGAATTTGAGAGATACTTGTGTTGAAGTTTGTGATTCCCGTAGCATGCACGTATGGTGAACCGTTATGTGATGAAGTCGGAGCATGATTTATTTATTGATTGTCCTCCTTATGAGTGGCGGTCGGGGACGAGCGATGGTCTTTTCCTACCAATCTATCCCCCTAGGAGTATGCGTGTAGTACTTTGTTTCGATAACTAATAGATTTTTGCAATAAGTATGTGAGTTCTTTATGACTAATGTTGATTCCATGGATTATACGCACTCTCACCCTTCCACCATTGCTAGCCTCTCTAGTACCGGGCAACTTTCGCCGGTACCATAAACCCACCATATACCTTCCTCAAAACAGCCACCATACCTACCTATTATGGCATTTCTATAGCGATTCCGAGATATATTGCCATGCAACTTTCCACCGTTCCGTTTATTATGACACACTCCATCATTGTCATATTGCTTTGCATGATCATGTAGCTGACATTGTATTTGTGGCAAAGCCACCATTCATAATTATTCATACATGTCACTCATGCATCATTGCACATCCCGGTACACCGCCGGAGGCATTCATATAGAGTCATATCTTGTCTTAAGTATCGACTTGTAAATCTTGAGTTGCAAGTAAATAAAAGTGTGATGATCATCATTATTAGAGCATTGTCCTAGTGAGAAAAGGATGATGGAGACTATGATTCCCCCATAAGTCAGGATGAGACTCCGGACGAAAATAAATAAATAAAAGAGGCCAAAGAAGCCCAAATAAAAATAAGATAAAAGAGGCCATAAAAAGAGAGAAAAGGCCCAAATAAAAAAAAATAAAAAATGAGAGAAAAAGAGAGAAGGGATAATGCTACTATCCTTTTACCACACTTGTGCTTCGAAGTAGCACCATGATCTTCATGATAGAGAGTCTCCTATGTTGTCACTTTCATATACTAGTGAGAATCTTTCATTATAGAACTTGGCTTGTATATTCCAATGATGGGCTTCCTCAAAATGCCCTAGGTCTTCGTGAGCAAGCAAGTTGGATGCACACCCACTTCATTTCTTTTGATGAGCTTTCATATACTTATAGCTCTAGTGCATCCGTTGCATGGCAATCCCTACTCACTCACATTGATATCTATTGATGGGCATCTCCATAGCCCGTTGATGTGAGACTATCTTCCCCTCCTTTTTGTCTTCTCCACAACCACCACTCTATTCCACCTATAGTGCTATATCCATGGCTCACGCTCATGTATTGCGTGAAGATTGAAAAAGTTTGAGAACATCAAAAGTATGAAACAATTGCTTGGCTTGTCATCGGGGTTGTGCATGATTTAAATATTTTGTGTGGTGAAGATGGAGCATAGCCAGACTATATGATTTTGTAGGGATAGCTTTCTTTGGCCATGTTATTTTGAGAAGACATGATTACTTTGTTAGTATACTTGAAGTATTATCATTTTTATGTCAATATGAACTTTTGTCTTGAATCTTATGGATCTGAATATTCATACCACAATTAAGAAGAATCACATTGAAATTATGCCAAGTAGCACTCCGCATCAAAAATTCTGTTTTTTTCATTTACCTACTCGAGGACGAGCAGGAATTAAGCTTGGGGATGCTTGATACGTCTCCAACGTATCTATGATTTTTGATTGCTCCATGCTATATTATCTACTATTTTGGGCAATATTGAGCTTTATTTTCCACTTTTATATTATTTTTGGGACTAACCTATTAACCGGAGGCCTAGCCCAGATTTGCTGTTTTATGCCTATTTGAGTGTTTCGAGGAAAAGGAATACCAAACGGAGTCAAAACGGAACGAAATCAACTGGAGAAGTTATTTTTGGAAGGAAACCTACCGGATAGACTTGGACCCTATGTCAGAAGATGAAGGAGGTGCTCACGAGGGTAGGGGGCGCGCCCACCCCCCTGGGGCACGCCCCCTGCCTCGTGGCCCCCCTTCGGTCCAATGACGTACCCCTTGTACCCATATATACCCACGTATCCTAAAACTTCCAGAACGAACAATAGATCAGGAGTTTGGCCGCCAGAAGCCTCCGTAGCCACCGAAAACCAATCTAGACCCATTCCGGCACCCTGCCGGAGGGGGCAATCCCTCTCCGTTGGCCATCTTCATCATCCCGGTGCTCTCCATGACGAGGAGGGAGTAGTTCTCCCTCGGGGCTGAGGGTATGTACCAGTAGTTATGTGTTTGATCTCTCTCTCTCTCTCTCTCTCTCTCGTGTTCTTGATTTGGCACGATCTTGATGTATCGCGAGCTTTGCTATTATAGTTGGATCTTATGTTTCTCCTCCCCCTCTTCTCTCTTGTAATGAATTCAGTTTCCCCTTTGAAGTAATCTTATCGGATTGAGTCTTTAAAGATTTGAGAACACTTGACGTATGTCTTGCCGTGGATATCTGTGGTGACAATGGGATATCATGTGATTCACTTGATTTATGTTTTGGTGATCAACTTGCGGGTTCCTCCCATGAACCTATGCATAGGGGTTGGCACACGTTTTCGTCGTGATTCTCCGGTAGGAACTTTGGGGCACTCTTTGAGGTCCTTTGTGTTGGTTGAATAGGTGAATCTGAGATTGTGTGATGCATATCGTATAATCATACCCAAGGATACTTGAGGTGACATTGGAGTATCTAGGTGACATTAGGGTTTTGGTTGATTTGTGTCTTAAGGTGTTATTCTAGTACGAACTCTAGGGCTGTTTGTGACACTTATAGGAATAGCCCAACGGATTGATTGGAAAGAATAACTTTGAGGTGGTTTCGTACCCTACCATAATCTTTTCGTTCGTTCTCCGCTATTAGTGACTTTGGAGTGACTCTTTGTTGCATGTTGAGGGATAGTTATGTGATCCAATTATGATATTATTGTTGAGAGGACTTGCACTACTGAAAGTATGAACCCTAGGCCTTGTTTAAACACATTGCAATACCGTTTACGCTCACTTTTATCATTCGTTACCTTGCTGTTTTTATATTTTCAGATTACAAAAACTATTATCTACCATCCATATACCACTTGTATCACCATCTCTTCGCCGAGCTAGTGTACCTATACAATTTACCATTGTATTGGTTGTGTTGGGGACACAAGAGACTCTTTGTTATTTGGTTGCAGGGTTGCTTGAGAGAGACCATCTTCATCCTACGCCTCCTATGGATTGATAAACCTTAGGTCATCCACTTGAGGGAAATTTGCTACTGTCCTACAAACCTCTGCACTTGGAGGCCCAACAACGTCTACAAGAAGAAGGTTGTGTAGTAGACATCAAATACTAGTAAAGTACACATTAATAACATGTATATCAAATATACCTTTGTTCACTTTGCCATCCTTCTTATCCGCAAAGTATTTGGGGGTAGTTCCGCTTCCAGTGACCATTTCCTATGCAATAGAAGCACTCAGTTTCAGGCTTAGGTCTAGCTTTGGGTTTCTTCACATGAGTGGCAACTTGCTTGCCATTCTTTCTTGAAGTTCCCTTTCTTTTCCTTTGCCCCTTTTCTTGAGACTAGTGGTCTTGTTAACCATCAACAATTGATGCTCTTTTTTGATTTCTACCTTCGCCAATTTTAGCATCGCGAAGAGCTCGAGAATCGTTTTCGTCATCCCTTGCATATTGTAGTTCATCATGAAGTTCCAGTAACTTGGTGATAGTGACTAGAGAACTCTGTCAATCACTACCTTATCTGGAAGATTAACTCCCACTTGATTCAAGCGATTGTAGTACTCAGACATTCTGAGCACATGCTCACCGGTTGAGCTATTCTCCTCCATCTTGTAGGCAAAGTACTTGCCAGAGATCTCATACCTCTCGACACGGGCATGAGTCTTAAATACCAATTTAAACTCTTGGAACATCTCATATGCTCCATGGCATTCTAAACATTTTTGAAGTCCTGGTTCTAAGCTGTAAAGCATGTCGCACTTAAACTATCAAGTAGTCATCATACCGAGCTTGCTAAACGTTCATCACGTTTGCATCTGCTCTTGCAATAGGTCCGTCACCTAGCGGTGCATTAAGGACACAATTCTTCTGTGTAGCAATGAGGATAATCCTCAGATCATGGACCAAGTCCGCATCATTGCTACTATCATCTTTCAACTTATTTTTCTCTAGGAACATTAAATAATAAATGGGGAGCTACATCGCAAGCTATTGATCTACAACATAGATAGACATGCAAAATACTATCAGGTACTAAGTTCATGATGAATTAAAGTTCAATTAATCATATTACTTAAGAACTCCCACTTAGATAGACATCTCTCTAGTCATCTAAATGATCACGTTATCCATATCAACTAAACCATGTCCGATCATCACGTGAGATGGAGAAGTTTTTAATGGTGAAGATCACTATGTTGATCATATCTACTATATGATTCACGCTCGACCTTTCGGTCTCAGTGTTCCGAGGCCATATCATCATATGCTAGGCTCGTCAAGTTTAACCCGAGTATTCTGCATGTGCAAAATCCAGCTTGCACCCATTGTATGTGAACGTAGAGCTTATCGCACCCGATCATCACGTGGTTGAAGGAAGTATGCCCTAGAGGCAATAATAAAGTTGTTATTTACATTTCCTTATATCATGATAAATGCTTATTATTCATGCTATAATTGTATTAACCGGAAACTTAGTACATGTGTGAATACATAGACAAACAGAGTGTCACTAGTATGCCTCTACTTGACTAGCTCGTTAATAAAAAATGGTTAAGTTTCCTAACCATAGCCATGAGTAGTCATTTGATGAACGGGATCACATCATTAGAGAATGATGTGATTGACTTGACCCATCCGTTAGCTTAGCACTATGATCGGTTAGTTTATTGCTATTGCTTTCTTCATAACTTATACATGTTCCTATGACTATGAGATTATGCAACTCCTGAATACCGGAGGAACACTTAGTATGCTATCAAACGTCACAACGTAACTGGGTGACTATAAAGATGCTCTACAGGTGTCTCCGATGGTGTTCGTTGAGTTGGCATAGATCAAGATTAGGATTTGTCACTCCTGTATCAGAGAGGTATCTCTAGGCCCTCTCGGTAATACACATCACTATAAGTGAGGGAGTCCTGGATTAGGGGGTCTCCGGACAGCCAGACTATATCCTTTGGCCGGACTGTTAGACTATGAAGATATAAGATTGAAGACTTCGTCTCGTGTCCGGATGGGACTCTACTTGGCGTGGAAGGCAAGCTTAGGCAATACGGATATGTATATCTCCTCCTTTGTAACCGACCTTGTGTAACCCTAGCCCCCTCCGGTGTCTATATAAACCGGAGGGTTTTAGTCCGTAGGACACAATAACATACAATCATACCATAGGCTAGCTTCTAGGGTTTAGCCTCTCTGATCTCGTGGTAGATCAACTCTTGTAATACTCATATCATCAAGAATAAATCAAGCAGGACGTAGGGTTTTACCTCCATCAAGAGGGCCGAAACCTGGGTAATACATCGTGTCCCTTGCCTCCTGTTACCATCCGCCTTAGACACACAGTTCGGGACCCCCTACCCGAGATTCGCCGGTTTTGACACCTACATTGGTGCTTTCATTGAGAGTTCCTCTATGTCATCGCCGTTAGGCTTGATGGCTCCTTCGATCATCGTTAGCGATGTAGTCCAGGGTGAGACTTTTCTCCCCAGACAGATTTTTGTATTCGGTGGCTTCGCACTGCGCGCCAACTCGCTTGGCCATCTGGAGCAGATCAAAATTACGCCCCTGGCCACCAGGTCAGGTTTGGAAGCTTAAACTACACGGCCGATATCCGCGGAGACTTGATCTTCGACGGATTCGAGCCTCTGCCCTGTGCGTCACGCGGTCACGATGAGTACGATTTAGCTCTACCATCAGACAGTGTTCAAGAGATCGCACCGGCAGCCGCTCCAACCCTCAATTCGGAGCCAGTTGCATCGTCCATGGACGAGTGGATAGACCCCGCCACGGAAGCCTTACGCTCAGCGGCGATCGAGCCGAATATCGACCTTACCCTTCATGAGAGTCGTGTTGCCAAACTGCTGGATCCTTCCCCGGCCACGGACTTAGAACCGCCTGCGCCCGTGCCTATCAAATCCGACTGGGGGATCCAATCATGGAGTTCACCTCCACGGATATGTTTCAGCACTCGCCCTTCGGCGACATACTGAATTCATTAAAGTCTCTCTCCTTGTCAGGAGAGTCCTGGCCGAACTATGTCCGGCAGGATCGGGATGCGGATGATGAAGAAATTCGCCGCCCACCCACCACCCACTTGATAGCCACTGTCGATGACTTAACCGACATGCTCGACTTCGACTCCGAAGACATCGACAGTATGGACGACGATGCAGGAGGCGAACAGGAACCACTGCCCACAGGGCACTGGATGCCCACTTCATCACATGACGTATACATGGTGGACACACCAAAAGAAGACGACGATGAGGAACAGAAGGACACAACGAAGGGTTGTCCCCTCGAGAAGCAGTCAACGCGGCGGCGTAAGCGCCGCTCCAAATCCCGCCTCGGCAGAAACAACGATCATATAGACCCAGCGTTAGAGCAGGATGAACCATCGCCGGACCATGGCAACACGGAGAATCAAACCAAACAACCCGGCTCTGTCAAAGATAATAGTCCGAACGACATCACACCAGACAGACACCCGGAGCAACATAATGCCCGTCAAAGGCTTGTTGCCACCGCGAGGAGTCTAAAAAAGCAGAAGCAAAGGAAGGCTGCGCAAGACACACTCCGAATCAGATGGAGTAAAGTACTCAACACAGCAGCAAAGTACGGCGGTAATCGCCCCACCAAGAGCTATGCGAAGCGGAAGTTGCTACCTGAATTCGATGAGGAGGCCTTAGATCCCCCGCAACCAAAAATTAAAACGGCCATCTGGTCGGATAGACGACCTCACGGCCAACATAATGTGGCAACCGATGCCGCACACAAGCTAGTACGCGATCCACGCGAGGGCTCGCATCAAAAGGACGGCGCAACCAGATCCATCTACGGACCATGCAAGCGCGCTCCAGCATGCAACACAACAAAACAAACATCCAAACAATGCGGTACACCCAAATAAAGGGGTGCCGCACACCCCCTATGTTTCACCGATGAGGTGCTGGACCATGAATTTCCAGAGGGATTCAAACCCGTAAACATAGAGGCATACGACGGAACAACAGACCCTGGGGTCTGGATTGAGGACTATATCCTCCATATCCATATGGCTCGAGGAGATGATCTCCATGCCATTAAGTATTTACCCCTCAAACTCAAAGGGCCAGCTCGGCACTGGCTTAAAAGTCTCCCCGAAAGCTCCATTGGAAGCTGGGAAGAGCTTGAAGACGCTTTTCGGGCAAATTTTCAAGGGACTTACGTCCGACCTCCGGACGCGGACGATTTGAGTCATATAACTCAACAGTCCGGAGAGTCAGCCCGAAAGCTTTGGAACAGGTTTCTTACTAAAAAGAACCAAATAGTCGACTGTCCGGATGCCGAAGCCTTGGCAGCTTTTAAGCATAGCGTCCACGACAAATGGCTTGCCAGACACCTCGACCAAGAAAAGCCGAGAACAATGGCAGCATTAACAAGCCTCATGACCCGCTTTTGTGTGGGTGAGGACAGCTGGCTAGCCAGATGCAGCACCAGTGACCCAAGTACATCCGAAGTTAAAGATGGAAATGGGAAATCATGACGCAGCAAAAATAATAAGCACCGGAATAAATAAGACAGCCTGAAGAGCATGGCGGTAAATGCTGGATTTAGAAGCTCTCGGCCAGGTCAGCAAAAGCCGCCCTCTAAAGGCGCCAGAGATGAACTGTCCAGCCTAAACAAAATTCTAGACCAAATATGTCAGATCCATAGCACCCCCGGTAAACCCGCTAATCATACCCACAGAGACTTTTGGGTCTTCAAGCAGTCTGGCAAGCTCAACGTCGTGCACAAGGGGGAGGATACACCAAGCGAAGACGAGGATGAGCCTCTCAAGCAAGACACTGGGGAACAAAAGAAATTTCCACCAGAAGTCAAAACAATAAACGTGTTACACATGATCAAGGGGAGAAACAAAGCGGCACTCCCAGAGAAATATGCCCAAGGGCCTATCACCGCGGAGTCCTGCCACTGGTCGTCTCAACCGATCACTTTTGACCATCGGGATTACTCAGTAAATATCCGGCGTGCAGGATGGGCTGCCTTGGTATTAAACCCAATAATTGACGGATACCACTTCACACGAGTCCTGGTGGGCGGTGGCAGCAGTCTAAACCTGATATATCAGGACACAATCCGCAAAATGGGGATAGACCCAACGAAAATTCGCCATAGCAATACTACCTTTAAAGGAGTAACGCCAGGCCCAGGGGCTCATTGCACGGGCTCCCTGCTACTAGAGGTTATATTCGGCTTCCCCGATAACCTCCGTAGGGAAAATTTAACCTTCCACATTGCTTCGTTCCAAAGTGGCTATCAAGCACTACTTGGACGCGAAGCTTTCGCTCGCTTTAATGCAATACCGCATTACGCTTCCCTCATGCTTAAGATGCCCGGTCCACGTGTAATCATTATAGTAAATGGAAATATTGAGCGATCCCTGCGCGCCGAAGAGAGTGCGGCTGCCTCGGCAGCCGCACACTAAAACGGCCTCACCGACTAAAGCATTCGACAGGTCGTCAAGACTACGGACATGGTTAGACGAGTCCGAAGCAGCTATATGTAATTCATACAGGTTTGATGGCCACACCCCTATTACAAATACAAGGGGCTCAATGCACGCGCAGACAAGTGGAAATTTTTACTCATCTTGAATTATACATGGTTTCTTTAAACCTACCTTTTTGCACGGCAACTTTTCACCTAAGTTCCTCTCTTTTACAGATGACCATCGTGCTACAGGCGCAGACGTGCAGCAGGGACCCGTTCCAAGGATTCTTTTTAGATTAATACCCTGCGTAAACCTTTCTTACTGTCTCTTGTTGATACACATTCCTCAGATTCTCAGTACTATTGAGAAGGATGCTGTCGTCTTGGCATGTGGCCACGTCAGAATAATGCACATACCTAGACACCAGGGGCTTCTTACAAAGGGCACTGTTTAGGCCCGGTTTATACCATAAAGACCGAATACCTTAGGGAGTGTTCGGTGTCGCGAGTTTGGACTTATATGCATCAGCTCCAAATCATGTCTTTGGTCAAATGTTGGGTTTGCCCGGCTCCTATGTTTTGCTGCCTTATGTTCCGCTCTATCGGCTAAGGCGGCACCAGGAGAACTACCGCGATTGTGCCACGGTTCATCCGAACAAGCACCTCAGTAGAGAAAGCCGAAAACTGACTGTCATGATATAGCGTGAGACTGGTCAACCACTCGATGACCTATCGGAATGTTAGAATTCCTCCGCCTTAACGAAGGGTCGTTTCCCGGCCAGGCATGTACGCACCCCGAATTCTGGAGAGTGCGGAGCCACCAGGGGCTATATAGTAGCCCCACCGTCAAACTCCTATAGCTAAGTGAAAGTGTTAAAGCATTATAGTCCGGTTGCCTCGTTCGCTGTGCTATCACCTCCTTAATAGGACCAAGACGTTGGGTTAAGTGTGAACATGCGTCTTTTGCGAACACCTCCGCATTATATGCGTGGGGTTGAAGCCGACGACTGCAATCTTTCAGGTTATATACATATATACATAAACGGCCGCACAGGAGGCATCATATTACTTCCGGGAAAAAGTATAAATAAAGCCTTAATAAATTTCATAAAAACATTGTATTTACAATGGGAATACATGTCACTCAAACATAATATTCTTCGAGCACCGGGCCTCTATCAAACGAGCACCCTCGAGAACTTCTTCGAAATAGTGTTCGGAGCCACTCGGCCTACGGCCGAACCCTGCGCCGCAATAGTGGTAGCATCCATCTCCGCCCAGTATGCTTTGACACGGGCAAGGGCCATCCGCGAGCCTTCTATACATGCCGACCTCTTCATCGCATTGATGCGTGGCACCACTCCAAGGAACTGCTGCACTAAGCTGAAATAGCTGTTCGGCTTCGGTTTTTCCGGCCACAGATGATCTACAACGGACCTCATGGCAAGTCCGGACAATCTATTGAGTTCGGCCCATTCGGCTAGCTGATCAGTCAAGGGAAGCGGACACTCTAGAATGTTAAATTGCGACCAGAACAGCTTGTCCACTTCACGATCTATTTGATCTCGGAAGTATTCGGCCACATCGACAGTGCTCACCGCCAAGTCCATATATGCGTCTGCCGAACTCCACAGCCGATCCAGAGGGGCATACCGCGGATCTCCGAACTTCCTCCACAGCAAAAAGGGCTTCCCAGCCACAATATCACCAGCCTCACGCAGCTCTTCCTTCCTTGCCCTCATGGCAGAGCGGGTGTCTTTGGCCGCCATCGTGGCCTTTTCGAGGTCCGTCGCCTTCGCTCGGTTCTCTTCTTCAAGGAACTGGCAACGGTCGGCAGTGTCTCTTAACTTTATAGCCATCTTGGCCATTTTATCTTTGCTCTTGCAATGTGCAGCCTTTTCGGCTCTTAACTCTTCGGCCGCCTTTAAAGCATCCGCATTACTAATTCTTGCTTGTTCCTTGGCTCGGGCAAGTTCCGCCCGAAGGATCTCCACGGTGGCAGCTCCATCTGTAGTCACAACATATTAAAGATACTGGTGTTATGCTGCTCTTCCTATGTGACATTCACCAGAAAACATCACTTACCCTATGCCTCATCAAGCCGCTTGTTAACAAGCTCGATGTCGGCATCTGCCGCATCCAGTTGCCGCTTTAGTTTGGCAAACTCATTAGTCCAGCTAGCCACCGGACCTTCCACCACCTGCACATAAAAAGCAGTATGGTTATTACCTGGGACTACGATCCTCTGTTTGCCGCCGTTCTCAGCGACAACCAGAGTCTCAGGGGCTACTATCTACACAGGGAACACCTAAAAATGTGCGGTACTATCACACATGTATATCATTTCACGTACCTCAAAGCCCGTCAGTAGACTCATAAAGGCTTCATGCAATCCGCTTTCGACGGACGAAATTCTTTCCATCACTGTACCCATCAACGTATGGTGTTCCTCTGAGATGGCCGCTCGCTCCAACAGGTCCCTCAGTACGTCCGACCGCATACCAGACGGTGTCGGACTCTTTTGTTTGCTCTCTTCAAGAGCCGGACGCTGGGGACTTCGGGTGACTATAGGATTATCCTCTGGCCTCACCGGATCCAGAAAGGCCCTCCATGACGACACTTCAAGGTCGCCCGCTTCTTGAGCGGGGGAGGCGTTTCGCTCTCCATCATCTCCGGAAGAAGATCCCCAAAGGCGAGCTCTGCTGAGAAGGGCTAAGATCCAAACTGCAAGATAAACGCTTTGGTTATTTTCCTCAGAGGTAAGGTAGTATATCTCCACTATTAAAGTACTTTTTGATTACTTACAGCTTGTTGGAGGGCTGATCCTCACGCGGACTTTGTGCGGCAAAAGCACCCTCCGAGGTAGGACCCTCTGGTGGAGACTTCTTCTCCCATTTGGAAGCCTTGGTTTCCGGATCATCAGAGGCAGTCCTCTTCCTTCCCCGAAGCGAGAGAAGGTCAGATTCTTCCCCTTGGTTATCCTCCTTCACGGAGGCACTCATTCCCTCGGTTGGAATTGGTAGCGATGGGGGCCCGCTTTCAACCTCATTATTCCCCCCTTTATCTTCCTTTGAGGGCTCCGGGCAAGGTGCTAGCTCGAGCATCTTTTCCAGTATCGGATTCTCCAAACCCTTAGGAAGGGGGGCCGAACACCGAATCATCTTTGCCCTTGTTAGCCAGTCCTGGTCAAAGAGCGATTTCTCAGAATGACGTCATGGTAAATGAAAGACGGTGTGTTCGGCTAGAGGATTACTTACTTGGTCGGCGGTACGGTTGCTGCTCAGGCCCACGTCCTCGGTAGTATCCGGACACTCTATTTGGGGTCCGAAGAATGATTTGTACATCTCCTCGTGCGTCAGGCTGAGGAAATTCTGAATAGTGCGCGTCCCTTCTGGGTTGAACTCCCACATACAGAGGGGCTGGCGTTTGCATGGCTGGATTCGTCGAACTAGCATGACTTGCACCACCATAACCAGACTGAAATCTCCTTCGAAGAGATCTTGAATGTGGCTCTGCAGTATAGGCACGTCCTTGGCTGGATCCCAGCTCAGCCCTCTGCTAATCCATGACATCAGTTGTGGTGGAGGGCCCGAGCGAAAAGCAGGGGCAGCCACCCACTTGGCACTTCTGGGAGCTGTGATGTAAAACCACTCCCGTTGCCATAATCCGGACACCTCTGGAAAGGAACCCTTTGGCCATGGAGCTCCAGCGATCTTGCTTATTAATGCGCCTCCGCACGCTACATGCTGCCCCTCGACCATCTTCGGCTTCACGTCAAAGGTCTTGAGCCACAGGCCGAAGTGAGGGGTAATGCGGAGGAAGGCCTCACATACGACAATAAATGCCGAGATGTGGAGAAAGGAGTCCGGGGCTAGATCGTGGAAATCTAGCCCGTAATAGAACATCAAACCCCTAACAAAGGGATCCAGGGTGAGGCCTAGGCCTCGGAGGAAGTGGGAGATGAACACAACATTCTCGTTGGGTTCGGGAGTAGGGACGACCTGCCCTCGAGCAGGCAGCCGATGCGAAACCTCGGCAGTCAGGTATCTGGCCTCCCTCAACTTCTTGATATCCTCTTCCCTAACGGAGGAGGGCATCCACCGGCCTTGAAGGCTAGATCCGGACATTATTGAAGGTCCGAAGCACCTGACCTGGGCTTTGGGTGTTAGAACTCGAGGTGGGGGAAGGATTCGATTGAGCATGGGAGGGAAAAAAGTAAAAGCCTTGTCCCTTTATAAAGAGGGTGAATATCAACCATCCTCCTAGTGGCCGTTTGGGACTTGCCTAAAATCTAGGAGTCCTAGGCACGGTTGGGTTACCCACGACCATATTGATGAGAATCCCGTAATTAGGGGAACACGATCTCTGCTTTGACAAGACGTATCAAGAAACCGCCTCGCATTATGTGTGGAGCTGGTTGAAGAAAAACGGTTCGAATAATCACCGAGCCATGGCCTGACGTCATGTTGCCAAAGCGTGTCAGCAAAGTTAGATTTGTGGAAATATTATTCTCTCTATGGTGGTATGTGGAACTTATTTTGTAGGGTCGGACACTATCCTTGTATTCAAATTCTTCTGTGTTGTATTCGGGGGAGGAACCCGCCTTGCAAAGCCGAAGACAATACTGCGCGTCGGACTCATCGTCATTGAAGCCTGGTTCAGGGGCTACTGAGGGAGTCCTGGATTAGGGGGTCTCTGGACAGCCGGACTATATCCTTTGGCCGGACTGTTAGACTATGAAGATATAAGATTGAAGACTTCGTCTCGTGTCCGGATGGGACTCTACTTGGCGTGGAAGGCAAGCTTAGGCAATACAGATATGTATATCTCCTCCTTTGTAACCGACCTTGTGTAACCCTAGCCCCCTCCGGTGTCTATAAAACGGAGGGTTTCAGTCCGTAGGACACAATAACATACAATCATACCATAGGCTAGCTTCTAGGGTTTAGCCTCTCTGATCTCGTGGTAGATCAACTCTTGTAATACTCATATCATCAAGAATAAATCAAGCAGGATGTAGGGTTTTACCTCCATCAAGAGGGCCCGAACCTGGGTAAAACATTGTGTCCCCTGCCTCCTGTTACCATCCACCTTAGACGCATAGTTCGGGCCCCCTACCCGAGATCCGCCGGTTTTGACACCGACAATAAGCCTTGCAAGCAATGTGACTAATGAGTTAGTTGTGGGATGATGCATTATGGAACGAGTAAAGAGACTTGCTGGTAATGAGATTGAACTAGGTATTGAGATACCGATGATCGAATCTCAGGCAAGTAACATACCGATGACAAAGGGAACAACGTATGTTGTTATGCAGTTTGACCGATAAATATCTTCATAGAATATGTAGGAACCAATATGAGCATCCAGGTTCCGCTATTGGTTATTGACCTGAGATGATTCTCGGTCATGTCTACATAGTTCTCGAATCCGTAGGGTCTGCATGCTTAACGTTCGATGACGATCGGTATTATGAGTTTATGTGTTTTGATGTACTGAAGGTAGTTTGGAGTCCGGGATGTGATCACGGACATGACGAGGAGTCTCAAAATGGTCGAGACATAAAGATCGATATATTGGAAGGCTATGTTTGGACACCGGAATGGTTCCGGATGAGTTCGAGCATTTTCTGGAGTACCAGGAGGTTACCGGAACCCCTCGGGGTGTCAATGAGCCGTATTGGGCCTTAGTGGAAGAGAGGCGGAGGCTGCCAGGTGGAGGGCGCCCCCAAGTCCAATCCAAATTGGGGTGGGGGCCGCCCACCCTTTCCTTCTGAAAGTGCAACTATCCCTAGGTGGCTTTGGTAATTCATAACAACATATAGCTCATTGAGCTAATGCTATTCCAAGATGATTATTTCAGGAAAGCTCAATGATTGGCATGGCATGGATGTGAAAGTGGAACCCTCAAAATGCTAAGGACAAAGGATTGGCTCAAGCTCAAAAGCTCAAGACTCTTCATTTTATATTTTAGTGATCCAAGATCACATTGAGTCTTTAGGAAAAGCCAATACTATCAAGGAGGGATGAGGTGTTGCTTAATGAGCCTCTTGCTTCATGTGCTTAGTGATATGCTCCAAAACCCTCAACTACTTTCCCATATCCACATATGACCTAAACCCTAAGCCAAACTCGGTCCTACCGATTCTTTCTATCCGGCGCCACCGAGTTTCACTTGTCATAAGCCACTGCCAAACCCTAGCAATTCGGTTCTACCGATAGGGATCTCGGTCTCACCGAGATGGGATTGCAAACTCTCTGTTTCCCTTTCGTAACTTTTCGGTCTCACCGAAAGAGCGAATTGGTCCCACCGAGATTGCAATGTAAATTCAGTGTTTCCTTTTTGTAACTTTTCGGTCTCACCGAAAGAGCAAATCGGTCCCACCGAGTTTGCCTGACCAACTCTCTAGTTAGCTAATTACCAAAATCGGTCTCACCGAGTTTGTGTAATCGGTCTCACCGAGATTACGTTATGCCCAAACCCTAACCATATCGGTCCTACCGAGTTGCATGTCAGTCCCACCGAAAATCTCTAACGGTCACTAGGTTTACCTTTTCGGTCCGACCGAGTTTTTTGATTCGGTCCCACCGAGATTGGAAAACTGTGTGTAACGGTTGGATTTTGTGTGGAGGCTATATATACCCCTCCACCTCCTCTTCATTCGTGGAGAGAGCCATCAGAACACATACACAATTCCAACTCATATGTTTTGAGAGAGAACCACCTACTCATGTGTTGAGACCAAGATATTCCATTCCTACCATATGAATCTTGATCTCTAGCCTTCCCCAAGTTGCTTTCCACTCAAATCTTCTTTCCACCAGATCCAAATCCTATGAGAGAGAGTTGAGTGTTGGGAAGACTATCATTTGAAGCACAAGAGCAAGGAGTTCATTACCTACACACCATTTGTTACTTCTTGGAGAGTGGTGTCTCCTAGATTGGCTAGGTGTTACTTGGGAGCCTCCGACAAAATTGTGGAGTTGAACCAAGGAGTTTGTAAGGGCAAGGAGATCGCCTACTTCGTGAAGATCTACCGCTAGTGAGGCAATTCCTTCGTGGGTGATGGCCATGGTGGGATAGACAAGGTTGCTTCTTCGTGGACCCTTTGTGGGTGGTTGCTTCTTCGTGGACCCTTCATGGGTGGAGCCCTCCGTGGACTCGCGCAACTGTTACCCTTTGTGGGTGGAGCCCTCCGTGGACTCGCGCAACCGTTACCCTTCGTGGGTTGAAGTCTCCATCAACATGGATGTAGGATAGCACCACCTATCCGAACCACGGGAAAAACATCCGTGTCTCCAATTGTGTTTTAATTCTCCAAACCCTTCCCTTTACATTCTTGCAAGTTGCATGCTTTACTTTCCGCTGCCAATATACTCTTTGCATGCTTGCTTGAATTGTGTGATGATTGCTTGA
Organism: Triticum dicoccoides; assembly: GCF_002162155.2. Taxonomy (NCBI): domain Eukaryota; kingdom Viridiplantae; phylum Streptophyta; class Magnoliopsida; order Poales; family Poaceae; genus Triticum; species Triticum dicoccoides. The sequence continues at coordinate 628,122,598 of NC_041382.1, forward strand.
CTTGTCCTACAATAGCTAAAATCTGCCAAAGAACTAAAATTAGGAAAAGGTTAAGTTTTTATTTGGTCAAGTAGTCTAATCACCCCCCTCTAGACATACTTTTGATCCTATAAGTGGTATCAGAGCTTTGGTCTCCATTTGCTTTGATCTCCATAGCTTTTGGTGGTCATAGCCTTGGTTTCACAACCTAGGAGAGTATGGCGTCTAGCGAGGGAAATTATCACCGTAGAGGTCCTTACTTTGATGGTACTAATTTTGCTAGTTGGAAGCATAAAATGAAAATGCATATTCTTGGACATAACCCCGCTGTTTGGGCTATTGTGTGTGTTGGTTTGCAAGGTGACTTCTTTGATGGGAAAGAACCAAACCGTGAAGCTACCGCGAGTGAGTTGAAGATGGTGCAATACAATGCTCAAGCTTGTGATATTCTCTTCAACGGATTGTGCCCCGAAGAATTCAACAAAATCAGCCGTCTTGAGAATGCAAAGGAAATTTGGGACACTTTGATTGATATGCACGAAGGTGCCGACTCCGTCAAGGAATCCAAGTTGGATGTGCTTCAAAGTCAACTTGACAAGTTCAAAATGAAGGATGGTGAAGGTGTCGCTGAAATGTACTCTAGGCTTGCTCTCATCACAAATGAGATTGCCGGCTTAGGAAGTGAAGAGATGACCGATAGATTCATCATCAAGAAGATTCTAAGAGCCTTGGATGGAAAATATGATACCGTGTGCACATTGATCCAAATGATGCCCAATTACAAAGATCTCAAGCCAACGGAGGTGATTGGAAGAATTGTTGCTCATGAGATGTCACTTAAGGATAAAGAGGAACTTCACAACAAATCAAGTGGTGCCTACAAAGACTCATGTGAAGCCCCTACATCATCAAGTGAGAAACAAAACTTCAATGAAGAATTGAGCTTAATGGTGAAGAACTTCAACAAGTTCTACAAGAGTAGAAGCAAAGATAGAAGCTTCAAGTCAAGGTCCTACAATGACAAAAGATCTTCTAGTCGAGAGCGAAACTGCTACAGTTGTGGAAGACCCGGACACTATTCCAATGAGTGTACGGCTCCCTACAAGAGAAGAGAAGATTCTCCAAAAAGAAGAAGCAAAGAATCACCACCAAGAGAGAGAAGGAGTAGAGATGATCGTTATGAACGAAGATACTCACGGAGAAGCAAGGATTCGGAAAGGAAGGAAAAATCATCAAGGAGCTACACAAAACGAAGACATCAAGCTCATGTTGGTGAATGGGTATCCGGCTCCTACTCCGACAGCCACTCTGAGAGAAGTTATCACTCCGACTCCGAAGATACTCAAGATGAAGGTGTTGCCAGTCTAGCACTTGTGTCAACCAACTCCTACGACATCATTGACTCACCAAATGAAGGAATTGGAAGATGCTTCATGACCAAAGGTCCTAAGGTAAGACACCCCGAGTATGTTGATTTCAATAGTGATGAAGATGACTTGTTAGGTGATGATTTGCTTGTTAACAACTCTAGTGATGAATACTATGACGAAACGTCAATTAATCATGCTAATCAAGATAAAACGAATGACAATGATAAGGAGAAGATTGAGGCTCTAACTAAAGAACTAAACACTCTTAAGTTAGCTCATGAAACTATCTTCGAAGATCATCGAGAACTTTTAAGAGCTCATGAGAAATTACGCTTTGAAAAGCTCAATCTTGAGAAAGAGCATGAGTTCTTAAAAGCAATCAATGATGATCTCCGCAAGAAAAGTTCCCCTTACATTGCCAAGCATTTACTCTTATCCACTTACATGCCTCAAGTCAAGTCTAGTAACAAGAACAATGATCATGCTAAATCCAATATTGTTGCTTATAGTAGTTCTCTTGATTCCACTAATGATTCTCTTAGCCAAGTTACACTTGAGCAAGAAAATAGCTTATTGAAGGGAATTATAGAGAAAGGAGTGTACAAAAGCCTTGCCGGGAGTAAGCAATTCGAGGAAATTGTGCGCAAGCAAGGAATGCACCGGAAGAATCAAGGTGTTGGTTTTGAACGAAAGTTCAATGCCAATGGATTTGAGTGGGAAGAAGATCAATACCCCAAGACAAAGTTTGTTCCTCAACAAGAAAAGTATGATACTTCTTTCAAGGGGACACAAGCTCAAGATGATCTTCCACCACAAGACTACAAGCAAAAAGGCAAGGACAAGCTTCAAGAGGAAATTGATGCATTTGAAGAAGCTCCTAAGACCTTAGTCAAGTGGATTCCCAAGACTACTTCAAGTTCCACTTCATCAAGTACAACTACAACTCCAAGGATTCCCATCAAGATGGTGTGGATCCAAAAGAAGAAGAACTAGAGAGTTCTTGAGGGTGACTCCGCCAACATACTTCACTCTTATCATTTTGGCAAGAACAAGTGCAATCAACTTCCACATCTTGCACTAGTTCAAGGAGTCACAAACCCTCTTGTTGGTAAACAAGGGACAAGGTAACCTAAAAGTTTTCATGGACATCATCTTGTGTGTGCATCACTCTATGTCTATGGATATCCTTGTTTGTTCCTTGCGGGACTAACCCATGTAGGTATTGAAAGTGCAATTCACTCAAAGGGATAGCTCCAAGTGATCTACATCAACATTGAGCATCCACATCTTCAACATCTACATGAAGTCATCATCGACAAAACCTGAGGTTAGTTCATCCCTCTAAGGGGGGATATCACATCTAGGGGGAGCTTTACTCTAAGACTTGAGCTAAAGCAACTCTAAAGATGTGAACACAACAATGCTTTATGTAAAAGTGGTAACCCCACTTGAGCTTAAACGATGAGTATGACCTATGATCAAGTGTTCTCACTTGACTCCTAAGTCAATATACTCATATATAGATGACCTTATCATCGCAAATTGCTTGATAGATGCTAGAATTGGTTGTGCATGCCTTGTCACATATTTCATTTGCCATCTTATTGTGTGAGCATGCTGGTTGCATATTTTACTCATTCGAGGACATCCACTTGTTGTTTTGATTGTTCGGTTTTATTTCCTTTTGCCAAGTGGATGGACAAGAATGCCTAAGAACCTCCTCTAGCTATCTATGCTTTTCTCGTCTCAAACTCTATTCATGCTACATCACAAAATTTGATCAAGTCAGATTCGAACCACTCTGTGTGAGGAGCACTCGGAGTCCCCAATTCGTCATAGACTTAAACTTCCAAAACCTCTTTATGATTCTCGGTCTGACCGATACCCTACTTTCGGTCCTACCGAGATCATTAAGTTGATCTATGTTTTTGATCTCGGTGCAACCGATTTGAACCATTCGGTCACACCGAGCAATAACTGCATACAGTTTTGCATCTCGGTGCCACCGAGTCGTTCCACTCGGTCACACCGACAGGGTCGGGCTATATATAGTCACGGGCAAAAAATTTGGAAATTTCTCCGAACCCCTTCGCCCGCGCGATAGCCTGCTCTGCCAACTTGGTCTCCGGATTGTCTCCTCGCTGCCAGCCACCTCCAGTCGCTGTTCTCCATCACCGTCAACGGAATTCTACCCCGCCGTTGCCGCCGTAGCGAGTCTCCGCCGAACTAGGGTATGGACTCGATCTTTGTGCTATTCCCCAATCTGATTCTTAGCACATTGTGATCATCATGATTCTTGCCACGATTGAAACACTCCTGTCCAGTCAATGCGTTCGTAGATTAGTTTTGATTCGAAAATTTTAGGGTTAGGTTTCCGCCGAAACCATCTCGGACCCACCGAGTTGAAAAACTCGGTCCCACCGATTTGGCTTATGCCATTGCACAAGTGAGACTCGGTCTGACCGAGAATTACTTATCGGTGTGACCGATTTTGGAACTCTGTTAAACCCTAGCAGTCTCGGTGCCACCAAACTGTGACTCGGTCTGACCGAGTTCACTAGTTTAGGTGCCAAAACTGCTTCGGTACCACCGAGTTTAGAAATCGGTAGATCCGAGATGCTTTCAGTGGGAAACTAAAACTAAGTTTTTGAATTATTCTTTTGCAAAAATCTCTGCATTTTGTGATGCTTATCCACTCTATCTCATCTATAACCTATTCACAGGATCAGCAGTCAGAGTTTGCATCATGTCAGACCAAAGTGATAGCCAGAACTTGTCAGAGCAGCAAGTGCAGATGAGTGAGGGCACTAGTCCCTCAAGTTCCTCAGATGATGGCAGCAGGAGCACCCCTAGCAATCTGCCTAAAGCTGCCACAAGACAGAGAAAGAAGAGAACCTCAGACTCAAAAGATGAGGATTATGTGGCAGAAGAGGAAGCAACTTCCAAGAGAGTTGAGCCAGCACAGGGCATAAAACCAGGGATGAAGATCAAAAGGCCAGCAGGCAGGCAGCCTATGTCAAAGGCCAGAGCTTCAACTGAGAAGCCCACTCCCATTGAGCCAGTTGCTGCTGAAGGCAAGAAGAGGAAAGAAAGGGTGAAGAAAATTGTAGCCAGAGTGCTTGGTAAGGCTTCCATCATGGAAGATAAGGAGGAAGAAGAAGAGGTAGCTGCACCAGCACCTAAGGCACCCAAGCTGATGGGTGATGCCATAAGAACAGGGGCAGCTGCTTCCAAGGCCAAGCCAGCTCCAAAGCCAAAGCCAAAGAGGAACACAAGAAGCATCCCAGCTACTGAGAAGAACAAGGCCCCAGTGCCTGAAGCTGCAGAAGAAGAAGAAGAGAATGTTCTTAGAAAGCTCAAGCCCAAGATCCCAGACCACAATGATGCTCATCCTGTGGCTGAGGATATGAAACTCAGGAGAGATTCAGGGCTCCGGAAGTGGAGAGAAGCAGACCCGTATGCTTCAAGGAGAAGAACTACTGTGGATTACAAATTTCACACCAAGGAGAAGCAAGACTTTTATGAGACAGTGCTGCTAGACAAGAAGCCAATTGTCTGTGATATGAGATGGGTTGATTGGCAATACATCAAGGACAACAAAGAGTACTACCCTGGAGTGCAGGACAGCTTCAAGGCATGTGGAGTAGAGGACTTTGTTGGGCAGAAGCTCACAAAGTGGAACGAGGAACTCATCATGCAGTTCTACTCCACAGCCCATTTCTATCCAGATGGCAGGATTGTATGGATGTCAGAGGGTACGAGGTACCATTCTACAGTTGCTGAATGGGCTCAGCTGATTAATGCCCCAGAGGAGCAAGCAGATGACTTGGACATTTATGCCAAGAAGAAGATGGACCACAACTCTATGTCCAATATGTACAAGGAAATTCCAAACGAGGCTCTTGAAACTTTCAAATTTGGCTCAGTGCACTATCTTCTGTCAGGGCTGCCAACTATCAATTGGATATCGAGGCACACCTTGTTGCCCAAGTCTGGAGATCACAAGATGATCAGAGGCCATGCAATAAATTTGCTTCATATATTTGATGTGCCACAAAGGTTCAAGGTGATGAGCCTCATGGTAGAGACCATCAAGAGGACTGCAGCAGACCAGAAGAGGAGTTGTGGATATGCCCCACAGATTCAGGAGCTCATCAACTCAAAGATGGGCACAGGCATATACTTACTGGACAAGGAACACCTGCCCATCCGTCCAGATTTTGAAGATAATCAAGTGGTCATGACTGAGAATGAACCATCATCTGCACAAGCACAAGCAAAGAAGGAGAAGGCAAGGAAGGAGAAAGCTGCCAAGATGCCTACTCAAGAGGAGGCATCTGAATATTTCCTGAAAACCAAACAAGAGCAGCTTGGTTACTTGATTGCATCCACCCTGCGGATTGAGCAAGGACTAGCTACCCTAACTCAGAACCAGGCAAGCTTAGAGAGGATCATGGAACAAAAGTTCTATGACTTAGATGTCAAAGTGACAGAGATTCAGACTGCAGTGGAGCAGCTCCAGGATGACATGCAGGAGAGGAGAGGCAAGACTACAACTGATGCCTTTGCCAGAGTGCCACGAGGTCCGAGGTCGTCTGCAGTGCCAGTTGCTGACCCCAGAGCCACCACGTCTGCACCAGCTACAGCCTCAGTTCCACCAGCTCCAGCGTCCACTTCAGCCTCGACTCCGACCATGTCTACAGAAGGCTTCGTCTTTGGAGTGCTCCGGACTCCACCACCACCTGAAGATCAAGCCTGAGTGTTGACTTAGCACTATGCATTTTCTAGGAACTTTTTGGTAAGTTGTTGCCAAAGGGGGAGAAAATGTATAGATCATAGGCTTCGAGAGAGAGACTGTTGCTTTTTTCTCTCTTGCTTTATTTGGTGGTTTTTCGAACTTTGTTTGCTTTTGAGTGGTTGAGATACTATGTCTTTGCTCGTGGGACATTGATGATCATGTGTTTGATCATAAGCTACACTAAATGTTTGCTTAATATTATCATCTTATCTATCTTATGTGATCATTCACTATTCTTGGTGATGAGTGCATGTATTTCATTCTTATCATTTTAAGCGCTCCACCAAGATGTATGTGACATGGAAGAGTAACCCATGACTCTAACTCTTTGTGCATTTGCAGTCCAAAGCAAATTTTAAATATGCACAAATTTAGGGGGAGCTCTCACTTGTCACATACTTCTCAAAGCAACGATATATTTCATGCTTATTATCATTTGTCGAAGCTTTGATCTATATGTTGTCATCAATTACCAAAAAGGGGGAGATTAAAAGTGCAACTATCCCTAGGTGGTTTTGGTAATTCATAACAACATATAGCTCATTGAGCTAGTGCTATTCCAAGATGATTATTTCAGGAAAGCTCAATGATTGGCATGGCATGGATGTGAAAGTGGAACCCTCAAAATGCTAAGGACAAAGGATTGGCTCAAGCTCAAAAGCTCAAGACTCTTCATTTTATATTTTAGTGATCCAAGATCACATTGAGTCTTTAGGAAAAGCCAATACTATCAAGGAGGGATGAGGTGTTGCTTAATGAGCCTCTTGCTTCATGTGCTTAGTGATATGCTCCAAAACCCTCAACTACTTTCCCATATCCACATATGACCTAAACCCTAAGCCAAACTCGGTCCTACCGATTCTTTCTATCCGGCGCCACCGAGTTTCACTTGTCATAAGCCACTGCCAAACCCTAGCAATTCGGTTCTACCGATAGGGATCTCGGTCTCACCGAGATGGGATTGCAAACTCTCTGTTTCCCTTTCGTAACTTTTCGGTCTCACCGAAAGAGCGAATCGGTCCCACCGAGATTGCAATGTAAATTCAGTGTTTCCTTTTTGTAACTTTTTGGTCTCACCGAAAGAGCAAATCGGTCCCACCGAGTTTGCCTGACCAACTCTCTGGTTAGCTAATTACCAAAATCGGTCTCACCGAGTTTGTGTAATCGGTCTCACCGAGATTACGTTATGCCCAAACCCTAACCATATCGGTCCTACCGAGTTGCATGTCAGTCCCACCAAAAATCTCTAACGGTCACTAGGTTTACCTTTTCGGTCCGACCGAGTTTTTTTATTCGGTCCCACCAAGATTGGAAAACTGTGTGTAACGGTTGGATTTTGTGTGGAGGCTATATATACCCCTCCACCTCCTCTTCATTCGTGGAGAGAGCCATCAGAACACATACACAATTCCAACTCATATGTTCTGAGAGAGAACCACCTACTCATGTGTTGAGACCAAGATATTCCATTCCTACCATATGAATCTTGATCTCTAGCCTTCCCCAAGTTGCTTTCCACTCAAATCTTCTTTCCACCAGATCCAAATCCTATGAGAGAGAGTTGAGTGTTGTGAAGACTATCATTTGAAGCACAAGAGCAAGGAGTTCATTACCTACACACCATTTGTTACTTCTTGGAGAGTGGTGTCTCCTAGATTGGCTAGGTGTTACTTGGGAGCCTCCGACAAGATTGTGGAGTTGAACCAAGGAGTTTGTAAGGGCAAGGAGATCGCCTACTTCGTGAAGATCTACCGCTAGTGAGGCAAGTCCTTCGTGGGCGATGGCCATGGTGGGATAGACAAGGTTGCTTCTTCGTGGACCCTTTGTGGGTGGTTGCTTCTTCATGGACCCTTCATGGGTGGAGCCCTCCGTGGACTCGCGCAACTGTTACCCTTTGTGGGTGGAGCCCTTCGTGGACTCGCGCAACCGTTACCCTTCGTGGGTTGAAGTCTCCATCAACGTGGATGTAGGATAGCACCACCTATCCGAACCACGGGAAAAACATCCGTGTCTCCAATTGTGTTTGAATTCTCCAAACCCTTCCCTTTACATTCTTGCAAGTTGCATGCTTTACTTTCCGCTGCCAATATACTCTTTGCATGCTTGCTTGAATTGTGTGATGATTGCTTGACTTGTCCTACAATAGCTAAAATCTGCCAAGAACTAAAATTGGGAAAAGGTTAAGTTTTTATTTGGTCAAGTAGTCTAATCACCCCCCCTCTAGACATACTTTCGATCCTACACCTTCTCTCCCTCTCCTTCTTCCTTCTTCTCCTACTCCAACTAGGAAAGGGAGAAATATACTCCTACTAGGAGTAGGACTCCCCTCTTGGGCGCGCCCTATGAGGGCCGGCCCTCTCCTCCTCCCCCCTTTATATACGGGGGAGGGGGCACCCCATAGACACACAAGTTGATTGTTTATCCGTGTGCGGTGCCCCCTCCACAGAATTCCACCTCGGTCATATTGTTGTAGTGCTTAGGCAAAGCCCTGCGTCGGTAACTTCCTCATCACCGTCATCACGCCGTCGTGCTGACGAAACTCTCCCTCAGACTCAACCCAATTAAGAGTACAAGGGACGTCACCGAGCTAAACGTGTGCAGATGGCAGAGGTGTCGTGCGTTCGGTACCTGATCGGTTGGATCACGAAGACGTTCGACTACATCAACTGCGTTTCATAACGCTTCTGCTTACGGCCTACGAGGGTACATAGACATACTCTCCCCTCTTCTTGCTATGCATCTTCTAGATAGATCTTGCGTGATCATAGGAAAATTTTGAAATACTGCGTTCCCCAACAGTGGTATCAGAGCCAGGTGTATGCGTAGATGTTTTATGCACGAGTAGAACACAAAGGAGTTGTATGCGTGGGTATATACATATTTCTTGCCATCACTAGTTGATTCTTGATTCAGCGGTATTGTTGGATGAAGCGGCTCAGGCCGATATTACGCGTACGCTTACGTGAGACTAGTTCTACCGACGTGCTTCGCACACAGGTGGCTAGTGGGTGTCTGTTTCTCCAACTTTAGTTGAATCGGTTTCAATGAACATGGTTCTTTCTAAAGATCAAAAAGAAATCACTATACTACATTGTGGTTTTGTTGCATAGGTAAGAACGGTTCTGGCTAGAAGCCCGTAGCAGCCATGTAAAACTTGCAACAAAAAAGTAGAGGACGCCTAACTTGTTTTTGCAGGGCATGTTGTGATGTGATATGGTCAAGACGTGATTATATAAATTGTTGTATGTGATGATCATGTTTTGTAACACAGTTATTGGCAACTGGCAGGAGCCTTATGGTTGTCGCTTTATTGTATGAAATGCAATCACCATGTAATTGCTTTACTTTATCGCTAAGCAGTAGCAATAGTTGGCGTGATGACAACGATGCTTCGATGGAGATCAAGGTGTCAAGCCGGTGATGATGGTGATCATGACGGTGCTTTGGAGATGGAGATCAAAGGCACAAAATGATGATGGCCATATCGTATCACTTATATTTGATTGCATGTGATGTTGATCCTTTATGCATCTTATTTTGCTTAGTTCGGCGGTAGCATTATAAGATGATCTCTCACTAAATTTCAAGGTATAAGTGTTCTCCCTGAGTATGCACCATTGCTACAGTTCGTCGTGCCGAGACACCACGTGATGATCGGGTGTGATAAGCTCTACATTCACATACAACGACTGCAAGCCAGTTTTGCACAAGCAGAATACTCGGGTTAAACTTGACGAGCCTAGCATATGCAGATATGGCATCGGAGTGGGAGTTCTTAAGTAATATGATTAATTAAACTTTAATTTATCATGAACTTAGTACCTAATAGTATTTTGCATGTCTATGTTGTTGTAGATAAATGGCCCGTGCTATTGTTCCGTTGAATTTTAATGCATTCCTACAGAAAGCTAAGTTGAAAGATGATGGTAGCAACTATACGGACTGGGTCCGTAACTTGAGGATTATCCTCATTGCTGCACAGAAGAATTACGTTCTGGAAGCACCGCTGGGTGACAAACCTGTTGCAGATGCTGCTGATGACGTTAAGAACGTCTGGCAAAGCAAAGCTGATGACTACTCGATAGTTCAGTGTGCCATGCTTTACGGCTTAGAACCGGGACTTCAACGATGTTTTGAACGTCATGGAGCATATGAGATGTTCCAGGAGTTGAAGTTAATATTTCAAGCAAATGCCCGGATTGAGAGATATGAAGTCTCCAATAAGTTCTATAGCTGCAAAATGGAGGAGAATAGTTCTGTCAGTGAGCATATACTCAGAATATTTCGGGTACCACAATCACTTGACTCAGCTAGGAGTTAATCTTCCTGATGATAGTGTCATTGACAGAGTTCTTCAATCACTGCCACCAAGCTACAAGAGCTTCATGATGAACTATAATATGCAAGGGATGGATAAGAAAATTCCCGAACTCTTCGCAATGCTAAAGGCTGCAAAGGTAATAATCAATAAAGAGCATGAAGTGTTGATGGTCAACAAGACCGCCAGTTTCAAGAAAAAGGGCAAAGGGAAGAAGGGGAACTTCAAGAAGAACAACAAGCAAGTTGTTGCTCAAGTGAAGAAGCCCAAGTCTGGACCTAAGCCTGAGAGTGAGTGCTTCTACTGCAAAGGGACTGGTCACTCGAAGCAGAACTGCCCCAAGTATTTGGCGGATAAGAAGGATGGCAAAGTGAAAGGTATATTTGATATACATGGTATTGATGTGTACCTTACTAATGCTCGCAGTAGCGCCTAGGTATTTGATATTGGTTCTGTTGCTAATATTTGCAACTCGAAACAGGGGCTATGGATTAAGCGAAGATTGGCTAAGGACGAGGTAACGATGCGCATGGGAAATGGTTCCAAAGTCAATGTGATCGCCGTCGGCATGCTACCTCTACATCTACCTCCGGGATTAGTTTTAGACCTAAATAATTGTTATTTGGTGCCAACGTTAAGCATGAAATTATATCTGGATCTTGTTTGATGTGAGACGGTTATTCATTTAAATCAGAGAATAATGGTTGTTCTATTTATATGAGTAATATCTTTTTTGGTCATGCACCCTTGATGAGTGGTCTATTTTTACTAGATAGTAGTGATACACATATTCATAGTATTGAAGCCAAAAGATATAAGTTTAATAATGATAGTGCAACTTATTTGTGGCACTGCCATTTAGGTCATATTGGTGTAAAGGGCATGATGCTTGCGAACCATGCCTCATGGGCAAGATGACTAAGACTCCGTTCTCCGAAACAATGGAGCGAGCAATAGACTTATTAGAAATAATACATACTGATGTATGCGGTCTGATGAGTGTTGATGCTCGCGGCAAGTATCGTTATTTTCTGACCTTTACAGATGATTTGAGCAGATATGGGTATATCTACTTGATGAAACATAAGTCTGAAACATTTGAAAAGTTCAAAGAATTTCGGAGTGAAGTGGAAAATCATCGTAACAAGAAAATAAAGTTTCTACGATCTGACCGTGGAGGAGAATATTTGAGTTACGAGTTTGGTCTTCATTTGAAACAATGCAGAATAGTTTCGCAACTCATGCCACCCGGAACACCACAACGCAATGGTGTGTCAGAACACCGTAACCACACTTTATTGGATATGGTGCAATCTATGATGTCTCTTACTGATTTACCACTATCATTTTGGGGTTATGCTTTAGAGATGGCTGCATTCATATTAAATAGGGCACCATCTAAATCCGTTGAGATGACACCTTATGAACTGTGGTTTGGCAAGAAACCCAAGTTATCATTTCTTAAAGTTTGGGGTTGTGATGCTTATGTGAAAAAGCTTCAACCTGATAAGCTCGAACCCAAATTAGAGAAATGTATCTTATAGGATACCCAAAGGAGACTGTTGGGTACACCTTCTGTCACAGATCCGAAGGCAAGATATTTGTTGCTAAGAATGGATCCTTTCTAGAGAAGGAGTTTCTCTCGAAAGAAGTGAGTGGGAGGAAAGTAGAACTTGATGAGGTAATTGTACTTGCTCCCTTATTGGAAAGTAGTCCATCATAGCAATCAGTTCCTGTGATTCCTACACCAATCAGTGAGGAAGCTAATGACCATGATCATGAAACTTCCGATCAAGTTACTACCGAACCTCGTAGGTCAACCAGAGTAAGATCCGCACCAAAGTGGTACGGTAATCCTATTCTGGAAGTCATGTTACTTGACCATGACGAACCTATGAACTATGAGGAAGCGATGATGAACCCAGATTCTGCGAAATGGCTTGAGGCCATGAAATCTGAGATGGGATCCATGTATGAGAACAAAGTGTGGACTTTAGTTGACTTGTAAGATGATCGGCAAGCCATAGAGAATAAATGGATCTTCAAGAAGAAGATTGACGCTGACGGTAATGTTACTGTCTACAAAGCTCGACTTGTTGCAAAAGGTTTTCGACAAGTTCAAGGAGTTGACGACGATGAGACCTTCTCACCTGTAGCGATGCTTAAGTCCGTTCAAATCATGTTAGCAATTGCCGCATTTTATGATTATGAAATTTGGAAAATGGATGTCAAAACTGCATTCCTTAATGGATATCTTAAAAAGAGTTGTATATGATGCAACCAAAAGGTTTTGTCGATCCAAAAGGTGCTACCAAAGTGTGTAAGCTCTAGCGATCCATTTATGGACTGGTGCAAGCATCTCGGAGTTGTAATATATGCTTTGATAATGTGATCAAAGCATATGGTTTTATACTGACTTTTGGAGAAGCCTGTATTTATAAGAAAGTGAGTGGGAGCTCTATAGCATTTCTGATATTATATGTGGATGACATATTGTTGATCGGAAATGATACTGAATTTCTGAATAGTATAAAAGGATACTTGAATAAGAATTTTTCAATGAATGACCTCGGTGAAGCTGCTTATATATTGGGCATCAAGATCTATAGAGATAGATCAAGACGCTTGATTGGACTTTCACAAAGCACATACCTTGATAAAGTTTTGAAGAAGTTCAAAATGGATCAAGCAGAGAAAGGGTTCTTGCCTGTGTTACAAGGTTTGAAGTTGAGTCAGACTCCATGCCCGACCACTGCAGAAGATAGAGAAAAAATGAAAGTCATTCCCTATGCTTCAGCCGGAGGTTCTATCATGTATGCAATGTTGTGTACCAGACCTGTTGTGTGCCTTGCTATTAGTTTAGCAGGGAGGTGACAAAGTAATCCAGGAGTGGATCACTGGACAACGGTCAAGAATATCCCGAAATTCCTGAAAAGGACTAAGGATATGTTTCTTGTTTATGGAGGTGAAAAGAGCTCATCGTAAACAGTTACATTGATGCAAGCTTTGACACTGATCCGGATGACTCTAAGTCACAAACCAAATACGTATTTTTATTGAATGGTGGAGCTGTCAGTTGGTGCAGTTCCAAGCAGAGCATCATGGCAGGATCTACGTGCGAAGCAGAGTACATAGCTGCTTAGGAAGCAACAAATGAAGGAGTTTGGAAGAAGGAGTTCATATTCAGTCTAGGTGTCATACCTGGTGCAGCGGGTCCAATGAAAACCTTTTGTGACAATACTGGTGCAATTGCCTTGGCGAAGGAATCCAGATTTCACAAGAGAACCAAGCACATCAAGAGACGCTTCAATTCCATCCGCGATCAAGTCAAGGAGGGAGACATGGAGATTTGCAAGATACATACGAATCTGAATGTTGCAGGCCCGTTGACTAAGCCTCTCTCACGAGCAAAACATGATCATCACCAAGATTCCATGGGTGTTAGAATCATTACTGTGTAATCTAGATTATTGAATCTAGTGCAAGTGGGAGACTGAAGGAAATATACCCTAGAGGCAATAATAAAGTTGTTATTTATATTTCCTTATATCATGATAAATGTTTATTATTCATGCTAGAATTGTATTAACTAGAAACTTAGAACATGTGTGAATACATAGACAAACAGAGTGTCACTAGTATGCCTCTACTTGACTAGCTCGTTAATCAAAGATGGTTAAGTTTCCTAACCATAGACATGAGTTGTCATTTGATGAACGGGATCACACCATTAGAGAATGATGTGATTGACTTGACCCATCCGTTAGCTTAGCACTATGATCGTTTAGTTTACTGATATTGCTTTCTTCATAACTTATACATGTTCCTATGACTATGAGATTATGCAACTCCCAAATACAAGAGGAACACTTAGTGTGCTATCAAACGTCACAATGTAACTGGGTGACTATAAAGATGATCAACCGGTGTCTCCGATGGTGTTTGTTGAGTTGGCATAGATCGAGATTAGGATCTGTCACTCCGTGTATCGGAGAGGTATCTCTGGGCCCTCTCGGTACCTTGCAAGCTATGTGACTAATGAGTTAGTTGCGAGAAGATGCATTACAGAACAAGTAAGAGACTTGCCGGTAACGAGATTGAACTAGGTATTGAGATACCAACGATCGAATCTCGGGCAAGTAACATACCGATGACAAAGGGAACAACGTATGGTGTTATGCGGTTTGACCGATAAAGATCTTCGTAGAATATGTAGGAACCAATATGAGCATCCATGTTCCTCTATTGGTTATTGACCGGAGATGAGTCTCGGTCATGTCTACATAGTTCTCGAACCCGTAGGGTCCGCACGCTTAACATTCGATGACGATCGGTATTATGAGTTTACGTGTTTTGATGTATCGAAGGTAGTTCGGAGTCCGGGATGTGATCATGGACATGATGAGGTGTCTCGAAATGGCCGAGACATAAAGATTGATATATTGGAAGGCTATGTTTGGACACTGGAATGGTTCCGGATAAGTTCGAGCATTTTCCGGAGTACCGAGAGGTTACCGGAACCCCTGAGGGAGTCAATGGGCCTTAGTGGAAGAGAGGAGGAGGCGGCCAGGTGGAGGGCGCACCCCCGTCCAAGCCTAATCCGAATTGGGGTGGGGGTCGCCCCCCCCCCTTTCCTTCTCTCCCTCTCCTTCTTCCTTCTTCTCCTACTCTAACTAGGAAAGGGGGAAACCTACTCCTACCGGGAGCAGGACTCCCCCCCCTTGAGCGCGCCCTATGAGGGCCGGCCCTCTCCTCCTCCCCCATTTATATACGGGGGAGGGGGCACCCCATAGACACACAAGTTGATTGTTTAGCCTTGTGCGGTGCCCCCCTCCACATAATTCCACCTCGGTTATATCGTTGTAGTGCTTAGGCGAAGTCCTGCGTCGGTAACTTCATCATCATTGTCATCACGCCGTCGTGCTGACGAAACTCTTCCTCGGCCTCAACTGGATCAAGAGTACGAGGGACGTCACCGAGCTGAACATGTGCAAATAGCGGAGGTGCCGTGCGTTCGGTACTTGATCGGTTGGATCATGAAGACGTTCGACTACATCAACCGTGTTTCATAACGCTTCCACTTTCGGTCTATGAGGGAACATAGACATACTCTCCCCTCTCGTTGCTATGCATATTCTAGATAGATCTTGCATGATCGTAGGAAAATTTTGAAATACTGCGTTCCCCAACAGTGGTGTCTCGGCACGACGAACTGTAGCAACGGTGCATACTCAGGGAGAACACTTATACCTTGAAATTCAGTGAGAGATCATCTTATAATGCTATCGCCGTACTAAGCAAAATAAGATGCATAAAGGATAAACATCACATGCAATCAAATAAGTGATATGATATGGCCATCATCATCTTGTGCCTTTGTTTTCCATCTTCAAAGCACCATCATGATCACCATCGTCACCGGCTTGACACCTTGATCTCCATCGAAGCATCATTGTCGTCTCGCCGACTATTGCTACTGCAACTATCGCTACCGCTGAGTAATAAAGTAAAGCAATTACATGGCGATTGCATTTCATACAATAAAGCGACAACCATATGGCTCCTGCCAGTTGCCGATAACTATTACAAAACATGATCATCTCATACAACAATTTATATATCATCACGTCTTGACCATATCACATCACAGCAAGCCCTGGAAAAACAAGTGAGACATTCTCTACTTTGTTGTTGCAAGTTTTACGTGGCTTCTACGGGCTTCTAGCAAGAACTGTTCTTACCTACGCATCAAAACCACATCGATTTTTCATCAAGTGTGCTGTTTTAACCTTCAACAAGGACCGGGCATACTCAAACTTGATTCAACTAAAGCTGGAGAAATAGACACCCATTAGCCACATGTGTGCGAAGCACGTCGGTAGAACCAGTCTCATGAACGTGGTCATGTAATGTCGGTCTGGGCCGCTTCATCCAACAACACTGCCAAATCAAAGTAAGACATGCTGGTAAGCAGTATGACTATTATCACCCACAACTCATTGTGTTCTACTCGTGCATATAAGATCTACGCATAGACCTGGCTCGAATGCCATTGTTGGGGAACACAGTATTTCAAAAAAATCCCTACAATCACGCAAGATCTATCTAGGGGATGCAAAGCAACGAGAGGGGAGAGTGTGTCTATGTACCCTCATAGACCGAAAGAGGAAGCGTTTAGTAACACAGTTGATGTAGTCGAACGTCTTCACGATCCAACCGATCAAGTACTGAACGCACGGCACCTCCGCGATTTGCACATGTTCGGCTCGGTGACGTCCCTTGAACTCTTGATCCAGTTGAGGCCGAGGGAGAGTTTTGTCAGCACGATGGCGTGGTGATGGTAATGATGAAGTTACCGACGTAGGGCTTCGCCTAAGCACTACGACAATATGACCGAGGTGTAAAACTATGGAGGGGGGCACCACGCACGGCTAAAGATCAACTTGTGTGTCTATGGGGTGCCCCCTAGCCACGTATATAAAGGAGGAAGAGGGAGAGGCAGCCGGCCCTAGGGGGCGCACCAAGGTGTGGAGTACTACTAGGACTCCCTAGTCCTAGTAGGATTCCACCTCCAACACGGAGTAGGAAAGGGGGAAGGGAGAAGGAGAAGGAAAGGGGGGCCGGCCCCCTTCTCCCAGTCCTAATCGGCCTCCTACCCTAGGGGGGTGCACCAGCCCCTTGTGGGCTGGTGTGCTTCCCTCTTATGGCCCATAAGGCCCATAACTTCTCCCGGGGGGGGGGGGTTCTGGTAACCTCCTAGTACTCCAGAAAAATGCCCGAACCTCTCGGAACCATTCCGATGTCCAAATGCAAGCTTCCAATATATGAATCTTTACCCCTCGGCCATTTCGAGACTCCTCTTCATGTCCGTGATCTCATCCAGGACTCCAAACAAACTTTGGTTCATCAAATCACATAACTCATAATACAAATCGTCATCGAATGTTAAGCGTGTGGACCCTACGGGTTCGAGAACTATGTAGACATGACCGAGACACATCTCCGGTCAATAACCAATATCAGAACCTGGATGGTCATATTGGCTCCTACATATTCTACGAAGATCTTTATCAGTTAAACCGCATAACAACATACATTGTTCCCTTTGTCATCGGTATGTTACTTGCCCGAGATTCGATTGTCGGTATCATCATACCTAGTTCAATATCGTTACCGACAAGTCTCTTTACTCATTTCGTAATGCATCATCCCATAACTAACTCATTAGTCACATTGCTTGCAAGGCTTATAGTGATGTGCATTACCGAGAGGGCCCAGAGATGCCTCTCTGAAACACGGAGTGAAAAATCCTAATCTCGATCTGTGCCAACTCAACAAACACCATCGGAGACACCTGTAGTGCATCTTTATAATCACCCAGTTATGCTGTGATGTTTGATAGCACACTAAGTGTTCCTCCGATATTCGGGAGTTGCATAATCTCATAGTCATAGGAACATGTATAAGTCATGAAGAAAGCAATAGCAATAAAATAAACGATCATAGTGCTAAGCTAACAGATGGGTCTTGTCCATCACATCATTCTTTAATGATGTGATACCATTCATCAAATGACAACACATGTCTATGGCTAGGAAACTTAACCATCTTTGATTAACGAGCTAGTCAAGTGGAGGCATACTAGGGACACTTTGTTTTGTCTATGTATTCATACATGTACTAAGTTTTCGGTTAATACAATTCTAGCATGAATAATAAACATTTATCATGACATAAGGAAATATAAATAACAACTTTATTATTGCCTCTAGGGCATATTTACTTCACAAAAACCTATGCCTTTTCCACCTAAGTCAACAAAAAAGAATGATGATGAAGAATTTGAACGCTTTGCTGAAATGTTGAGGCCAGTCTTTTTGCATACTCGCTTGACTGATATCTTGAAAATGCCTCCTTATGCAAAGTATATGAAAGACATCATCACAAATAAGAGAAAAATATCGGAAGCTGAAATCTCCACTATGCTTGCTAATTACACATTTAAATATGGAGTACCTAAAAAACTTGGAGATCCGGGAATAACAACTAGACCTTGCTCCATCGAAAAGAATTATGTGAAAATTGCTTTGTGTGATTTAGGAGCTGGTGTTAGTGTTATGCCCTTCTCTTTATACAAAAGACTTGATTTGAATAAACTCACATCTACTGAAATATCATTGCAAATGGCTGATAAATCAACTGCCATACCTATTAGTATCTGTGAGGATGTGCCCGTTGTTGTTGCTAATGTTACTATTTTGATTGACTTTGTTATACTTGAGATGCCCAAGGACGACAACATGCCGATTATCCTAGGTAGACCCTTCTTGAATACTGCAGCGGCTGTTATTGATTGCAATAAAAGCAAGGTCACTTTTCATATCAATGGTAATGAGCATACGGTGCAATTTCTGAAGAAACAATTCCAAGTGAATGGTATTATTGTTGTTGAAAAATCTCCGACAATCACTATTGGAAGTTTTCAAATACCTCTACCTATTGTCAAAAAGAAATATGAAATGCTTATTGTTGGGGACATTCATATCCCCATTGAGGTAACTTAGTGATTTACGAAAGTTCTTTGGTTTCATGCTAATTGAAAGTGGTTGTTAATAAGACTTGATCAACCTTATTAATGGATCATTTTTGAGAGGTATCAAGTTGACGAATTTACTAAGCACTACCTTCTGTCCCTTCATTTTGTTCTCTATTTTTATTACCCAAATAAAATAAAATGCCATGTTTTTTCTATTTTTTGAATTTCCCGTGCAATAAAAAAATGACCCAAAAATAAAAGTTCTCAGAATGCCCTGAAAATTTAATACGATTTTTTTCTGAATATTTCTGAATTTTTGGTGCAAATAAGATCAGAGGGATGTGCACCAGGTGGGCACAACCCACCTGGGCGCGCCAGACCCCTAGGCGCGCCCTAGTGGGTTGTGGTCCCCACGTGGGCCCCCTCACTTATCTCTTTACACCACACCTACCTCCAGAAAAAAAAATCCCCATAGCTCTCTCTCTCTCTCTTGTTCTTGTTCTCAAGTCCGCCGATTTCAATCTCTTTGCTCGAAGCTCTGTTTCTGAAACTGTTTCGGGGGATTGTTGCTTGAAAATTGTATGTGAACACGATGAACCTTTTTGGAAGGAGTTCTTCGAGGAGGCAATCCTCGAGGGCATCTTCTAGTGACAACTCCACTCGCCGGTCATATGTTGAACCGAGTGAAAGTTCCACACGAGATGCCGCCACCAAAACATGCTTATGGCTTTGCGATGAGTATATGATGCATATGGGCATTAAGGAGGAATTTGAGCAATATGTTCACAATGTCGGTCTCGGTCCCTACATTTCAAATAAGTGTGAATAACGCCACATTCTTATTGAATAATTTGTCAAAGGATTTAAATTCCATCCTCGTGAGTCTAGGGTGTCGTTTATGCTTTATGATAATCCATTTACCATCTCACTAGAAAATTTTGCTTACCACTGCAAACTCCCATTCTGGGGTTCGCTTGACGAACCGCCAAGGGCTGAATACCAATCTTTTTTGACTAGCCTTTGCTACGGTGAGACGAGGGGAGTGACACAAGGCAGAATAAAGAGCATTCATTTTCCCGCAATTCAGTACTTTGCATTATTTAAGGGGAAATGTATAGTATGCAAGCAAGACTGTAGTACACTTTGTGCTCCAGACTTGAGCCTCATGCACACCGCTCTCACCGATAAAAGGAATTATAACCTTGGAGCGATCGTTGCACGCAGATTTCAGCATAACGCTAACAGTGGCTGTTTCTATGGTGGAATTTATGACACGCGTTTAACACGAGGGCTGGGTGTTGCACCTTTGCCCTTTGACCCTATCCTACCCACGCAGTATTTGGACTTCGACACCTTAAAAGATCATAAGATCCTTAAAGGAAAAATTGATAACTTCACTTATAATCTATTGTTCAACCAAAAATCTATTGTGCACACATATTTGCACGCGCCTGCTCTTTTTGACTATCATAACAAAGGAAGATATTTTGTTCTTGAGAGCGAGGCTCGAGCTCACAATGCAGCAGTGGAGGCAGCAGGCAGACCGAGGCATCCACACCGAGAGCCTCCGTGAGCTACCACGTCAACTACTACCATCTAGGCTTCTGATCGACTACCAAGTTAGGCCAAAAGCCTAAGCTTGGGGGAGTACGTGTTTTTCACCGACATTACATTCATGTCCACTTATTTTCATTTGTTTGTGTTCACACTTTTTCATTGTATCATCCATGTTTAATTTTATTTTTTCTTGCTTTCTTCTTGTGTGTTTGAAAAAAAGACTTTAGAAAAACCAAAAAAATTAGTTGTAGCTAATTTACTTTCTATGCATGCTTAGTAGTAATATTAAAAAGAAAACCAAAAAAGATTTTCTTGTTCTTATTTTGCTTGTTGGGAGCATTCCCGTGTAAATAGTTTTTCTTTTTGCTTTTCCCTTTTTATTTGCTTGTTCAAGAAAACCAAAAAACTCCAAAAATATTTCAGTGTGTTTCTCTGAATTTCTTTTCTTTTTATTCGAGTTGCACCAAGGATAAGACCACGATGAAAATGTTGAGTGGCTCTCGTATGAATAACTGTTGATCTAATAAAGAGCCCATTTTACCTTGTCTTCTCCTGTTGAATAAAATGTTTGCAGATTCCAGCTTAGTCCATGACACTCTTGCACTATTATTATTCACATTGTTTGGTCGTGCAAGTGAAAGGCAATAATGACGATATTTGATGAACTGGCCATGGCGGAGAGAAACTGGTATGAACTCGACTTGTTCTGTTTGTGTAAATATGTTTAACCTAGTATCCATGATTCAGCCCATTATGATTAAACATGTTTGCAATGACAATTAGAGATTATAGTTTCTCATGCCATGCATAAGTAGCTGGGAGTGGATAATGATTTATCTTGGATATCAACATTGCGTTAAAATGATTGTGATGTAGTATGATGATATGGTATCCTCCTCTGAATGTTTGAGTGGCTTGACTTGGCACATGTTCATGCATGTAGTTGAATCAAAACCAACATAGCCTCTATGATATTTATGTTCATAGTGTTGATATCCTACTCATGCTAGTGTCCAATGTTACTTATGAATAATGCATGTTCATGATCATTCTTGCTCTCTAGCTGGCCGCTTCTCAATCTAATTGCTAGCCTTCGCCTGTACTAAGTGGGAAATTCTGCTTGTACATCAAAAACCTTGAACCCAAAGTTATTCTAGATGAGTCCATCATACCTACCTATATGCGGTATTACCCTGCCGTCCTAAGTAAATTTGCATGTGCCACCTCTAAAAGCTTCTAAAAATACCTTTTTGTGTGCCTGGATCGTTCATGGAACGACAGGAGGTGGTCGGTATCTTCCATGCTAAGCGGGTTATTCTCAGGTCAAGTATTTATTCACTCGCCATCGCACAAGAAAAGGGCGGTAATAGGGATGCCCAGTCCCAAACTGCAAACAGAAAAATAGTTAATCTCGCAAATAATCAAACAAAAACTCCCAATGGAGTCAAAACATTTACTTTTATCACTTGGGAACCGCCACTAGCGTGCTTAGCATGGAAGATATTGATAACTGATATTCGTGAAGTAAATGAGAAGGGTGCATGTCTCAAAATATCATTTACCTCTATTTTAAAACTTGAGCTCTGGCACCTCTGCAAATCACTGCTTCCCTCTACGAAGGGACTATCTATTTACTTTTATGTTGTGTCATCACCTTCTAAAACAAGCTCTAGAACCTGAGAGCACAGCTGTCACGACTTATGCATTATGTGTAGCTAATGTTGGGGGCATCATGACCAGATCTTTTCTACCATGAATTACAATGTTTAGTCGCTGCTTGGACTTTGGAGGTGCTCTGCATTTATGTTTTGCGGTCTTAGAAAGGGCTAGCGAGATACCACTATTGTCATGTTATATCATGGTTGTTTTGACAACGTGTTGCCAATTGAGATATCTTATTATTGCTCGCTAGCTGATTATGTCATTGATATGAGTTAATATAATATTTAAGAGTCATTGTCGGCATGGTTAGTTATAATGTTGACTGAAAACCTGGGTGTTGTTTAAGCTTATGTATGCAAACAAGAGCAAAAGAGTTCATAAAAGGTTTCCTTTTTCACTTTCAGTTTATCAACTGAATTGTTTGAGGACAAGGAAAGGTTTAAGCTTGGGGCAGTAGATATGTCTCCAACGTATCGACTTTTCCTAACGCTTTTCCTCTTGTTTTGGACTCTAATTTGCATGATTTAAATGAAACTAACCCCAGACTGACGCTATTTTTAGCAGAACTACCACGGTGTTGTTTTTGTGCAGAAATAAAAGTTATCGGAATGGAAAGAAACTTTGTAGGGAATTTTTATATAATAAATAAGAATTTCTGGAGCCAAGACCTACCGGAGAGGGGTACCTGGGTGGACACAACCCACTAGGGAGTGCCGCCCTCTCCTGGCGTGCCCAGGTGGGTTGTCCCCACCCGGTGGACCCGCAGACCCTGAAACCGACGCTATAAAATCCTATTTCTCTAGAGAAAAATCAAGGAGAAAGAATTATCACAATCCATGAGACAGAGCCGCCATCACCTCCTATTCTTCATCAGGAGGCGAAATCTGGAGCCCGTTTGGGGCTTCGGAGAGGGGGATCTTTGTTCTTCGTCATCACCAACCCTTCTCCATCGCCAATTCCATGATTCTCCCCACCGGGAGTGAGTAATTCCTTCATAGGCTCGTCGGTCGGTGAGGAGTTGGATGAGATTCATCATGTAATCGAGTTAGTTTTGTTAGGGATTGATCCCTAGTATCCACTATGTTCTAAGATTGATGTTTCTATGACTTTGCCATGCTTAATGCTTGTCACTTTGGGCCTGGGTGCCATGATTTGAGATCTAAACCGTTTATGTTATCACCATTATATCCATGTTCTAGATCCGATCTTGCAAGTTATAGTCACCTACTACGTGTTATGATCCGGCAACCCCGGAGTGACAGAAACTAGGACATCTCCCGGTGATGACTGTAGTTTGAGGAGTTCATGTATTCACTATGTGTTAATGCTTTGTTCCAGTTCTCTATTAAAAGGAGGCCTTAATATCCCTTAGTTTCCAATATGGACCCCGCTGCCACGGGAGGGTAGGACAAAATATGTCATGCAAGTTCTTTCCATAAGCACGTATAACTACTTACGGAATACATGCCTACATTATATTGACGAACTGGAGCTAGTGCCGTATCGCCCTAGGTTATAACTGTCACATGATGAATATCATCCAACAAGTCACTGATCCAATGCCTATGAATTTATCCTATATTATTCTTGCTAAGTTATTACTACTATCATCACTGTTACACTTGCTACAAAATTACTGCTATCATTGGTACCGTTACCGTTGCTGCTGCTACTATTATCAAAACTATCATACTACTTTGCTACTGATCACTTTGCTATAGACAATTAATCTCCAGGTGTGGTTGAATTGACAACTCAGCTGCTAATATCTTCAAATATTCTTTGGCTCCCCTTGTGTCGAATCTATAAATTTGGGTTGAATATTGTACCCTCGAGAACTGTTGCGATCCCCTATACCTGTGGGTTATCAGCCCATAAGGCCCATATAGTTTGTCGGGTGTAGCCCGGAACCCCTTCCGGTGACCCTATACGTACCCGGTACCCCCGGAACACTTCCAGTGTCCAAATACTATCGTCCTCTATATGAATCTTTACCTCTCGACCATTTCGAGACTCCTCATCATGTCTGTGATCTCATCTGGGACTCCGAAAAATATTTGGTCACCAAATCACATAACTCATATAATATAAAATCGTCATCGAATGTTAAGCGTGCGGACCCTATGGGTTTGAGAACTATGTAGACATGACCGAGACACCTCTCCGGTCAATAACCAACAGCGGAACCTGGATGCTCAGATTGGTTCCCACATATTCTATGAAGATCTTTATCGGCCGTACCGTAATGACAACATACGTTATTCCCTTTGTCATCGGTATGTTACTTGCCCGAGATTCGATCTTCGGTATCTTCATACCTAGTTCAATCTCGTTACCAGCAAGTCTCTTTACTCGTTCCATAATGCATCATCCCGCAACTAATTCATTAGTCACATTTCTTGCAAGGCTTATTATGATGTCCATTATCGAGAGGGCCCAGAGATACCTTGATACGTCTCCAACGTATCTATAATTTATGAAGTATTCATGTCGTTATATTACCATTCTTGGATGGTTTACAATCATTTTATAGCAACTTTATATCATTTTTTGGGACTAACCTATTAACCTAGTGCCTAGTGCCAGTTGCTATTTTTTGCTTGTTTTTTACATCGTAGAAAATCAATATCAAACAGAGTCCAAACACCACAAAACTTTTGTGGATTTTTTGGACCAAAACACCTAGGATGGGCCAGAGCAGCACCTGGTGGGTGCCCCGAGGGGGGCACAATCCACCAGGGCGCTCTTGGGGGCCCAAGCACGCCCAGGTGGGTTGTGGCCTCCAGCACCCCCTCTTTACCCTACAAATTTCCAAAAATTCCAAAACCCCTAGGGGGTTAACCTAGATCAGAAGTTCCGCCGCCGTAAGGCTCTGTAGCCATCAAAAACCAATCTAGAACCTTTCTGGCACCATGTTGGGGGGACATCTCTGGTGGCCATCTTCATCATCCTGGCGGCCACCACGATGAGGAGGGAGTAGTCAACCCTCGGGGCTGAGGGTTTGTACCAGTAGCTATGTGTTTAATCTCTCTCTCTCTCGTGTTCTTGAGATGTCATGATCTTGATGTATCGCGGTGAGGGAGTCATGGATTAGGGATTATCCGGACAGCCGGATTATATCCTTTGGCCGGACTGTTGGACTATGAAGATACAAGATTGAAGACTTCGTCCCGTGTCCGGATGGGACTCTCCTTGGCGTGGAAGGCAAGCTTGGCAATACGGATATGTAGATCTCCTTCCTTGTAACCGACTCTGTGTAACCCTAGCCCCCTCCGGTGTCTATATAAACCGGAGGGTTTAGTCCATAGGGACAACAACAATCATACCATAGGCTATCTTCTAGGGTTTAGCCTCTTTGATCTCGTGGTAGATCAACTCTTGTACTACTCATATTATCAAGAACAATCAAGTAGGACGTAGGGTATTACCTCCATCAAGAGGGCCTGAACCTGGGTAAACATCGTGTCCCCTGCCTCCTGTTACCATCCGCCTAGACGCACAGTTCGGGACCCCCTACCCGAGATCCGCCGGTTTTGACACCGACATTGGTGCTTTCATTGAGAGTTCCTCTGTGTCTTCATCGTTAGGCTTGATGGATCCTTCGATCATCGATAGCGATGCAGTCCAGGGTGAGACTTTTCTCCCCGGACAGATCTTTGTATTCGGCTGCTTCGCACTGCGGGCCAACTCGCTTGGCCATCTGGAGAAGATCGAGAGTTACGCCCCTGGCCACCAGGTCAGGTTTGGAAGCTTAAACTACACGGCCGACATCCGCGGAGACTTGATCTTCGACAGATTCGAGCCCCTGCCGAGTGTGTCACACGGTCACGATGAGCATGATTTATCTCTACCATCGGACAGTGTTCAGGAGACCGCACCGGCAACCGCTCCGACCCTCAATTCGGAGCCAATTGCGCCATCCATGGACGGGTGGATAGACCCCGCCACAGAGGCCGCATTCTCAGCGGTGATCGAGCCGAGTATCGACCTTACCCTTCACGGGAGCCATGACGCCGAACTGCCGGATTCTTCCCCGGCCACGGACTCCGAACCGCCTACGCCCGTGCCTATCGAATCTGACTGGGCGCCGATCATGGAGTTCAACTCCGCGGATATCTTTCAGCACTCGCCCTTTGTTGACATACTGAACTCATTAAGGTCTCTCTCCTTGTCAGGAGAGTCCTGGCCGAACTATGTCCGGCGGGATTGGGATGCGGATGACAAAGAAATTCGCCGCCCACCCACCACCCACTTAGTAGCCACTATCGATGATTTGACCGACACGCTTGACTTCGACTCCGAAGATATCGACGGTATGGATGACGATGTAGGAGACGAACAGGAACCACTGCCCACAGGGCACTGGACAGCCATCTCATCATATGAGATATACATGGTGGACACACCCAAAGAAGGCAATGGCGACGTGATATCGGAGGATGACCCCTCTAAGAAGCAACCCAAGCGCCAACGACAGCGGCGCCACTCTAAGTCTCGCCAAAGCAAAAGCGGTGATTCCGGCACAGGAGATAATAGCACTCCGGACAGTGCCGAAGATGACGACAATCCCCTCCAGCAAGATTTACAGCAGGAGGATGGAGAAGCCAGCCCTCCCGAGAGAGCGGCAGATGGAGAGGCGGAGGATGATAATTACATGCCTCCCTCCGAAGACGAGGCAAGCCTCGACGATGATGAATTTGTCGTGCCTGAGGATCCCGTCGAGCAAGAGCGCTTCAAGCGCCGGCTTTATAGCCACAACAAATAGCCTTAAGAAAAAGCAACAGTAGCTTCAAGCTGATCAAGATTTGCTAGCTGACAGATGGACTGAAGTCCTTGCGGCCGAGGAATATGAACTCGAACGCCCCTCCAAGAGTTACCCAAAGCGCAGGTTGCTACCTCGACTGGAGGAGGAAGCATTAAAACCTACATCTCCAGCGCATGACGCGGCTGATCGGCTACCTCGTGACCGCGACAGAGAGGCATTTCAGCCAAAAGCTCAGCCGCACCCCGACACCACTCAAATAAAAATGTCAAGGCACGGGGAAACACGCTAGACCTGCGAGACGTATTGGAGGACAAAGCAAAACACGCAAGATCGATCTACGGATCACGAGGGCGCGCCACTACGCGAGATGATAACCGTCATGCCGGATACAATAAAAGTAAATCCGGCCGGGCCGAACACAGCGGATAAGACTCATTTGAGCTGCGTCGCGACATAGCCTAGTACAAAGGCGCCACACACCCCCTATGCTTCACAGACGAAGTAATGGATCACCAAATCCCAGAGGGTTTCAAACCCGTAAATATCGAATCATACGACGGTACAACAGATCCCGCGGTATGGACCGAGGACTTCCTCCTGCACATCCACATGGCCCGCGGTGACAATCTACACGCCATCAAATACCTCCCACTCAAGCTCAATGGACCAGCTCGGCATTGTCTCATTAGCCTGCCAACAGAATCCATTGCTTGTTGGGAAGATCTGGAAGCCGCATTCCTTGACAACTTCCAGGGCACTTATGTGCGACCACCAGATGCCGATGACTTGAGCCAGAGGAATCGGCTAGGCAATTCTGGACACGGTTCCTGACAAAGAAAAATCAAATCATCGACTGTCCGGATGCAGAGGCCCTAGCAGCTTTTAAGCACAACATCCGCGACGAGTGGCTCGCCCGGCACCTTGGCCAAGAAAAGCCGAAATCTATGGCAGCCCTCACGACACTCATGACCCGCTTTTGCGTGGGAGAGGACAGCTGGCTGGCTTGCAGCAATAATATACCAAAGAACCATGGTACTTCAGATACCGAGGATAGCAATGGCAGGTCACGTCGCAACAAACACAAGCGCCGCATCAACAGCGACAATACCGAGGATACGGCAGTCAATGCCGGATTCAGAGGCTCTAAACCCAGTCAGCGGAAAAAGCCATTCAAAAGAAGCACTCCGGGCCCATCCAGTTTGGACCGTATACTCGATCGCTCATGTCAAATACACGGCACCCCCGACAAGCCAGCCAACCACACCAATAGGGAATGTTGGGTGTTCAAGCAGGCCGGCAAGTTAAATGCCAAAAACAAAGATAAGGGGTCACATAGCGATGACGAGGAGGAGCCCCGGCCACCGAACACCGGAGGACAGAAGAGGTTTCCCCCACAAGTGCGGACGGTGAACATGATATACGCAACCCACATCCCCAAGAGGGAGCGGAAGCGTGCGCTAAGGGATGTATATGTGTTGGAGCTAGTGGCCGCAAAGTTCAACCCATGGTCCTCCTGTTCCATCACCTTCGATCGCAGGGACCATCCCACTAGTTCTAGACCCAATCATCGACAGATTTCACCTCACTCAAGTCCTTATGGACGGCGGCAGCAGCCTGAACCTGCTTTATCGGGACACAGTGCGCAAAATGGGTATAGACCCCTCAAGGATCAAACCCACGAAAACGACCTTCAATGGCGTCATACCAGGTGTAGAGGCCCATTGCACAGGCTCGGTCACACTGGAAGTGGTCTTCGGTTCCCCGGATAACTTCCAAAGTGAGGAGTTAATCTTCGATATAGTCCCGTTCCGCAGTGGCTATCATGCACTACTCGGGCGAACCGCATTTGCGAGATTCAATGTGGTACCGCATTATGCATACCTTAAGCTCAAGATGCCAGGACCTCGGGGGGTCATCACAGTCAATGGAAACACAGAGCGCTCTCTCCGCACGGAGGAGCACACTGCGGCCCTCGCAGTAGAAGCACAAAGCAGCCTCTTCAGGCATTCCACCAGTTCGGTTATTAAACACCCAAACACCGTCAAGCGCGCCCGGAGTAATCTGCAACAAGACCGCCTGGCACATTCCGAGCTCGCATAGCAATGCGGCCCCCACCCCAGTCCCAGCCAAACAGCGAAATGCGTGCCACGTGTACATAATTACGCATTGAAAATACCATGGGCATAAGTGGGGGGGGCACGACTACGGCACGCCCCAAAACGCGGCTCAACCGCACTAGGGGCTTCCCGCTTTGTTATTTTTCCCTCTTTCACGACTTTACTCTCTGGAAACCCCGTCCGGCAGTATGATTGTCCGACACACGATACAACAACCAAGGAGGCAGAAAGCTACGTCGCATCATGGAACCCCCAGGTGGTCTCTGATAACGAGTGAAATACCTGCTTTAAATACTATTCCGCAGCTTGCCCTTGGAGGGGACATGTCAAATAGTCCTACTTTTTTCTTATCGCACTACTTGTATCATTATGCTTCGACGCACCTTTTTGAATAAACAATGCATAGCACTAGTCTATTATAGCATTCTCTATTCTTTTTTTATATATATGTTCATTCATGACATTCAGCACCCGTACACTCTGGTACAGTCAATATGCCAGGGGCTTAAGCGTACCCCATAATACGGGGTGAGAAGTCCGAACACTTTCGATAGTGCGGCACCCCGAACTTATAGCATTATATGCATCAGCTCCGAATCATGTCTTGGGTCAATACTTGGGTTTGCCCGGCTCCCATGTTTTGGTACCTTACATTCCGCTATGTCGGCTAAGGTAGCACTGGGAGAACTACTACAATTGTGCCCCGGTTCATCTGGGCAAGCACCTCAGTAGAGAAAGCTAAAACAGACTGTCATGATAAGGCGAGAGCTGGTCGCTGTTCGAGAGGTCTCGAGTCCCTAAAGACTTATGCCGCTTGGGGCGAAGAGTCGGCTTTGTCCGGCTTAGGCGTGTATAGCGCCCCGAATTCGGCCTTCCGAATACTAGGGGCTTCGCCAAAATTTAAAATTGTAGACTTCTATGGCTAAGTGAGAGTGATAAAGCATTATAGTCCGATTGCCTTGTTCGTTGTGCTGAGCACCTCCCTCGAAGGACCCAACAATGGGAAAAAGAGTGCTCAGATTTATCCCGAACACCCCAGCACTTGTGGCATGGGGGCAGAAGCCGACGACTGACCATCTCTCAGATTTGATAAACAGCCGCACAGAAGGTAATATTTTAAATTCAAACAAGCGTTGCATAGCGCACATGAACAAGTTTTCATAATACAGGATCACACGAGCAAGTTCATTCAAAAATTACATCCTCCGCACACTCGTCCGCCACAAGATGGGCTCCCTTCAGGACACCCTCATAATACATTTCAGGGTGGCGATGCTCCTTGCCCTGCAGTGGCCCCTCCTTCACCAGCTTCTTGGTGTCCATCTTGGCCCAGTGCACCTTCACACGGGCAAAAGCCCGGCGTGCACCTTCGATGCAGACGGACTGCTTTATGACTTCCAGCCATGGGCAGGCATCTACAAGACGCCTCACCAGGACAAAGTAGCTGTTGGGAAGGGAGTCACCAGGGCACATCCGGACTATAAGGTCCCTCATGGCCTGTTCGGCTGCCTTGTGTAGCTCGACCAGTTGCTTCAGCTGGTCGCTCACAGGCATCGGGTGTTCGGTCCCAGTATACTGAGACCAGAACAACTTCTCCGTCGAGCTTCCCTCCTCGGCCTGGTAGTACTTTGCGGCATCCAACATGCTGTGGGGCAAATATGCGAATGCTCCTGGAGAGCTCCGGACTCGGGTAAGTAACAAGTAATTTACTTTCACATGCTTGCTTTGCATAATGAATACCTTACCCGCCACTATCTTCCTCATCGCCTCAATTTCCTAGAGGGCCTTTTGGGCTTCATCCTTGGCATGCTTTGTGCTCTCGAGGGCCATGGCAAGCTCAGACTCTCGCGTCTTCGAGTCAAGCTCCAAGGTCTCGTTCTTCTTCACGAGAGCCTGGAGCTCTTGCTGCACCTCACCCACCCGTGCCTCTTGTTTCTCCTGCTCGGTGCACTCCTTGGCCGCTGTGTTTTTGGCCTCGAACAACGCTTGCTTCAGGGTCACCACTTCGGTCGTGGCCCCTGGCACATCCATGATGATCCTATCATTTTGCAACCACATCTTTATATATATATATATATATATATAGACAAGGTATTACTTGCCTTTGTTCTCCTCGAGCTGCCTCTTGGCAAGGCCGAGCTCTTTCTCGGACCGCTCGAGGTTCTGCTTCAGTGCGACGACCTCTGCAGTCAGTGCGGCAGAGGTCAGCAGCGAAGCCTGCATACGCATGATAACCCACAAGTATAGGGGATCGCAACAGTTTTCGATAAGTAAGAGTGTCGAACCCAACGAGGAGCTAAAGGTAGAACAAATATTCCCTCAAGTTCTATCGACCACCGATACAACTCTACGCACGCTTGACGTTCGCTTTACCTAGAACAAGTATGAAACTAGAAGTACTTTGTAGGTGTTGTTGGATAGGTTTGCAACATAAAAGAGTACGTAAATAAAAAGTAGGGGCTGTTTAGATAAAGAAACAATAAAGTAAATATAGCGAGTGTGGAAAAGTGGTGGTAGGAGTTGCGGAATTGCCCCTAAGCAATTGACTACTTTACTAGACCGATAGCAAGTATTATGTGGGAGAGGCCACTGCTAGCATATCATCCCTGACTTGGAATTCTATGCACTTATGATTGGAACTATTAGCAAGCATCCGCAACTACTAATGTTCATTAAGGTAAACCCCAACCATAGCATTAACATATATTGGTCCCCCTTCAATCCCGTATGCATCAATTTCTATGCTAGGTTGAAGCTTCTGTCACTCTTGCCCTCCAATACATAGTCCTATCAACATACAACTAACCCTAGGGTGTGATCCACGCGTGCAATCATATGATGGGCACCAAAGGACAACAACATAACCACAAGCAAATTAAATCAATCATAACAATTCATCAACCATCAATAGGACAACGAAAATCTACTCAGACATCATAGGATGGTTGTAAGTGCATCTAGTGCCACCCCTAGTTGGTTTTGGAGTATTGATGACAAGCCTAGTTGAGAGACTAATGTGTTTGTGAGAATTGTAGGATAACACAGGTAGAAGTCCCTCATTGATTTGGTTTTCCTACCAGAGATGACCCCTAAAAATGTATGAAGACATTGAAGTCAAAGGTGGTATATGAAGATATTCACATTGAAGACTATGACAAGAGAAGACACCACATGAAGCCTATGGAGCTCGAAGACTTAGATCTTTCATAGTTCTCTTTCTTCTGTGTTGAGTCATAGGAACCACCAAACTGTTAAGTGGGGTCCAAGAGAACCAGTCAGAATGACTGAAGTGATGCTTAAACAAAACCTGTCTTCGAGTGAAGACTTTGAGAGTGAATCTTGTCCAGAGTCGGGCAAGTCAGCTTTGCTTGAAGCCCAAGTAAAGTTGCCGTGTGAGTTTGAAATCTGACAGTTGGAACACGTGTCAGTTCCTTAGTGACCCAGGGTCATTTCGGACAAATCAGGTCGGGTTGCCAAGTGGCTATAAATAGCCCACCCCTACAACCATAAACGGTTGGCTGCTCAGATTCAGAGTACGGCTTTTGTCATTTGAGAGCAACCCACCTCGAAGCCTTTGAGAGAGAATTCCTTGCGAGGATAAAGCCCTAACCACCCAGAGCCAAAGAGAATTAGGCATCACTTAAGTCTTCTTGTCTGTGTGATCTGAAGACTTATTACACTTGAGGACTGTGCATCCTCCAGCCGGTTAGGCGTCGCGTTCTGAGCATCCAAGAGACATTGTGGATTGCCGGTGAACGAAGTCTATGAAGGTTTGGGAGTCTACCTTGAAGACTTACCAGAGTGATTGGGCGAGGTCTATGTGACCTTAGCTCAAGGGGAATACGATGAGGACTGGGTGTCCTGAGCTGCGTGTTCAGGACTGGGTGTCCGGGACTGTGTGTCCTAAGGTTTAAATACCTAGCCGCCCTAACCAGACGTACAGTTGTCACAGCAACTGGAACTGGTCCAACAAATCATTGTCTTCAGTGAGTCACTGGTTTCATCTTCCCTTCCCTTTACTTACTGTTACTCCTTGTGAAGTCATTGTATGTTCGCACTATCTTTTGTCTTCACTGAGTGACTGCGTGTTCTGTGTGGCTTCACAATATCTTCCTACCTGATCCTTACTACATTGCTGCTATTAGTCATTGTGCTTTCACTCTATTGAATACTTGACTATGGCTTGCCTAGTGTAGT
>NC_041382.1:628156154-628193354 GCF_002162155.2 Triticum dicoccoides
TGCACTTTCAATTGGTATCAGAGCAAGGTGCTCCCTTGTTCTATGTGATTCGGTTTAACCACTTGGAGTTTTAGCTATGTCGACTGCAGCGATAATTAAAGTCTCCGCTGCGTGCCCCGTCTTCAATGGAACTGAATATCCCTACTGGAAGAATAAGATGCGCATGCATCTTGAAGCCATTGACGTCGACCTATGGTATGTCGTCAAGAACGGCGTTCCCAAGGCTGGAGAAGGTGTCACTGCTACTGATGTCAAGAAGTTCGCTCAACTGGACTCTACTGCCAAGAATATCATCTGTGGTCATCTGACCAAAGGACAGTATGGCCGTGTGAGTGCTTTGGAAACATCTAAGCTGGTCTGGGACTCGCTCTCCAAGGTCAATGAAGGCGTCTCAACCCAGAGAGATCAGAGAATCAGTGTCCTTCGCAACCTCTTCAACCGCTTCAAGCGAAATGACAATGAGAATGTCCAGCTCACATTTGACCGACTCACTGACATCACAAATGAGCTTCAAGCCCTCGGGGCTACTGAGATCACCAAACAAGAAGTCGTCAAGACACTACTGAGATCACTTGATAGTTCGTTTGACACCCTAGCCCTGATGATTCAAGAACGTCCTGATTTCAAGACACTCGATCCGTCTGACATACTTGAGAGGCTCAACACACATGAGTTTCAGCTTTCTGAGAAAAGAGATATCTACGGTCCAAACTATGGGCGAACTCGTGCCTTGAAGGAAAAAGCTGTCTCCTCATCTGAAGAAGAATCTGACAGCAGTTCGGATGATCCTAAAGACATTGGAAGGGAACTTGCTATGCTTGTGAAGAAGTTCCAAAAATTCACCAAGAAGAAAGGTTTCAGAAAGTCTTCCCGATCAAGCTCAAGGAATGATGAAGCTTCTACTCACGACTACAAGAAGAAAACATGTCACAAGTGCAAGAAACCTGGCCACTTCATCTCTGAGTGTCCACAGTGGGACAATGAGAACAAAAAGAAGAAGAAGAGCAAGGAATATGACTCTGACGACAAGAAGAAGAAGAAATATTCAAAGTCTTCTTCCAAGTCTTCCTCAAAGTCTTCATCACACAAGAAGAGCTCATCTGGCAAGGCACGTGCGTTTGTTGGCAAGGAAATGGATTCAGAGGAGGAGTCCGCTTATGAGGAGGCGGAGGTGGAATCCGAGGAGGAGTCCGATTCAGGCATTGCAAGTCTGGCTACATCATACGTTGCCAAGTCCATCTTCAACACTGAAGACAATGACTTCATCACCGACACCGATGCAAATGACAAGGACTACTCCGCTTCTACCTACTGCTTGATGGCACGCGGTGCCAAGGTAAACACACGCACTACTCACTATCAAACATCTAGTGACGATGACTCTGATTGGGGTTCAAAACCCAGCTACAAAACACTTGCTAAAATTGCAACCGAACAACAGAAAGCTATGGAACATATTCAAAAACTGTTAGACAGAAGCGATGATCTGTTAGGTGCTGAAATGACTCGATCTGAATCCTTAATTGAAGACATAAAAAATCTTCACGTTAAGTATGAGGAACTTGAAAGTCGTCATGAAACTCTCTCAACAACTCATGAAAAGCTTTCCTATGATTATCTTCAAAGGAAGCAAGATCTTGAGAAATTGAGAGCGGCTAATGAAGATCTTCAAAAGGAAAACGAGTCACTTCATGCCAAACAGATCAGCTCCGCTCAGGAAGGATTTGAACCACCATGTCTTAAATGCATTGAGCGTGATAATGCTACTTCTGTTGCTGAATGTTCTACTGCTACTACTGTTGCAATATCTTCAACTGTTGATGTGGTAACTAACCCCTCTGCTGAGGATACCACTGCTATTGTTGATGAGAATGCTAGGTTGAAGACATTGCTTGAAACAGGGATGTACAAAAGTCTTAAAGGGCATCAGACACTATGTGATGTCCTCAAAAAGCAGATTCTGAACCGAAACCCGAGGAAAGAGGGTGTTGGGTTCGTAAGGAAAATGAATGCTGATGGCTCTTACTGGAAACCTGAGCAGTACCCCAAAACCACGTGGGTTGCTGCAAAGGAACCTTCAGCAGATCCATCCAATCTATCTGGCTTCACTTGTGCTAACCCCATTATCATTGATGAATCCCTTGATGCAAACTATAAACTGTTTAAGAATCAGAATGGTGAAGTGTTTGCCAGGTACATTGGCACTAACTGCAGGAATGGACCGCCTATGAAGAAGATCTGGGTTCTGAAAAGGTGTCTGGAGAATCTTCCTGTGAATGTCATCATGACACCTCACGTGAAGAAGACAAACCTCAGACCAAAGGCTTCATACGGTCCAAAGGCTTCATACAGACAGAGGACTCACCTGAGTCGCACTAACGCAAATTTTTTGCAGGGAAACCATACTCAGGCATATGAATATGAGAGCGGTTCATCAAACCGCCATGTTCATAAGACCAAGAACTATTCTGCTTATTCTTATGAGTACTATTGTCCGCCTGCAAGACTGTTTGCTAGGGCTCCAAAGCCAAAGTTCTCAGATGCTGCACTTAGACTTATTGCTTCTAAGCCACCCTTGAAGATGTGGGTGGCTAAGAAACCTTAACTCTCTTTTGCAGGGAAAGGTCTCCAGCAGAAAACCAAAATCGTCTGACGCTATTGCTGGGGACCTTAAACATCTTATAGGCGGAAGATCAAATGCCCGAATGGTCTTACTATGTACTTCGTTCCTGAATCGCTTGCTACTCTCCCTATTAGTCCTAATCTGGATCTAAGCTTTCATAACCCACTGGTTCGTCAAATGTTTTTGCTTCACAATGCTCTTCGTGAAGCCTATCCCCCTAACTGCACTGTAGGGTACGACACCAGCGTCTTCAGAATGGATTATTGATAGTGGGTGTACAAATCACATGACTGGAAAAAGAAGCCTTCTTATGGACTCAACCTTACGTCCGTCCGACAAGAGCCACATCACATTTGCTGACACTGGTAAAAGTAAGGTATTGGGTCTAGGTAGAGTTGCAATCTCAAGGGATCAACACATGGATAAAGTCATGCTTGTTGAATCCCTTGGCTTCAACTTAATGTCTGTCTCAATGCTTTGCGATTTAAACATGATCGTAATATTTGGAAAATATCATTGCCTTGTTCTAATGGAATCTGACAAGTCTCTAGTATTTGAAGGGTATCGAAAATATGATTTGTACGTGGTAGATTTCTCAGCAGGACCACAGCTTGCCGTATGTCTTCTAGCAAAAGCTTCAGAATGCTGGCTCTGGCATCGGAGGCTTGGGCATGCTGGCATGAGGAACCTCCACACCCTGTCAAAGAAGAAGCATGTCATAGGCATCGAGGGCGTCAAGTTCAAGAAAGATCACTTATGCGATGCATGTGAGGCAGGAAAGATGACGAGGGCCAAACATCCCTCAAAGACAATCATGACCACTACTCGACCCTTCGAACTGCTTCACATGGATCTTTTCGGTCCCACTCATTACTCAACTCTTACTACTACTGCTTGTCTCTATGGCTTTGTCATCGTTGATGATTATTCTAGATATACTTGGGTGCACATAATCCTTTACAAGACTGAAGTGCAGGATGTCTTCAGACGCTTCGCCAATCGAGCAATGAACAACTATGGCGCCAAGATAAAGCATATCAGAAGTGACAATGGCACTGAATTCAAGAACACTAGCCTTGATACATATCTTGATACCTTGGGCATCACACATGAATTCTCAGCCCCGTACACGCCACAACAGAATGGGGTCGTCGAATGCAAGAACAGAACACTCATTGAGATGGCCAGAACGATGCTAGATGAATACAAGACTCCAAGAAAATTCTGGCCTGAAGCCATTGATACTGCATGCCATACAATCAATCGTGTTTATCTTCACAAGCTTCTGAACAAGACATCTTATGAGCTCCTTACTGGCAAGAAGCCAAATGTCAGTTACTTCAGAGTATTTGGCGCCATGTGCTGGATCGAGGACCCACATCACACCTCAAAGTTTGCACCAAAGGCACATGAGGGTTTTATGCTTGGATATGGAAAGGATTCGCACTCCTACAGAGTCTTCAATCTCTTTCATTACAAAGTGGTTGAAACAGTGGATGTGCGGTTCGATGAGACCAACGGTTCACAAAGAGAGCAACTGCCAAATGTGCTAGATGAAGTTCCATCCAGTGAATCAATCAAGCTAATGGGAACTGGAGAAATTATACCTTCTGAAGCTCATACTGAAGAAGAACTCATCATCTCAGCACCTGATCAACATGAAGACAATGCTCAGCCTAAAGACATTCCTTCTAACAACGACAATGATCAGCAAGAGCAAAATCTTCGCCCTGTACATCCTCGCGTTGCCAATGAAGTGCAGACTGAAAGAATAATTGATAGCATCAATGCACCCGGTCCACTCACTCGTTCAAGGGCAACTCAGCTAGCAAATTTCCGTGGGCACTTCGCATTCGTCTCAATAACAGAACCCAAGAAAGTTGAAGAAGCCTTCATGGAACCTGAATGGATTCAAGCTATGCAAGGCGAGCTTCAACAGTTTGAGCTGAATAATGTATGGGAACTAGTCAAGCGTCCCGATCCTCGGAAGCACAACATAATAGGCACCAAATGGATATACCGCAACAAGCAAGATGAGCATGGTCAAGTTGTCAGAAACAAAGCTCGTCTCACTGCTCAAGGATATACTCAAGTGGAAGGCATTGACTTCGATGAAACATTTGCTCTTGTGGCTAGACTTGAAGCCATACGCATACTGCTGGCCTATGCAAATCATCACAACATACTTCTTTATCAAATGGATGTGAAGAACACCTTCCTCAATGGCAAGATTGAAGAAGAAGTGTATGTTGCACAACCTCCTGGCTTTGAAGATCCAAAACATCCTAACATGGTATACAAGCTCAACAAGGCACTGTATGGCCTCAAACAAGCCCCTCGGGCCTGGTATGACACACTCAAATACTTCCTGAAGAGCAAAGGCTTCATACCTGGTTCTCTCGACCCCACTCTCTTCACGAAGACATATGATGGTGAACTGATATATGTGGATGACATTATCTTCGGCTGCACCAATTAGAAGTACAGTGAAGAGTTTGGATATATGATGCAAGAGCAATATCAAATGTCTATGATGGGAGAGCTGAAGTTCTTTCTCGGTCTTCAAATACGACAGCAACGCAACGGCATCTTCATATCTCAAGAGAAGTATCTCAAAGATTGCCTGAAGAAGTTCGGTATGCAAGACTGCAAAGGCTTCACGACGCCAATGCCAGCCAAGCATCATCTGGGTCCTGACGACAATGGTAAAGAGTTCGATCAAAAGGTATACCGCTCCATGATTGGTTCTTTACTTTATCTATGTGCATCTAGGCCAGATATTATGCTTAGTGTTTGCATGTGTGCTCGATTTCAAGCGGCACCAAAGGACTCGCATCACTTAGCTGTGAAGCGAATTCTTCGATATTTGGCTCACACCCCAACTCTAGGATTATGGTATCCAAAGGGCTCAGAGTTTGATCTGGTTGGATTCTCGGATGCTGATTATGCTGGTGACAAAGTTGATCGCAAGTCTACATCAGGCACATGTCACTTTCTGGGACGATCACTTGTATGTTGGTCTTCAAAGAAGCAGAACTGTGTATCCCTCTCCACTGCTGAATCTGAATACATTGCTGCTGGATCTTGCTGCGCTCAGCTTCTGTGGATGAAGCAAACGCTCAAAGACTATGGCATTCATCTGAAGCAAGTGCCAGTCTACTGCGACAACGAAAGCGCCATCAAGATTGCCAACAACCCAGTTCAGCACTCGAAGACAAAGCACATTGAAATTCGTCATCACTTTCTCAGAGATCATGTTGTGAAGGAAGATATTGATATCATACACGTCAACACTGAAGAGCAATTGACAGATATCTTCACCAAGCCCTTGGATGAGAAGAGATTTTGCAAGTTACGGTGTGAGCTAAATATCCTGGAATCCTCAAATGTCCTGTGATCAGGCACACATCCTAACCCTTATGCATATTGATGACTTAGATGTGCAACACACGAAGTAAAGTATATCTTCAATCAATGAAGACATACATTCTAAGTGTGAATACATTAATGTGGAATTTAACTTTGGAGCGCCACGATAATTGTGCGCCGTGTCTGGGTAAGTGCATCTAGTGCCACCCCTAGTTGGTTTTGGAGTATTGACGACAAACCTAGTTGAGGGACTAATGTGTTTGTGAGAATTGCAGGATAACACGGGTAGAAGTCCCTCATTGATTCAGTTTTCCTACCAGAGATGACCCCTAAAAATGTATGAAGACATTGAAGTCAAAGGTGGTATATGAAGATATTCACATTGAAGACTATGACAAGAGAAGACACCACATGAAGCCTATGGAGCTCAAAGACTTAGATCTTTCGCAGTTCTCTTTCTTCTGTGTTGAGTCATAGGAACCACCGTACTGTTAAGTGGGGTCGAAGAGAACCAGTCAGAATGACTGAAGTGATGCTTAAACAAAACCTATGACTTCGAGTGAAGACTTTGAGAGCGAATCTTGTCCAGAGTTGGGCAAGTCAGCTTTGCTTGAAGCCCAAGTAAAGTTGCCGTGTGAGTTTGAAATCTGACCGTTGGAACACGTGTCAGTTCCTTAGTGACCCAGGGTCATTTCGGATAAATCAGGTCGGGTTGCCAAGTGGCTATAAATAGCCCACCCCCTACAACCATAAACGGTTGGCTGATCAGATTCAGCGTACGGCTTTTGTCGTTTGAGAGCAACCCACCTCGAAGCCTTTGAGAGAGAATTCCTTGCGAGGATAAAGCCCTAACCACCCAGAGCCAAAGAGAATTAGGCATCACTTAAGTCTTCTTGTTTGTGTGATCTGAAGACTTATTACACTTGAGGACTGTGCATCCTCCAGCCGGTTAGGCGTCGCGTTCTGAGCATCCAAGAGACATTGTGGATTGCCGGTGAACGAAGTCTGTGAAGGTTTGGGAGTCTACCTTGAAGACTTACCAGAGTGATTGGGCGAGGTCAGTGTGACCTTAGCTCAAGGGAAATACGGTGAGGACTGGGTGTCCTGAGCTGCGTGTTCAGGACTGGGTGTCCGGGACTGTGTGTCCTAAGGTTTAAATACCTAGCCGCCCTAACCAGACGTACAGTTGTCATAGCAACTGGAACTGGTCCAACAAATCATTGTCTTCAGCGAGTCACTGGTTTCGTCTTCCCTTCCCTTTACTTACTATTACTCCTTGTGAAGTCATTGTATGTTCGCACTATCTTTTGTCTTCACTGAGTAACTGCGTGTTCTGTGTGGCTTCACAATATCTTCCTACCTGATCCTTACTACATTGCTGCTATTAGTCATTGTGCTTTCACTCTATTGAATACTTGACTATGGCTTGCCTAGTGTAGTCTACCTTCTGCTGCAGGGTAATAGGTTTATTTCTATCGTTTGTCTTCATAACTTCCATGTTTTGAAGACTTTCATAAAAATCGCCTATTCACCCCCCCTCTAGTCCATATAACGCACTTTCAATGCCAGCACATCATTGGATAATAATATGAAGCATAATGCACCATGTTCAAGTAGAGGGTACAGCGGGTTGCGGGAGAGTGGACCGCTGTAGATAGAGGGGGAAGGTGATGGAGATGTTGGTGAAGATGGCGGAGGTGTTGGTGAAGATCGCGGTGATGATGATGATGGGCACGGTGGCGTTCCGGCGCCACCGGAGGAGAGAGGGAGAGGGGGCCCCTTCTTCCTCTTCTTCCTTGACCTCCTCCCTAGATGGTAGAAGGGTTTCCCCTCTGGTCCTTGGCATCCATGGCATGGGAGGAGCGAGAGCCCCTCCGAGATTGGATCTATCTCTCTGTTTTTCTCTGGTTCTGCGTTCTCTTCTTGCTCTGTTTCACCGTTTCGTATATATATGGAGATCCGTAACTTCGATTGGCCTGAAACCTTCGCCGTGATTTTTTTCTGAATATTAGCTTTCTTGCGGCAAAAGAAGGGCGTCAACCGCCTTACGGTGGGCTCACGAGGGTAGGGGGCATGCCCTAAGGGGGGGGCGCCCCCCTGCCTCGTGACCACCTCAGGCACTAGTTCGCGTTGATTTTCCTTCCGAATTTTCCATATTTTCCAAAAATAAGCTCCGTCCGTTTTTATCCCGTTTGGACTCCGTTTGATATGGATATTCTGTGAAACCAAAAACATGCAACAGATAGGAACTGGCACTGGGCACTAGATCAATATGTTAGTCCCAAAAATAATATAAAAAGTTGCCAAAAAGTATATGAAAGTTGAATAATATTGGCATGGAACAATCAAAAATTATAGATACGACGAAGACGTATCAGCATCCCCAAGCTTAATTCCTACTCGTCCTCGAGTAGGTAAATGATAAAAAAAGATAATTTTTGATGTGGAATGCTACCTAGCATAATCTTGATCATATGTCTAATCATGGCATGAATATTAAGACACGAGTGATTCAAAGCAATAGTCTATCCTTTGACATTAAGACAATAATACTTCAAGCATACTAATAAAGCAATCATGTATTTTCAAAATAACATGGCCAAAGAAAGTTATCCCTACAAAATCATATAGTCTGGCTATGCTCCATCTTCACCACACAAAATATTCAAATCATGCACAACCCCGATGACAAGCCAAGCAATTGTTTCATACTTTTGACGTTCTCAAACCTTTTCAACTTTCACGCAATACATGAGCATGAGCCATGGACATAACACTATAGGTGGAATAGAATATGATGGTGGAGGAGACAAAAAGGAGAAGATAGTCTCACATCAACTAGGCGTATCAACGGTCTATGGAGATGCCCATCAATAGATATCAATGTGAGTGAGTAGGGATTGCCATGCAACAGATGCACTAGAGCTATAAGTGTATGAAAGCTCTAACTGAAACTAAGTGGGTGTGCATCCAACTTGCTTGCTCATGAAGACCTCGGGCATTTGAGGAAGCCCATCATCGGAATATACAAGCCAAGTTCGATAATGAAAATTCCCACTAGTATATGAAAGTTATAACTCAAGAGACTCTCTATATGAAGAAGATGGTGCTACTTTGAAGCATAAGTGTGGAAAAAGGATAGTAGCACTGCCCCTTCTCTCTTTTTCTCTCATTTTTTTATTTTTTTTATTTTTTTTA
Source organism: Triticum dicoccoides (assembly GCF_002162155.2). Taxonomy (NCBI): domain Eukaryota; kingdom Viridiplantae; phylum Streptophyta; class Magnoliopsida; order Poales; family Poaceae; genus Triticum; species Triticum dicoccoides. The sequence goes on from NC_041382.1 coordinate 628,165,345, forward strand.
TTTTTTGGTGGGCTTCTTTGGCCTCTCTTTTTTATTTGGGCTTCTTTGGCCTCTTTTATTTTATTTGGGTTTCTTTGGCCTCTTTTTTTTTGTAAAGTCCGGAGTCTCATCCCGACTATGGGGGAATCATAGTCTCCATCATCCTCTCCTCACTGGGGCAGTGCTCTAATAATGATGATCATCACACTTTTATTTACTTACAACTCAATATTACAACTTGATATCTAGAACAAAGATATGACTCTATATGAATGCCTCCGGCGGTGTACCAGGATGTGCAACGATCTAGCGTAGCAATGACATCAAAAAACGGACAAGCCATGAAAACATCATGCTAGCTATCTTACGATCATGCAAAGCAATATGACAATAAATGCTCAAGTCATGTATATGATGATGATGGAAGTTGCATGGCAATATATCTTGGAATGGCTATGGAAATGCCATGATAGGTAGGTATGGTGGCTGTTTTGAGGAAGGTATATGGTGGGTTTATGGTACCGGCGAAAGTTGCGCAGTACTAGAGAGGCTAGCAATGGTGGAAGGGTGAGAGTGCGTATAATCCATGGACTCAACATTAGTCATAAAGAACTCACATACTTATTGCAAAAATCTATTAGTCATCGAAACAAAGTACTACGCGCATGCTCCTAGGGGGATAGATTGGTAGGAAAATACCATCGCTCATCCCTGACCGCCACTCATAAGGAAGACAATCAATAAATAAATCATGCTTCGACTTCATCACATAACGGTTCACCATACGTGCATGCTACGGGAATCACAAACTTCAACACAAGTATTTCTACAATCCACAACTACCCACTAGCATGACTCTAATATCACCATCTTTATATCACAAAACTATTGAAAGGAATCAAACATATCATATTCAGTGATCTACAAGTTTTATGTAGGATTTTATGACTAACCATGTGAATGACCAGTTCCTGTCATCTCTCTAAATAGATATAAGTGAAGCAAGAGAGTTTAATTCTTTCTACAAAATATATGCCCATGCTCTAACAAATATAAGTGAAGCAAAAGAGCATTCTACAAATGGCGGTTGTCTAAGTGAAGAGAAACAGGCAATCCAAACTTCAAATGATATAAGTGAAGCACATGAAGCATTCTATAAAGCCATACTCAAAAGATATAAGTGAAGTGCATAGAGCATTCTATAAATCAACCAAAGACTATCTCATACCAGCATGGTGCATCAAAGAAAAATGAAAACTAAATGCAAAAGACGCTCCAAGATTGCACATATCGCATGAACGAAACGAATCTGAAAACATACCGATACTTGTTGAAGAAAGAGGGGATGCCTCCCACGCATCCCCAAGCTTAGACGCTTGAGTCTCCTTGAATATTTACTTGGGGTGCCTCAGGTATCCCCAAGCTTGAGCTCTTGCCTCTCTTCCTTCTTCTCACATCGAAACCTTCTCAATCATCGAACACTTCATCCACACAAAACTTCAATAGAAAACTCGGTAAGATCCGTTAGTATAATAAAGCAAATCACTACTCTAAGTGATCCACCCGGATCCCAAGGTATATCAAAGCCAATTTTAATTAAAAATGATTTGTAATTTAGTAGTGAGCACAAAGCAACATATATCAAGCAATGACGAAGTCTAACTCTCTTCCTATGCATCATCATGTAAAGAACAATTCATGCACACCTAGTAAAGGCCAATGCATAGTATAAATAGTTTCTTGCAATTTTATCATGTTGGAAACATAGAGAGGTGGAGATATAGTTCCTCTCTCATAATAATTTCAAGTAGGAACAGCAAGCACATGCATATTATATTTATCGAAATCATCATGTGCAATGGTAAAGGGCAATCCATCAATATAATCCTTAATAAGTGCAAACTTCTCCGATATAGTGTAGTCGGGAGAATTCAAAAAGATAATAGGACTATCATGCGTGGGTGCAATATCAACAATTTCATGTTTAACATAAGGAACTATAGCAAGTTCATCTCCATAAGCATAATTCATATTGGCATCTTGGCCACAAGCATAGCAAGCATCATCAAAAAGGGATATTTCAGAAGAATCATAGGGATCATAACAGTCATCATAGCAACCATCCTTCGGTAAGCACGAAGGGGAATTAAACAATGTATGAGTTGAAGAGTTACTCTCATTAGAAGGTGGGCACGGGTGATCAATCCGCTGTTCCTCCTTTTGTTCTTCGCTCTCCTCCTCATCTTTTTCATCCAATGAGCTCACAGTGTCATCAACTTCTTCTTCCATAGATCCCTGCAAAATATTAGTCTCTTCTTGGACAGCAGAGACTTTCTTAATAAGTGCATTAATTTCATAATTGTATTCATAATTCTCATAGAAATATTTGAGGATAGCTAAACTTTCAGATCTATAACAAGCATCATCAATATCAGCAAACTCTTTAAACATAGATTCGATTTCATAAGCACCCATAAAAGCAACAAATTCTTCTATTTGTTCCACATCATAGTAATCATATATACCTCTATCATAAGAAGCCGAGGTTTCATTATCATTAAATTTGCATGAAAAGGGGAGGTGTGGAGAATTCATCCTAGAGCAACAAGTATAATCATATTCCGAGCATAGTTGTCTAGCATACCACTTCAATATATAAATTTGATCCCATAATAGTTTCCCTTTTTGTGTCAAGCGATAATCCCTAAAGTATTCATGTTGATCCAACGTTACTCCCATTACATAATTGAATGGGGTTTTCTCAGGATTATTAAAGGAGTACATAATATTTTTCACATAACCAGCATCGAGGGTTTTAGGAGGTTCCCCATCTCCATGAGCAGAAAGTACACCTAAGTTTTTTGGTATTTCGTGTTCCATATCCATAACTAAAGATAAATAACAACTAAGAACAGCAAATAAAAATTACTTAGTGATAAAGCAAACAAGCACACACGAGAATATTCACCTCACGCTATTGCTCCCGGCAACGGCGCCAGAAAAAGGTCTTGATTACCCACAAGTATAGGGGATCGCAACAGTTTTCGATAAGTAAGAGTGTCAAACCCAACGAGGAGCTAAAGGTATAACAAATATTCCCTCAAGTTCTATCGACCACCGATACAACTCTACGCACGCTTGATGTTCGCTTTACCTAGAACAAGTATGAAACTAGAAGTACTTTGTAGGTGTTGTTGGATAGGTTTGCAAGATAAAAGAGTACGTAAATAAAAAGTAGGGGCTGTTTAAATAAAGAAACAATAAAGTAAATATAGAGAGTGTGGAAAAGTGGTGGTAGGAGTTGCGGAATTGCTCCTAAGCAATTGACTAATTTACTAGACCGATAGCAAGTATTATGTGGGAGAGGCCACTGCTAGCATATCATCTCTGACTTGGAATTCTATGCACTTATGATTGGAACTATTAGCAAGCATCCGCAAATACTAATGTTCATTAAGGTAAAACCCAACCATAGCATTAAGATATATTGGTCCCCCTTCAATCCCGTATGCATCAATTTCTATGCTAGGTTGAAGCTTCTATCACTCTTGCCCTCCAATACATAGTCCTATCAACATACAACTAACCCTAGGGTGTGATCCACGCGCGCAATCATATGATGGGCACCAAAGGACAGTAACATAACCACAAGCAAATTAAATCAATCATAGCAATTCATCAACCACCGAAAGGACAACGAAAATCTACTCAGACATCATAGGGTGGCAACACATCATTGGATAATAATATGAAGCATAAAGCACCATGTTCAAGTAGAGGGTACAACGGGTTGCGGGAGAGTGGACCACTGTAGATAGAGGGGGGAAGGTGATGGATATGTTGGTGAAGATGGCGGAGGTGTTGGTGAAGATCGCGGTGATGATGATGATGATGATGATGGCCACGGCGGTGTTCCGGCGCCACCGGAGGAGAGGGGGAGAGGGGCCCCCTTCTTCCTCTTCTTCCTTGACTCCTCCCTAGATGGGAGAAGGGTTTCCCCTCTGGTCCTTGGCCTCCATGGCATGGGAGGGGCGAGATCCCCTCCAAGATTGGATCTATCTCTCTGTTTTTCTCTGGTTCTGCGTTTTCTTCTTGCTCTGTTTCACCGTTTCATATATATATGGAGATCCGTAACTCCGATTGGCCTGAAACCTTCGCCGTGATTTTTTTTCCGAATATTAGCTTTCTTGTGGCAAAAGAAGAGCGTCAACCGCCTTACGGTGGGCTCACGAGGGTAGGGGGCGCCCCTTGCCTCGTGACCACCTCAGGCACTGGTTCGCGTTGATTTTCCTTCCGAATTTTCCATATTTGCCAAAAATAAGCTCCGTCCATTTTTATCCTGTTTGGACTCTGTTTGATATGGATATTCTGCGAAACCAAAAACATGCAACAGACAGGAGCTGGCACTGGGCACTGGATCAATATGTTAGTCCCAAAAATAATATAAAAAGTTGCCAAAAAGTATATGAAAGTTGAATAATATTGGCATGGAACAATCAAAAATTATAGATACGATGGAGACGTATCAACGCATACAGACATACTTATATTAGACTCCTGCAGATATTATTTGATCCTCTATTCGGCTTTTCTTTGTGAACACCAAACAGAGCATCAGGGGCTACTGTCTATGTGGTAATATTTTCCTATATTTTAAATACTTACCTCAAAGCCTGTTAGAAGGCTGGCACAGGCTTCAGTTAGTCCGCTCTTGGCGGACTGGACCTTCTTGATCACCGCACTCATAATAGTGTGGTGCTCTTCGTCCATGGAAGCGCCGCGAAGCACTCCCAGCAGGTTGTCCGGTGCCTCTGGATAGACATAGATCACCGGCACGGGCGGCTTGCCCCTCTTGGAAGGGGGCCGCCTGCCAGAGTCCGGAACCACTAGAGGTTCCAGTGCGGTGTTCGGCTGAGGGCCAAACTTGGAGCCCTTGGGAGTCTTGCTCCCTTTGCGCCTGGAGTCCGGAAGGCCGCCTTGAGGCGCCTCCAGGACTATCTCCCCCCTGCTCGGTGCCCCTTGAGACAATACCTCGACATTGTCCATAGGGCGAGGAGAGGAGGCGGTTGGAAGTGATTCGCTATTCATATCCGACGAGTCCAAGGAGCCGTCCGACGAAGATACGTCGATACGGGCTCGGGGCAGACTGCATAATCATATTCGACGTTAGGAGAAGCAGTGCAACAAAAGTATGCTATGAGTTACTCTGGTATCCGAATACTTACGACTTTGCCAGGGGCTTGGCCCTGAGTAACCACTCGCCTTCACTGTCGGTGGCGGTGGTGGAACAGTCCGGAAGGAGAGTCCTTCCCTTCTTGAACCCTCCGGCCTCCCCGGTTGGGTCGACCTTCCTTTTCTTGTCTCCCCCGGCTGGAGGGGGAGACTCTTCATCTTCCTCCTTGTCGATGTCAAAACCGGCGGATCTCGGGTAGGGGGTCCCGAACTGTGCGTCTAGGCCGGATGGTAACAGGAGGCAAGGGACACGAAGTTTTACCCAGGTTCGGGCCCTCTCGATGGAGGTAAAACCCTACGTCCTGCTTGATTAATATTGATGATATGGGTAGTACAAGAGTTGATCTACCACGAGATCAGAGAGGCTAAACCCTAGAAGCTAGCCTATGGTATGATTGTCGATGTGTATGTTGTCCTACGGACTAGAACCCTCCGGTTTATATAGACATCGGATAGGGTTGGGGTTACATAGAGTCGATTACAATGGTAGGAGATATGAACATCCATATCGCCAAGCTTGCCTTCCATGCCAAGGAAAATCCCTTCCGGACACGGGACGGAGTCTTCAATCTTGTATCTTCATAGTCCAGGAGTCCGGCTGAAGGTATAATTCGGCTATCCGAACACCCCCTAATCCAGGACTCCCTCAGTAGCCCCTGAACCAGGCTTCAATGACGACGAGTCCGGCGCGCAAATTGTCTTTGGCATTGCAAGGCGGGTTCCTCCTCCAAGCACTTCATAGAAGATTTTGAACACAAAGATAGTGTCCTTCTCTGCAAAATAACTTTCCACATATTGCCATAGAGAGAATATTAATATTAGCACAAATCTAATCTGCTGACGTATTCCATGGTGCGACACGCCACGGCCAAGCCTTTATCCAAATCGTTTCATTATCCCACCTCAGCGCGTTATGCGAGGCGGTTTCCTTGGCACGTCTTGTCAAAGCAGAGATTGTGTCCCTTTATCCCGGGATTCTCATCAATGTGGGCGTGGGTAACCCAACCGCGCCTTTGATTACGGCGCTTGGAGATAAGCAAGTTTTACCAGGCCGGTGGGGGCATGTAGTCGCGCCCACCCATATAAGGGGATAAGGATCCACCTTTTCACCCACGCCTTCTTCCTCCTTTGCCTATCCATTCTTGCACACTCGAGCTCCAGCGCCCAAGTCCGCACTACCACCTCGACCTTCTCCAGTCATGTCCGGAGCGGGAGGCAAGTGGATGGTCTCCTCCGTCACGGAGGGACACATAAAAAAGCTGAGGAAGGCCGGATATCTGGCCAGCGACATCGCGCACCGACTCCCCGAGAAGGGGCAGCTTATCCCCACTCCTAGGCCCCATGAGAGGGTGGTATTTCTCCCCCATTTCCTCCACGGACTGGGCTTCCCTCTGCGTCCATTTGTCCGGGGGCTCATGTTCTACTACGGCCTGGATTTCCATGATCTGGCCCCGAACTTTGTCCTCAACATCTCGGCGTTTATTGTCGTGTGCGAGGCTTTCCTCCGCATCCACCCTCATTTCGGCTTATGGCTAAAGACCTTCAATGTCAAGCCGAAGGTGGTGCGCGGCAGCCAGGCGGAGTGCGGCGGTGCCATGGTTGGCAAGATGGCCAATGTCCTGTAGCTCGAGGGCTCCTTTGTGGAGACCCTGAAGGGGTGGCAATCGGGGTGGTTTTACATCACCGAGCCGTGCGACCCTGAATGGGTCGCAGCCCCCGAGTTTCGGTCCGGACCCCCTACACGGCTCACCTCCTAGAAGGAGACCGGCCTGTCGTGGGGTAAAAAGGAGAGCTGACCGGACTCCAAACATGCATCCAAACCCCGGTGGACAAGAAGCTCAAGCTTGTCAACGTAGTCCAGGTTATGCTCATCCGCCTAATCCTCCCGTGTCAACGACGTGCCTTCAACCTGTGGGAGTTCGACCCGGCGCAGCATCAAACTCTAAACAGGCTCTTTGACACAATGTACGAAGATGCCTGGAGGGTGCTTTTCAAGGGCGCCGAGGCTCCCGCATCCGCTGCCCAGGATCGGGGATTCAGTACTCAGCATCACGCTCATGCGGTAAGCCGTTTTTGTCCTTTTGCAGGGTATCAGTTTTTCATAGTTTGACTCTATGTAGGATCTGAGTTCCCTTATCTATGATAGGATTGGGTGGCGACGTCCGGACAGATCAACTGTCCGGCTCCTCTGCCCGAAGGCCCAGCGGACGCTCGCTTGGCAAAGCTGCTGGTTTCGGCGCCCTATGTGGTGCCGGAGAAGAAGGCCACGAAAAGGGCCACGGGGACTCGAAAGAGTGCCCGGCGCCAGGAGGTGTCGGATTTGTCATCCGACGGTCCCGAAGCGCCTTCCTCTCGTGAAGACGAGGAGGAAGAAGAAGAGACCTCTCCCCCTCCAGCGGGAGGAGAGAAGAAAAGGAAGGCCGCCCTCTCCGAGGAGGCCGGAGGGTCCAAGAAGGGAAAAACCCTTCCTCCGGACTGCTCCACCGACGCCGACGACGACGAAGAGGAGTGGCAGCCCAGGGCCAAGCCCCTGGCGAAATCGTAAGTGTCCATATACTGGGGTAATTCATAGTATTCGTTCTTCGCACAGCTTTTCCTTATGTCGAATATGTTTATGCAGCCCACCCAAAGACCGGCTCGACGCATCGTCGAGCGGCTCACTGGACCCGTCGGAGGTGAACTCGCTTCCGATGGCTTCATCCCCCCGCCCTGCGGACAACAGCAAAGTGTTGTCCCAACAGGTTCCAAGCCGGGAGGAGGTGGTCCTGGAGGCGCCGCGAGGCGACCTCCCGGACTCTAGGAGTAAAGGGGATGAAACCCCCCAGGGCTCCAAGTCCAGTTTAAGGCCGGACACACCTACGGAATCTTCAAGGGTTCCAGAGTCCGGCGGGCGACCTCCTTCCAAGAGGAGCAAGCCTACCGTGTCGGTGACCTCCGTCCAACCAGAGGCACCGGACAATATGTTGGAGGCGCTCCAAGGTGCCTCCATCGACGAGGGGCACCGCACTATTATGAGTGCGGTGATCCAGAAGGTTCAGTCCGCCAAAAGCGGACTGACTGAAGCTTGTACAAGCCTTTTAACAGGCTTTGAGGTAAGTAAAGAATGTTCAAATAATGTTACCGCATAGACAGTAGCCCCTGATGCTCTATTGGGCGTTCGGGAAGAAAAGCCAAATAGAGGATCAAAGAATTCGCAGGAGTCTAACAAAAGGAGTCAATATGCGTATGCAGGCTTCTCTGCTAGCGTCCGCCGCACTGACTGCGGAAGTGGACGTGCTGAAGCAGAGTCTCGAGAAGTCCGAGCAAGAGCTCGGGCGTGCCAAGAAGCAGCTCGAGGAGAAGGAAGGTAAGAAATACCCTGTTTGAATATGTATATAAAAAAGGTGCAATTGCGAAAAATGACAGGATTGACATGGCTATTGCAGGGGCCATGTCTGAGGTGGCGACCCTTAAGCAAGCGCTGCTCGAGGCCAAGAAGAGTGCGGCCGTGGAGCGCACCGAGCGGGAGAGGTATGAGGCTGAGGTTGGCAAGGTGCGGCAAGAGCTCCAGGTTCTCATGAAGAAATATGAGAGTTTGGAGCCTGACTCGAAGACGCGAGCATCTGAGCTCGCGGCAGCTATAGAAAATGCCAAGTCTGCCAAGGCCGAGTCCCAGAAGACCCTCCAGGAGTTGGATGAGGTGAAGAAGATTGCGGCGGGTAAGGCATTCTTTATGCGAAGCAAACACATAAACGTGAGTTACCTATTACTTACCCGAATCCGGAGCTCTCCAGGAGCGTTCGCAGATCTTCCCCAGAGTGTATCTGATGCCGCCACATTCTATCGAGCTGAGGAGGGCAGCTCGATGGAGAAGGTTTTCTGGTCTCAGTATGCTGAGGCCAGACACCCCGTGCCCCTGAGCGACCAGCTGAAGCAACTGGTCGAGCTCCACAAGGCGGCCGAACAGGCCATGAAGGGCCTCCTAGTTCGGTTGTGGCCTGGAGAGGCTCTTCCTGGGAGCTATTTCGGGCTGGTGCGGCGGCTGGTGGAGGCCTGTCCGAGGCTTGAAGACATCAAGCACTCCATCTGCATTGAAGGTGCCCGTAGGGCCCTTGCCCGTGCTAAGGTGCACTGGGGCAAGTTGGATGCGGAGAAGATTGTGAAGGACGGGCCACCGCCGGAGAAAGAGCATCGCAAGCCCGAGAATTATTATAGGGATGTTCTGAAGGGTGCCCACCTTGTTGCGGATGAATGTACCAAGGATGTATTTTTTGAGTAGAACCCACTTGTGTTATCCTGTGCGCTGAAAACTTGTTCATATGCGCTAAGCAATGCTGCTTGAATTTAAAATATTACCTTCTGTGCGGCTGTTTATCAATACTGAGAGATGGCGAGTCATTGGCTTCTGCCCCCATGCCGCTAGTGCTGGGGTGTTCGGGGATAAACCTGGGCGCTCTTTTTCCCATATTTGGGTCCTTCGAGGGAGGCGCTCAGCCCAACGAACGAGGCAATCGGACTATAATGCGTGAACACTCTCACTTAGCCATAGAATTCTATAATTTTAAATTTTGGTGAAGGCCCTAGTATTCGGAAGATCGATTTCGGGGCGCTATCCACGCCTTGGCCGGACAGAGCCGACTCCTCGCCCGAAGCGGCATAAGTCTTTTGGGACTCGAAAAACCTCTCGAACAGCGACCAGCTCTCGCTTCATCATGACAGTCAGTTTTAGCTTTCTCCACTGAGGTGCTCGGCCCAGCTCAACTGCGGCACAATCGAAGTGGTTCTCCTAGTGCTACCTTAGCCGATATAGCGGAACGTAAGGCACCAAAACATAGGAGCCGGGCAAACCCAACTATTGACCCAAGACATGATTCGGAGCCGATGCATATAATGCTATAGGTACGGGGTGCCGCACTTGTTAAAGTGTTCGGACTTCTCACACCATGTTGAGGGGTACTGAAGCCCCTGGCGTATTTTGGCCGTACCAAAGTGTACGAGTGCAACATGTCATTAAGGAACATATATATATATATTAAAGAAAAAGGTAATGCAAAAAATAGACAAAAGCTATGCATTTTTCATTAAAGTAGTTGCGATTGAAGCAGAACGATACAAGTGATGCGATAAACAAAAATTTGGACTATTTAACATGTCTACTTCAGGGGCAAGCTGCAGGATAGTATGCGAAACAGGTATACTGCCCATGATAGAGACCACCTGGGATTTCCGTAATGCGGCATGGCTTGTCTGCTTCCCTGGTCCTTGCATCGTTTGTGCGGCAATTGAACTGCCGAACAAGCCTTCCGAAGAGTAGAGTCCTGGAAGTAAGAGAAAAGTATAAAAAGGTCAGCAGCCCCTGGTGCGGTTTAAGCCGTGTTTTGGGCGTGCCGTGATGGTGCCCCTCCCCCTATGCCCATGGTATTTCTAGGGCATAGTTATGTACGCGAAGTATTGGCGTCGCCTTTTTGCGGGGGTTGGGGTTGGGGCCACATTGCTACGCCTCCTCGGAACGTGTCAAGCGGTCTTGTTGTAGGTTACTCCGGGCGCGCTTGACTGTGTCCGGACGTTTAATGGCCGGACTGGAGAGCTGCCTGGAGAGGCTGCTTTGTACTTCCGCTGTAAGGGCCGCCGTGTGCTCCTCCGTTCGAAGGGAGCGTTCGGTGTTTCCATTGACCGTAATTACTCCTCGAGGGCCTGGCATCTTGAGCTTAAGGTATGCATAGTGCGGGACCGCATTGAACTTGGCGAATGCGGTTCACCCTAGCAGTGCATAGTAGCCACTGCGGAACGGGACTATGTCGAAGATTAACTCCTCGCTTCAGAAATTATCCGGAGATCCGAAGACCACTTCAAGTGTGACTGAGCCTGTATAGCTGGCCTCTACACCTGGTATTACGCCTTTAAAGGTCGTTTTGGTGGGCTTAATCCTCGAGGGATCTATGCCCATTTTCCGCACTGTATCCTGGTAAAGCAGGTTCAGGCTACTGCCGCCGTCCATAAGGACTCTAGTGAGATGAAATCCGTCAATAATTGGGTCGAGAACCAATGCGGCGGATCCACCATGACGGATGCTAGTGGGATGGTCTCTTCGATCAAAGGTGATCGGGCAGGAGGACCATGGGTTGAACTTTGGGGCGACTGGCTCTACCGCGTATACGTCCCTTAACGCGTGCTTCCGCTCCCTCTTGGGGACGTGGGTGGCGTATATCATGTTCACCGTCCGCACTTGTGGGGGAAAACCCTTCTGTCCATTGTTGTTTGGCGGTCGGCACTCCTCGTCATCATCGCTATGCAACCCCTTATCTTCATTGTCGGTGCTTAATCTGCCTGCCTGCTTGAACACCCAACAATCCATGTTGGTGTGATTGGCCGGCTTTTTGGGGGTGCCATGTATCTGGCACAAGCGGTCGAGTATTCGGTCCAAGCTGGGCGGGCACCTGGGATTCCTTTTGAATGATTTTTTTCCGCTGACCGGATTTAGAGCCTCTGAATCCGGCATTAACTGTCGTATCCTTAGCATTGTCGCCGTTGATGCGACGCTTCTGTTGGTTGCAACGCGACCTGCCACTAATGTCCCTGGTGTCCGAACAACCAGGGTTCTTGGTCATATTGTTGCTACGAGCAAGCCAGCTGTCTTCTCCTGCGCAAAAGCGGGTCATGAGTGTCGTGAGTGCTGCCATAGATTTCGGCTTCTCTTGTCCTAGGTGTCGGGCAAGCCACTCGTCACGGATATTATGCTTGAAGGCTGCTAAGGCCTCTGCGTCCGGACAGTCGAGTATTTGATTTTTCTTTGTTAGGAACCGTGTCCAGAATTGCCTGGCCGATTCATCTGGCTGCTGAATTACGTGGCTTAGGTCGTCAGCGTCTAGGGGTCGCACATAAGTGCCCTGGAAATTGTCGAGGAATGCGGCTTCCAGGTCCTCCCAACAGCTGATTGACCATGTTGGCAGGCTGTTAAGCCACTGCCGGGCTGGTCCTTTAAGCTTGAGTGGGAGGTATTTGATGGCGTGGAAATCATCGCCGCGGGCCATGTGGATATGAAGGAGATAATCCTTGATCCATACCGCGGGATCTGTTGAGCCATCATATGATTCGATGTTTACGGGTTTGAAACCCTTGGGGATTTGATGGTCCATTATTTCGTCTGTGAAGCACAATGGGTGTGCGGCGCCTCTGTATTGGGCGATATCATGATGTAGCTCCAATAAGCTTTGTCTACTGTGTTCGGCCCTGCCGAATTTGTGGCCGGCGTGATGGTTATCGTCTCGAGCCGTGGGGCGCCTACGCGATCCGTAGATCGATCTTGTTTGCCTCGCCTTGTCCTCCAACATGTCTCGTAAGTCCGGTGCATATTCCCGTGCCTTGGTATGGGGTGCGGTTTGGGTGGAGGGCCATGAGGCCTCTCTGTCGCGGCCACGAGGTGGCCTGTCGGCCGCGTCGAGTGCTTCCTCCTCTAATCGGGGTAGCAACCTGCGCTTCGGGTAGCACTTGGAGGGGCGTTCGGGTTTATGCTCTTCAGTCGCAAGGACTTCAGTCCATCTATCGACTAGCCGATCTTGATCAGCTTTAAGCTGTTGCTATTTTTTCTTGAGACTTCTTGCCGTGGCCATAAGCCTGCGTTGAAAACGCTCTTGTTCGACGGGATCCTCTGGCACGGTGAATTCATCGTCGTCGAAGCTTGCCTCGTCTTCGGAGGGAGGCATACAATTATTGTCCTCGACCTCTCTGTCGGCCGCTCTCTCATGATGGCTGGTTTCTCCTTCCTCCTGTGCTAAATCTTGCTCGGGGGGATGTTCTTCGGCGCTTTCTGGGGTATTATTATCTCCCGTGCTGGAATCGCCGTTTTTGTGTTGGCGGGATTTTGAGCGGCGCCGCTGACGCTGGCGCTTTTGCTGTTTCTTGGAGGGGTCATCCTCTGCTGTTCCATCGCCCTCTCCCTCGTTTGGGGTGTCCACCATGTATATGTCATATGACGAGGTGGCTTTCCAGGGCCTAGTGGGCGCTGGTTCTTCATCATCTCCTTCATCGATGTCCATACCGTCGATGTCTTCGGAGTCGAAGTCGAGCATGTCGGTTAAGTTGTCGACAGTGGCTACAAAGTGGGTGGTGGGTGGGTTTTGAATTTCTTCATCGTCCATACCCCAACGTTGCTGACTGTAGTCCGGCCAGGGCTCTCCTGACAAAGAGAGAGACTTGAGTGATTTCAGGATATCGCCGAAAAGCGAGTGCTGAAAGACGTCCGCGGCCATGAACTCCATGATCGGCGCCCAATCGGATTCGCTCGGCAGGGGCGCGGAGGGTTCGGAGTTCGGAGAAGAGTCCGGCTCCATGGAGTCACGAGTCTTGCAGAGTACAGGGCTGGTGTTCGGCTCAACCGCTGTTGGGATCGCAGCCCCCGAGGTGGCGTCCAACCGCCCATCCTCGATCGGCACGGTCGGCTCCAAACTAGGGGTCGGAGCCGATGCGGGTGCGGCCTCCAGGGCTCTGTTCGGCGGCAGAGCTAGATCATGCTCGTCGTGACACTGCGGCACACTCGGCAGTGGTTCGAATCCGTCGAAGATCAAGTCCCCGCGGATATCGGTCGTGTAGTTTAAACTTCCGAATCTAACCTGACGGCCAGGGGCGTAGCTTTCGATCTGCTGTAGATGGCCAAGTGAATCGGCCCGCAGTGCGAAGGCGCCAAAGATGAAGATCTATCCGGGGAGGAAGGTCTCACCCTGGACTGCATCGCCATTGATGATTGTAGGAGCCATCGGGCCTGACGGCGATGGCACAGAGGAACTCTCAATGAAAGCACCAATGTCGGTGTCAAAACCGGCGGATCTCGGGTAGGGGGTCCCGAACTGTGCGTCTAGGCCGGATGGTAACAGGAGGCAGGGGACACGATGTTTTACCCAGGTTCGGGCCCTCTCGATGGAGGTAAAACCCTACGTCCTGCTTGATTAATATTGATGATATGGGTAGTACAAGAGTTGATCTACCACGAGATCAGAGAGGCTAAACCCTAGAAGCTATCCTATGGTATGATTGTCGATGTGTATGTTGTCCTACGGACTAGAACCCTCCGGTTTATATAGACACCGGATAGGGTTGGGGTTACATAGAGTCGGTTACAATGGTAGGAGATCTGAACATCCGTATTGCCAAGCTTGCCTTCCACGCCAAGGAAAATCCCTTTCGGACATGGGACGGAGTCTTCAATCTTGTATCTTCATAGTCCAGGAGTCCGGCTGAAGGTATAATTCGGCTATCCGAACACCCCCTAATCCAGGACTCCCTCACTCCTCCTCGTTTTCACGGGAGGAGTGCGTCTCGGAGTTATCGGACGATGAGTCCGATACCACCTGGCGCCGGGAACTCTTTCGGGCTCCCGTGGCCTTCTTCTTGATCTTCTTCTCCGGCATCTCATAAGGAGCCGGGGTCCGCATCTCCGTCAAGAGAGCGTCTGTAGGTTCTTCGGGCAGAGGGGCCGGGCAGTCAATCTGCTCCGATGTCTCCACCCAGTCCTGTCAAAGGCTTGGGAGCTCAGATCCCGCACATGGTTAAACTATGGAAAATAAATAGCCTATGAGATGTACAGAACTTACCGGATTCGCAGGGCGCGCCACGCTTAGCCTGCGGTCCTCGGTAAGGGGAGGGGGGACCTCAGCCCCCTTTAACAACACCTTCCAGACGTCCTTACGCGTCATGTTGAAGAGCTCGCGTAGAGTCTGGTGCTGGGCCGGGTCGAACTCCCATAAGTTGAAAGCATGTTGTTGACACGGGAGGATCCAGCGGAAGAGCATGACCTGGACTATGTTGACACGCTTGAGTTTCTTGCCTATCATGTTCCGGATACACTTCTGGAGTCTGTCCAGCTCCACCGATGAACCCCAGGACAGGCCCTTCTCCTTCCAGGAAGTGAGCCGCGTGGGGATTCCGGATCAAAACTCAGGGGCCGCAACCCAGTTTGTGTCGCGTGGCTCGGTGATGTAGAACCACCCCGATTGCCACCCCTTTATGGTCTCCATGAAGGAGGCCTCGAGCCATGTAACGTTGGGCATTTTGCCCACCATGGCTCCGCCGCATTCCGCTTGTTGGTCGCCTACTACCTTCGATTTGACATTGAAGGTCTTCAGCCACAGACTGAAGTGGGGCCGGATGCAGAAGAAAGCCTCGCACACGACGATGAACGCCGAGATGGTGAGGATGAAATTCGGGGCCAGATCATGGAAGTCCGGCCCATAATAGAACATAAGGCCGCGGACGAATGGATGGAGGGGAAACCCCAGTTTGCGGACGAAGTGGGTGAGGAAAACCACCCTTTCATGAGGTTACGGGGTAGGGACAATCTGCCCCGCGACTGGCAGCCAGTGCACGATACCCGCGGCTAAGTATCCGGCCCCGTGCACCTTTTTGATGTCTCCCTCCGTAACGGAGGAGACCATCCACTTGCCTCCCGCTCCGGACATGTTTGGAGAGGGTTGAGGAGAAGGATGTGGACTTGGGCGCTGGAGCTCGAGTGCGCGAGAATGGATGAGCAAGGAGGAAGAAGGCGTGGGTAGAAAAGGTGAACCCTTATCCCTTTATAAGGGCGGACTAAACTATGCGCCCCCACCAGCCTGGTAAAACTCGCTTATCCTCGAAGCGCCGTAATTGATGGCGCGGTTGGGTTACTCACATCCATATTGATGGGAATCCCGTAATAAGGGGACACGATCTCTGCTTTGACAAGACGTGCCAAGGAAACCGCCTTGCGAAACACGCTGAGGTTGGTTGTGAAAAACGATTCAAATGGTGACTTGGCTGTGGTGTGATGTCACACTTCAGAATGCATCGGCAGATTAGATTTGTGAAAATATTATTCTCTCTACGGTTGTATGTGGAACTTGTTTTGTAGAGCCGGACACGATCCTCGTGTTCAAAATCTTCTATGAAGTATTCGGAGGAGGAACCCGCCTTGCAATGCCGAAGACAATCTGCGTGCCGGACTCATCGTCATTGAAGCCTAGTTCAGGGGCTACTGAGGGAGTCCTGGATTAGGGGGTATCCGGAAAACCGGATTATATCCTTTGGTCGGACTGTTGGACTATGAAGATACAAGATTGAAGACTTCGTCCCGTGTCCAGATGGAACTCTCCTTGGCGTGGAAGGAAAGCTTGGCAATACAGATATGTAGATCTCCTTCCTTGTAACCGACTCTATGTAACCCTATCCCCCTCCGGTGTCTATATAAACCGGAGGGTTTAGTCCGTAGGGACAACAACAATCATACCATAGGCTAGCTTCTAGGGTTTAGCCTCTTCGATCTCGTGGTAGATCAACTCTTGTACTACTCATATTATCAAGAACAATCAAGCAGGACGTAGGGTATTACCTCCATCAAGAGGGCCTGAACCTGGGTAAACATCGTGTCCCCTGCCTCCTGTTACCATCCGCCTAGACGCACAGTTCGGGACCCCCTACCCGAGATCCGCCGGTTTTGACACCAACACGCGGGCTTTGTTAATATAGTCGGATCATTTGGTGTTTTCCCCTCTCTATCTTGTTGTGATGAATTGAGTTTTTCCCTTTGAGATTTCGTTGTTATCGGATTGAATAATTTTATGGATTTGAGAACACTTGATATATGTCTTGCAATTGAATACTCATTGTGACAATGGGGTATTGTATTGATTCACTTGATATATGTTTTGGCACTAAACTCGCGGATTCCCGAGGTGACATTGGGGTAATATATGCATAGGGGTTGATGCATGTTCTTGTCTTTATTTCTCCGTTAGAAATCATGGGGCACTCTTTGAAGTTCTTTGTGTTGGATTGAATATTATGAATCTGAATTTGCTTTTGTATTATTTTAGTACGAACTCTTGGTTAGATCGGTCGGAAAGAATAGCTTCGTGCTATTTTAGTATGAACTCTAGGATAGATTGATCGGAAAGAATAGCTTTGAGGTGGTTTCATACCCTACAAACAATTCTGTCTTATGTTCTTCGCTAGATAGGAACTTTGGAGTGATTCTTCATTGCACGTTGAGGGACGGTTATATGATCCAATTATATTAGCACTATTGAGAGATTCCACTAGCGAAAGTACGGACCCTAGGCCTCATTTTCAAGCATTGCAATACCGTTTTTGTGCCCATTTACTATTTGCTACCTTGCTTATTAAAATTATAAAAATATATTTCTACCATCCGTATTACACTTTTATCACCATCTCTTCGCTGAACTAGTGCACCTATACAATTTTCCATTGTATTGGGTGTGTTGGGGACACAAGAGATTTCTTGTAACTGGTTGCAGGGTTGTTTGCGAGAGACCATCTTCATCCTACACCTCTATGACGCCCCCGATTTGACCGTACACTAATCATACACGCAAATGTGTACGATCAAGATCAAGGACTCACGGGAAGATATCACAACACAACTCTAGACACAAATTAAAATAATACAAGCTTTATATTACAAGCCAGGGGCCTCGAAGGCACGAATACAAATGCTCGAAGACACAAGAGTCGGCGGAAGTGATAATATCTGAGTACAGACATAAGTTAAATAAGTTTGCCTTAAGAAGGCTAGGAAAAAAGTAGCAACGATCCAAAAGGCAAGGCCTCCTGCCTGGGACCCTCCTAAACTACTCATGGTCATCGTCAGCGGCCTACACGTAGTAGTAGGCAGCTCCAGTGTAGTAGGAGTCGTCATTGACGGTGGCGTCTGGCTCCTGGACTCCATCGTCTGGTCGCAACAATCGGGTATAGAAAGGGGGAAAAGGGACAGCAAAGCAACCGTGAGTACTCATCCAAAGTACTCGCAAGCAAGGATCTACACTACATATGTTTGCATTGGTATCAAATGGAAAAGGTGTAGCATATGTGGACTGAACTGCAGAATGCCGGAATAAGAGGGGGATAGCTAGTCCTATCGAAGACTATGCTTCTGGCAACCTCCATCTTGCAGCATGTAGAAGAGAGTAGATGGTAAGTCCACCAAGTATCATCGCATAGCATAATCCTACCCGGTGATCTCCCCTCGTCGCCCTGTGAGAGAGCGATCACCGGTTGTATCTGGCACTTGGAAGGGTGTGTTTTATTAAGTATCCGGTTCTAGTTGTCATAAGGTCAAGGTACAACTCCGGGTCGTCCTTTTACCGAGGCACACGGCTATTCGAATAGATCAACTTCCCTACAGGGGTGCACCACATTTCCCAACACGCCCGATCCCCTTTGTCAGGACACAATTTCCTGGGTCATGCCCGGCTTCACAAGATCAACACGTCGTAGCCCTACCTAGGCACAACAGAGAGGTCAGCACGCCAGTCTAAATCCTATGGCGTAGGGGTCTGGGCCCATTGCACACCTGCACATTGCGTACGTAGCCGGCGAGCAGACCTAGCCTCCCTTATACAAGAGCAGGCGTTCCAGTCCAACCCGGCGCATGCGGCTCAGTCGATGACGTCACGAAGGCTTTGGCTGATACCACGACGTCGAGTGCCCATAACTGTTCCCACATAGTTGGTTAGTGCGTATAGGCCAGTGGCCAGACTCAGATCAAATACCCAGATCTCGTTAAGCGTGTTATTTGAAATAACCGCGAACGCCGACCAGGGCCAGGCCCACCTCTCTCCTAGGTGGTCTCAACCTACCCTGTCGCTCCGCCACAAAGATCCACTCAGAGGGCCATTGGGACAAACGTCCTTTCGGACCCAATCCGTGAATCACTCGCGGGTACTCTTCGAGCCGACCCATCTTTAGTCACCACAAGTATCATATATGTATAAGTATATACCCGTGATCACCTCCCGAGTGATCACGGCCCGATAGTATAGCATGGCAGACAGACAAGGATGTAGGATCACTGATGATAAACTAGCATCCTATACTAAACATTTAGGATTGCAGGTAAGGTATCAATAACTGTAGCAACAATGACAGGCTATGCATCAGGATAGGATTAACGGAAAGCAGTAACATGCTACACTACTCTAATGCAAGCAGTAGAGATAAGAATAGGCAATATCTGGTGATCAAGGGTGTCGGCATTCTGGGAACGGGGGTCCCCAGACTTGCCTGCCTGCGGCCTGTGGCGTGGCTCTAATGGGGGCCTAGCACGGCCCATCTTCACCAACACAAACCCAAGACCCTCGCGAGGGGCCAAGCCTCGCGAGGCGGACGACGCGAAGCTTCCTCAGGCACGGCCTCGTCAAGCTGGCTCACGAGGAGGCGGAGAGATCAAGGCGGGGTACCTCATGAGGTGCCCATGATGCAAGCCATGACGACTCAGGGCGCCAGGAGGGTGCCAGCCACGCAGTGTCCTCCTTTCCTCTTTGGTGCAAAGGGGGCAAGCGCAGCCGCGGAGTACCGAGGCATCAGGCAAAGGTTGCCATTTCGGTGCAACGAGACCAAGACCAGGAGGACTACGAGACGGAGGTCACCGTGGAGCCCAAGACGGCGTCATCACCAGAGCTTTGCGCAGGCGAAGACTACTTTTGTCAGGATAGCTGATACTTGCTGTCCCCCTTTGAATTAGCCCGCCATTGTTGGCTTCCTTCCCGCTCAATATTTGGGAAGAGGACCAGGGCCTCTATAAATAGGACCAGCCACCCACGCAGCAAGGGGGTTCCGGTTTGGTCTGGAGAGAGAGAGAGAGAGAGAGAGAGAGAGAAAGGTGGTTGAACTCCTCCCAGCAGTTCATCGCCTCAGCCAAGAACAGACCCTCGCGAGGCTGTTCTTCCTTGTATTGTTCATCATCATCAGCCCAAGAGGCAATCCACACACCACACACTGGAGTAGGGTCTTACACTACAACGGTGGCCCGAACCAGTATAAACCCTGTGTCTCTTGTGTTGTTCTTTCCTTAGTTTAGATCCTAGCACGGCGTAGGGGTGCAGGAAGGTAGGAGGCAAAATCTCCGCGCGCACCCCAGTGTTCGAACCTTAAGGGTCTGCCGGAACCCGAAATCCGACATTTGGCGCGCCAGGTAGGGGTGCGCCGGAATTCGTCTTCCACCGCTCCGTGCCTCATCGCATCGTCATCACCATGCCCGGCGACCAGGAGGGCAACCCAGACCCATGGGCGGCATGGCCCGCCCGCGCAGAGCCGCTCGCCTCGGGTGGCCCCGTGCCCCAGGCAGCTCGCGGTCCGCAGGGCGCTGCGGGCCGCGGGTGACGCGGACAGGCTTCGACAGCTCTCACACCGCGGCAGGCGCGGTCGGCAGCAAGTGCTTCCAATCACGCCGCGGCCACGACACCGTACACCCGCCGGGAGCAAGCGAACTCGAGGGCCGCGCTCACGGTGGCTCGAGAGCTGCTGCAGTGCAGACTGCTCGAGGGCGGCCGCGACGTGCTGCTGGAGCGGGTGGCAGAGCTCCTGGGCTTCGCCGCCTCGGGGGCTCACCCCTTCTGCACCCAGCTCCCATCTCCAACCCAGGGCGGCCCGCGCGGGGGCCCCGCGCACGGCCGCGGGCTCCAAGGCTACACCAACACCAGCGAGGCTGTCAGCACCGGACCGGCGGCGGCGCAGCCCCCGCTCCTGGTCCGCGAAGAAGAAGGGCTCGAGGCGACCCGCGGCCCCGGTGGACAGCCGCGCTGCCACCCCACGATAGGCGCATCAGGCAGGACCGCGTGGCGCGCAGAGCACTACGGCGTGGCCTTCGGGGTGGCGGCACCAGAGGAATATGTGCCCCTCATGATGGATCAAGGACACTCACACGAGGGCGAGCCAGGCTCGCTCCTCAGCCTGAGCCGGGGGGACGAGGTGCTAGAAGCTGAGCCCTTCCAGGAGTCTTGGGGCGGTCCCACTGGGCACGCTGGAAGCGGTGATTATCGGGTACCGCTAATTCTTCAGCAGGCATACGCTAACCATGGATCGCAGGAGGTGCAGGTTGCCGCAGCGGGCAGCTGCCCCGCTCCCACAGCCTCCTACCCCTCGGGAGGAGGACGCAGGGGGCTGCAGGAGAGGGGCAGGGATTCGACATCACCACCGTGGCGTTCGGAGCAAGGTGTTCTCAGGAGGTAGGCCCTCCGCTGGGGAGGTGCCCCAGGGCCTGCCCCCGGCGGAGGACTCATGGTCGTCGGGGGAATCGCTGGCGACCGCTCTACCCCATCGGTGGCGTCCTGGTTTCTGGTCGTCGTTGATGGCACTAGAGTGTGGCGCAAAGCGGGTCCCTCATCTGGCGATATGAAGCAAGGCCAGTACCTATGGAGAAGGCCCAGTGCCTGTGAAGCTCGCCGCCCCGTGACACTCTCACGTAATAATGAGTGGGGCTGTACACGCCCCGGAGTCTCAGGGGTGCCGGCCTCAGGCCCTGGGGCTCCCTCCCACGCCCAGTGACAGCACTTAGCTCTGCGCTGGTGAGAAGACGTCCAAGACTAGACTAGGTGCCGGACGCGGCCTTTTGTTTGCTTTCGTTGCTCTTCCCCTTCGTTGTCGCTTTCCCCCGCTGGATTCAAGTTGGATTCGAATTTGAGATTTGCGTGTGTTCGGGGAGGGGTGCTTAGTCTCGTTTGAGCAATTTCTCGCGTTTTAGTTACCACTTCGCTTCAGCCGCCTCCCCTCGCGAGCCCCTTGCGAGTCGGGTCAGGCCTAGCTTGCGCGTAGCCCAGACTGCCGCCGCCACGTCCTCTCAGGAGGGTGTTTTACTGCAGATCCTACGGATTCAATCAGGGGACACTCAGGACACCACAACCCCCGTGGGCTGCCTCAGGGCCAGTGCGGAACAAAGGTATACTAGCCGACTAGCGCGTCGCTTAAGCCAGCCACTTGGCATGGGTGCAAGGGCGACGTGGCTTCTACTGATACGATAAACACAAGTTTTACATGAGGGCCCCCCCCTCCAAAATGCTCTCACTGTCATCAGGCCAAAACCTGAGTTCTATCCATGCAGGGTAAGGAAGCAGGAACGATGTACAGTCAGTCGGACGAATCCCCCAATGCGTCCTCAGGAGCATCACCTGGGCCGTTGCTGGCACCGCTGAACTCGCCATCGCTGTCTGCGTCGCCGCCAGCGGCGTCAGGGCCGCCCATCGCACCGCCCTCGTCAGCCGCCACGATCGCATCATCGTTGTCTGAGGCAAAGCCCCTGATAAAAGCGTCCACATTGTCCTCCACCCAGTGGGCCAGGTCGCCTCGGACAGCCTGGGGGACTGGGGCGATGGCGGCATCAAAATCAAAATGGGGATCCATGTTCCGGAGGTGACTGAAGACGCGGGAAAAGGCACGCCTGAGCAGGGCGCGGCTCCTCTCCTCCACCAACCTGTCAGCCCTGGTCGACCGCATCTCCAGCTGCGTCACCACATCAGTGAAGAACTGGAGATTGCCCGCGTAGTTGATTGCGTGCGGCTCACCGACGGCCTCCTCGTAGATGTTGCCCAAGGCCGCGTTGGCTCTCTCCCGGAGAGTGGTGAGCATGGGGCCGTGCTCATGCTCCAAGATCCGCCGTTGACGTATCTCGTCCGCATTCTGACGCGCGACGGCCTCATCCTCCTCCACCCGCTGACGAAGAAGGAGCACCTCAGCCTGGGAGGTGGTTAACTCACCTCGCGCCACCTCAAGGGCGGCCCGGGAAGCATCGGCCCACCGCACCGCCTCCTCCAGCTTGGCCCTCAAAGTGGCAGTCCTGCCTTCGGCTTCGGCCCGGATTAACCCCAGCTTCTCTTCAAACTCGTGCTCGAGGTTCAAATGTGCCATCACCACTCGACGTCCGACCTCCTCCAGGACGCGGGCTTCCTGTGCGGCAACATCATCCTCCGCCTGCATCACCAAGCGCTCCCTCGTCTCCAGACGCTCGTACTCACGGGTACGTTCGGCGGCTTCCAGTGTCAGCGCCTCCTCACGCCTCTGGAGCTCTGCTGAGTCGCCAGAGGCCACCTTCATCAATGCGAGGGCTGCCTCGCGCAGCTCCACCTGCTCCTCCAGCGAGTGGCACCAGGCCAGAAGCTCCCAAGCCCGCTCCTCCGCAGCCGTTCGCCGCCGGTCAGCCTCCCGAGCCTCCTCAGCGGCCCGAGACCGGGCCTCCCGAGAGGCCACCAACGCCGCCTTGGCCTCTGCTTCATCAAGATCACGCTCACGGCGCGCAAGGGCGATGGCGCCGTCCAGCTCGCGCCTCTCTGCAGCCAGGCGCAGGCCCTCGGCCTCAAGGCGTGCGTCTTCATCAGCAAGCTCCTCACCAAGCAGGCTCACTGCGTTAGTCGCCCTTCGAAGGAATCCTTGGCGGAAAGCGCGACGCTCCCGGGCGCGCTCGAGCACGTCTTCCACACCATCATCCGCCCCGAGCAAGCGCCGGGGGCCGCGAGTCAGCACTCCCCCTCCGGGCTGGGGGCTGGGGGCTGGCACCCTCGCAACGGCCGGGCACACCGCGTCAGAAGCCCGGCCTGGGGCCAGCCCGTCCTCAGGAGAAGAGTGCAGGAAGCGCCTCAGCCAATCGCAGTTCACGACCAAGCGAGAGGCCCATGGCAGGCTGGCTATGCCACGAGAAGGCCCGCGAGGAGGATCGCGAGGTGCGCGGGGCCACGGTGCGCCTCGGGATGGTTCGCCTCTTTGATCGCCCTCACCACAAGGGCTTCGCTGCTCGGAGCGCTCGAGGACGGTGGAGGGGGCGAAGCCAAGGGGGACGGCTCCTCAGCCGTCTCCGCAAGCTCAGCTGGAAGGGGCTTGTGGAGCAAGGGTCAGTACAAGTAACAGAAGGATCGCGAGCCGGGAAAGAAAAAGGCTTACTCATCAGTGGCGAAGTACTTCATACACTTCAGCAAGCTACAAGGATAATCGTCGCCCAGGGCCTCCCTTTTCTTCCGGAGAGCCTCGAAGTTCACGCGGAAGCGGCCCAAGAGTTGGGCGCATGGATCAACCTTCGACGAAGACGGAGCGGCAAGAAGATCTGCGGCAGAGGCGCCTGCCCGATGAGCGCTGCCAATCGCCTCCCCAAGAGGCGCAGCTGGAGCCTCAGGGGCCCCAGTCGCAGGCATTGAGAGCAGCTGCTCGCCACCCTCAGCCTCAGTGGCACGGGCCCCGAGAGCTGCTTCCTCATGAGCCTCGCCCGGCGTTGTCACCGCGCCAGGAGCCCCCTCGGCCTCTGGCGCCTCGTGCCTCCCTGCTCCGCCACTCGAGGATGAGTTGCCCTGGCCGACTGGTAGGGCAGTCACCATCACTGGGTTCTCGCGAGACCCCTGAAGGCCGGCGGGGCGCGGCCCCCACTCATCAAAGACAAGCATCTGCTTCACAAACTCGCCCTGCTCTGGCAGAGGTACAGCAAGGCCCCTCCCTGCCGGACGCTGCCGGGGTTGGGGTCCCCAGCCAGGGTCAAGAGCGCCGTCCTCAACACCTCAGGAGTCAGGTCCTCTTGCTGGAGCCTCATACGATCCTCGCGCCCACGGAAGGCCCACATCCGGCGAGAGTGACGTTGAAGAGGAGCAACACGGCATAGCAGGAACTCCTTCACCACCTTGGGCGCTGTCACGCCAAGCGACCTCAAGAGCGCGAAGCGGCGCCAAACGAAGACGAGCCGGGGGCTCTCAAGCGTCTCCTGGCCCCAGCCCGAATTGGGGACGGCCGGCGAGGTCGGCTCCAATAGCAGGGGGTTGGGCACCCCTGCGTCCACATACAGCCACCGCTCGCGGAACCCGACCGCGGGCAGGGGAAGCTTGAAGTCAATCCTAGAGGCCGCCGTCTCAGGCGTGGCAACGAAGCTCACATAAGCCCAGCATTGGGAAGGGTCGATAAGATGCAACGAGAAGAAGTGGCGCAGCAGGGCAACCGAAGGAGGGATGCCTACCATAGCTTCGCAAACAAAGGCGAAGACCGAAAGGAGGGTGATGGATTCAGGACCCAGATGCATCATGTGGATCTGATAGTGGGAAAGCGCGGCATTGAAGAAATCAGAAAAGGGGGGAACCAGACCCACCCACAGGGCGTTGGCAAGATACGGGACCTCGGTGGCCGTCCTGTCGATGGAGAAGTGGGACGCGGGCCAGGCCGTCGTCCTCCCGCACTCATTGAAGATGGTGGCCAGAGCCAAGCTGACCTTGCCCAAGCCCTCGGCGGGGGCCGCCGACAGCGGCGGGCAAGGCGGAGACACGGGTTTCTTCCCTCTCCCCTTCTTCATCGGAGCCATGGCGATGGGAAGGAAGGGGGAGGGAGGCTCGAGATTGAGTTGAAAACAGAAACTGGAGTTCGAGCGGAGGAAGGACAGAGGGCGCTCGAGCGATAAAAGGGGAACGGCTGTGTACGACTACGGGTCCGCCTAGCACGGCACAAGATAAGGAGGGTGTGGGGGAACAGTGCCGCCCACGTCCAATTAACCGCCACGTGGTGCCCAAGGCCGCAGGCTGTTAGGGCCCGCGGCGCTTCGCTCTTGCCCTTCCGCCTCCCTGCACGGCCAAGGCCGGGCGCGCCTTGGACCCAGGGGCTACTGTCAGCGTTCTGGGAACGGGGGTCCCCAGACTTGCCTGCCTGCGGCCTGCGGCGTGGCTCTAAGGGGGGCCCAGCACCGCCCATCTTCACCAACACAAACCCAATACCCTCGCGAGGGGCCAAGCCTCGCGAGGCGGACGACGCGAAGCTTCCTCAGGCACGGCCTCGTCATGCTGGCTCATGAGGAGGCGGAGAGATCAAGGCGGGGTACCTCACGAGGTGCCCATGACGCAAGCCATGACGACTCAGGGCGCCAGGCGGGTGCCAGCCCGCGCAACGTCCTCCTTTCCTATTTGGTGCAAAGGGGGCAAGCGCAGCCGCAGAGTACCGAGGCATCAGGCAAATGTTGCCATTTCGGTGCAACGAGACCAAGACCAGGAGGACTACGAGATGGAGGTCACCGTGGAGCCCAAGACGGCGTCATCACCAGAGCTTTGCGCAGGCGAAGACTACTTTTGTCAGGATAGCTGATACTTGTTGTCCCCCTTCAAATTAGCCCGCCATTGTTGGCTCCCTTCCCGCTCAATATTTGGGAAGAGGACCAGGGCCTCTATAAATAGGACCAGCCACCCACACAGCAAGGGGGTTCCGGTTCGGTCGAGAGAGAGAGAGAGAGAGAGAGAGAGAGAGAGAGAGAGAGAGAGAGAGAGAGAGAGAGAGAGAGAGAAAGGTGGCTGAACTCCTCCCAGCAGTTCACCGCCTCAGCCAAGAACAGACCCTCGCGAGGATGTTCTTCCTTGTATTGTTCATCATCATCAGCCCAAGAGGCAATCCACACACCACACACTGGAGTAGGGTATTACACCACAACGGTGGCCCGAACCAGTATAAACCCTATGTCTCTTGTGTTGTTCTTTCCTTAGTTTAGATCCTAGCACGGCGGAGGGGTGCAGGAAGGTAGGAGGCGAAATCTCCGCGCGCACCCCAGTGTTCGAACCTTAAGGGTCTGCCGGAACCCGAAATCCGACAAAGGGGGGCTTGCCTGGTTGCTCTGGCAAGGAGGGATCGTCAACACCATAGTCGATCGAGGGTACCGGCAGCGGTCTCGGGGTCTACCGGAAAGAAGTAACGGAGGGGGAACACAATAAATAACAGAGCAAACAAAGCAACACAAAGCATAACATGGCAATGCGTGGTGCTAGGGATGACCTAACGCAGTATGAGGTGATACCGGTGAAGGGGGGAATCATCCGGGAAAATATCCCCGTTGTTTCGCGTTTTCGGACAAATGAATCAAAGGGGGAAAGTTGCGTGTTCGCTATGCTAGGGATGCGTGCTGGACGAACATACTACGTATCCAGATTTGTCTCGTCGTTCTGAACAACTTTCATGTACAAAGTTTTCCCATACGAGTTACAGTTTATTTAATATTAATTTTAAAAGATTTAAATCATTTTTAGGATTTATTTAATTATTTTAAACCAACATTATCCAGAATAGTGTATACTGACGTCATGATGACGTCAGCATGATGTCAGCAATCAACAGAGGTGTTGACTGGGTCAAACTGACGTGTGGGACCCACTTATCATTGCCTAATTAACTGTTTAGTTAGATTAATTAGCAGGTTAATTAGGTTTAATAGTTAGTTAACATAATTAATTTAGTTACTTAATTCTTTAATTAATTAATTAATATTTTAATATTTTAATCAATTTTAATTATTATTTTTAAATTAATTCATTTCATATATTTTTACACGTTCTGGGAGGGCTTGTCATTGGCCTGGGGGAGGCTAACGGGCGAACGGGCACGGGCAAGGCCCGAACAGGCGCAGCGGGCAAGGCCGGCGGGGCGCGGCAGGGTGGTTCGCCGGAGGGAGGCCACGGCAAGCAGGAGAGCGGGCGGCGAGGCGATCTACGGCGCCGGCGGCTGCATCAGGTGGTCGGGGCGCGAGGGAGCAGCGGCTAGGCCACGCGCGGGCGCGCGAGCTTGAGGCGGCACGGGCGAATGGGAAGAGGGAGCGGCGACTCGCGGGGCAGCGTGGAGCGGCGGTTGCAAGCCACGGGCGGGGCGCTGTGAGCACGGGGAGGCCGATCGGTGACTGCGGCGGCCGGCTACGCGGGCGCGCGCGCAGAGAGCACACGGGTGCAGGGGAGCGCGTGGGGCGGGCACGGTCATGCGTGGACGTGGCGAGGGCGCGGCGCAGAGCATCTCGCAGCAGGCGCAGGCAGCGACGCCAGCAGGAAGCGAGGAGCGGGGCGACGCGGGCACGGCCATGGTCGTGCAGGCGCCGTGAAAGCAGAGACAGGGGAGGGGGAGCACGAGGCCCGCAGAGGCAAGCAAGCGCGGGTGGCGACATGCGCGCACGCCGGTGATCAGCAACAAGGTAGAGGGGGAGACAGAGGGGGGTTCCTCACCCTCCGATGTAGGCGTACGAGCGGCGAGGCTCGGGGGTGACCCTTGTGGAGGAGGTGAGGAGGCGTGCAGTCCGG
>NC_041382.1:628193879-628208999 GCF_002162155.2 Triticum dicoccoides
GAGGCCTGGGGGGCCGGCGGAGAGGAGGTCGAGGAGGCGTGCAACGGGGCGGCACCGTCGCCCCCTGATCCAGATCGGGGAGAGGGAGGAGCGGGGTCATGGGAGGGGAAGTGGGGGTAGTGGGGGTTACGGAGAGGGAGTGGGAGTGGGGGTGGGCCGGCCCATTCGGGCGGCCGGGGTCCGTGTGGACGGCCAGCTGGGCCAAAAGGCCCAGCGAGGGGGGAGGGTTTTCTCCTTTTCTTATTTTTTTGTTTTTACTTTTTACTTATTTTTCTTTTCTGTTCTAATTTCTAGTTTCATCTGATTTTAGTTTTATAAAAACACAAAAGTTGAACCTAATTTAGTATCACTAACTATACCTTGGCTACAAAAAGATCAAACCCTAAACAAATAATCTAACATTTTATAAATATTAAAAGGCATTTATTAAATTATTTATGTTGCTGTTTTATCCATCGAAGAGTATTTAAGCATTTTATAAAAGTATGGTTCCCCTACCATAATAACCTATGCAATATTTGGTTCACCCCGAACATTTTAGTTTTAATACTTGAAAACCTTTATTGTTTGATGGATTTTGAATTTCAATTTGAATCAGTTTCGAACTACCTCGAGATTAGCAACAGTAATTGAAGTGACGTGGCATCATTAGCAGAGGGTTGCTATAGCTTAATTTTCCGGGCGTCACAATTCTCCTCCACTACAAGAAATCTCGTCCCGAGATTTAAGAGGGGATCAAGGGGGAAGACTAGGTTACGAAATTCTAACGAGTCTTCCCAGTCTTAGTTGCTCTTCTCGAAGAGGTAGATCCACAACGCTGATGTCTTCATACTTCAGCTTGAGGTCATCATGATGACGTCGGCATCCTTTCTTCGGGAACTCCATCGTACTTACGAAAAGGATAAGGGGTAGTTCTACAATGATAGAATGTTATAAAGGAAAATCATCTGGGGGTATCCCAAGAATGAACACAGGAGTATCTCTCGAGTTGAACAAATGAAACACATCGAGAGCAAAGTAAGAAGGTACCATAAAAAGTTTCAAATGGATAGATAATCGTCATTGCCTGAAACATCATGTGAAAGGGGTTCCGAGCAACGAGAATTAGTTTTCAGTCTGATACCAGAATTGACGATTTCTCGGAAGGTGGCTCATGTATTACCTACGAGGACACGCGCGAGGAGTATCTTTGGGAACATGGGGTGTATAGGACAGTCAGGTTTTGATCCTGTGGAGTTGTGGGTTATGGGCCCACCATGTGGGTTAAAAGTAGGAAGAGCGGTGACATCTTGCACGGTTATGATAGCAAGGCATGTCAGAGAATAACCTGTCAGTTATGTCGGCAACAACATCGGTACCAAGGGCGAGGGATGACGAGAACGATTTTCCTGCTCGTTGAAACAAGGCAGACCAATAGGCAAATTTCTCATCCATCGGTGGTTACCGGAATGCCGTCAACAAAAGCAACAGGGTCTTACCGACACGTTTGTACACCAAGGTGTTTACAAAGGCAGGAGAATATTACTGCTTAGATCATATTGATCACCAGTAAGGCTAAACAAAACAATGGAAAGGAAAAGGTGATCATCAGATTAAACAGAACCATGGAAAGTAAAATGTGTTTTAAACACATAATTCAGGGATATATCCTTCCGAAGGACAAGCAGAGCATGGTATCCATGGCAGGATATCATGTAGAAAACCCTTTAGGTAAGGGGAGAGAAATTTCATGACATTACCCATACAACGGTGTTTCGATAATTGAGCAAGAAACATTTAGCATTGGCTTCAAATGTTCTTGTTGAAATTCGGAGTACCACAGACATGCTTTGAGATAGCATCAACATGGTCAACAGGTAAAGATTAGGCTATGGATACACGAAGGATCCATCAGGAACAACTTATAGAATAAGTCTTACAATTTCCTCATGGAAGAATGGATAACCTTACTAAAATGGAAACTATAACAATAGGTCCTCCGGCCAGGTGTGCTAGGCATGACATCACCTTATCGGGTCCAGGACTAATGTTATAACTCTTGGGAATATGTTCCAACCATCATATTTGATCGAGATTCAGATCTGATGGGTGTCAGGATACCTAAGACTCAGGATGCCTGAGAAGAAAATGGTGCGACACAAATTGACGAGATGACATTGTAATATTCTCAGGAAATGAACTATGGAAGCAAGTTCCGAATCATGAGTTCATAAATAACCCAAGGAGAGGATGAGGAGGTGGCTGATGAACTCAGCGACAATGAATCGAGATTTCCAAAAGATGGATTCCCACCAGTATTCGAACAAGGAGATAACATTTGTCAGATCAAAAGATATAACGAGGTATGCTCGAGGAAAACATACACGGTTAATCATTGATTGAAAGGTGCACCCGACATATGGGCTTAGGTAGCATGATCAATGTTAGAATGGTGATCCAATAACCAATGGTCTAAGAATGACATATCGACCTTTAACTTCAAAGCAATAGGGTTGCTAAAAGTTTTGAAGTCGCACATCATAGTTCAATTGTCGGTTTTCCGGTTAGAAACAACACGGGGACCAAGGAATGAACGGATATGGCAAGAAGTATCACCTGTATCAAGATCTCTTAAGAGGTGGTGAAATTCTCACGACTTTCTTGACATAAAAGATGGTAATACTTCCAAGGTAAAGAAGAAGAACTGCTGGGTAGCAAGGATCTCAAGGTATAACACAAAACACGAACAAGTTTGTGTTGAACAGAAAACGATAAAGGGGTCGATGATAACACGAATCATCGAGGGGCAAGGATGGTAATACCCATCAAGAATTCGATATATATCTTGGAAGAGCTTAGGATGTTGATGATGATCACGACACAGTTGTCGAGAGATGTCATGAAGATGTAATCGGTCGGCGACGCCATCAAGTCAAATGATGATGAAGCGAAAGGTTATGGGAACCAAGGGTACAACATAAACTCAAAATAAAGTTTGATGTTCAAGGAGAAATGATATGATGAGGAAGTTCGACGTAAGATTAGCTCATCGTCGAAAATATGCTCCAAGAAGAAGGGCCAGGTAGCATAGTTTAAAATTTTGCACGATAATGATATGGCCAATCAGGCTAGGAATGACTTGAAGGGTTATTAAACTCATAAGCAACGAAAATTACTTAGAGTTAATGAATCGAATTACGGACTCGATTCACTATTTGGTGTCCCAAAGTGTCTAACAACTCAGAACCCGGGGAAAAATTGGAATCGGTGAGAAATAATACTTGAAGAAGAACTCATAAGAAGTAATATGGTTCTGTGATTTTATCGAGATACCATGGGGTAATACTCGAAGGTAGAACATAATAGAGGTTGCAGAGGTGTATTGATCTGCAGAAGACAAGTGCTTTAACTAGTTCGAGGAATGGAATCAAGGAGAAAATATGATCGGAACCTACGATTGCAAAGGATAATTTCACAGATACCAAATGATATTATATCAAGGGAATAGCCATTATTACAAGAAGTTTCCATGATAGGATAATCATGTCCATGGGCATGAACACAAAGTTCAAGGTCGACTCCCACTTCTTCAATGTATAACCTTCCATTCACCTCTTGTATTTCGAAAATGACATTAGTTGTTGAAAGCTTTTACCTGGTGCAATACCAGATAAGTATGACCCGTGAAATCTTTTGGGTTCACACGGATTAGGGAATGCGTAGGTTCAACCCATCAGGGCATCTTAGGAACATATACTACAAACTTCGGAGTAGATAATACAAGTTCGAAAGTAGAGCATGGTTCACAAAGCAGAGGATACAATTTACCAAAGGCATTATATATCCAAGGAGAGGATCACAAGTTTAATGAATATGAAGGACGGTGTCAGACAAAATCCAACAAAGGATCTGGTGGTCCATAAGGGATCTGATGTGAGCATTGGTACTCAACCAGAGGAAGAAAGAATGCAAGGTGATCAGAGTATAGAAACAACTGACTAACTCAAAGCTCAAACGCAAAGGAATTATGAATTCCAAGACAAGGGATCAGAAGCAATACTCTGATTAGGGATGGATAAGTTGAATAGCCTTAGGGGTACAATCGATGGCAAAATTTGATTGGTCAAGATCCAGCTCATGTTTAAAATGACGTCTAAGTTGGAAGGATAAATTCCAGGGAAAAACTGATGATTGTGTGCATTCACACACATGTTGAAACCAAAGGATCAGAATGACAATCACAAAAAAATTTAAAGTAATTTGCCCATCGCCCATTGCACACCTGCATGTTGCGTACGCAGCCGGCGAGCAGACCTAGCCTCCCTTATACAAGAGCAGGCATTCCAGTCCAACCTGGCGCGCGTCGCTCAGTTGCTGACGTCACGAGGCTTCGGCTGATACCACGACGTCGAGTGCCCATAACTGTTCCCGCGTAGTTGGTTAGTGCGTATAGGCCAGTGGCCAGACTCATATCAAATACCTAGATCTCATTAAGCGTGTTATTTGAAATAACCGCGAACACCGACCATGGCCAGGCCCACCTCTCTCCTAGGTGGTCTCAACCTACCATGTCGCTCCGCCACAGATCCACTCAGAGGGTCGTTGGGACAAACGTCCTTTCGGACCCAATCCGTGAATCACTCGCGGGTACTCTTCGAGCCGACCCGTCTTTAGTCACCACAAGTATCATATATGTATAAGTATATACCTGTGATCACTTCCCGAGTGATCACGGCCCGATAGTATAGCATGGCAGGCAGACAAGAATATAGGGTCACTGATGATAAACTTGTTGGGGAACGTAGTAATTTCAAAAAAAAATCCTACGCACATGCAAGATCATGGTGATGCATAGCAACGAGAGGGGAGAGTGTGATCTACGTACCCTTGTAGATCGACAGCGGAAGCGTTAGCACAACGCGGTTGATGTAGTCGTACGTCTTCACGGCCTGACCGATCAAGCACCGAAACTACGGCACCTCCGAGTTCTAGCACACGTTCAGCTCGATGATGATCCCTGGACTCCGATCCAGCAAAGTGTCGGGGAAGAGTTCCGTCAGCACGACAGCGTGGTGACGATCTTGATGTACTACCGTCGTATGGCTTCGCCTAAGAACCGCTACAATATTATCGAGGATTATGGTGGAAGGGGGCACCGCACACGGCTAAGAATATGATCACGTGGATCAACTTTTGTGTCTTTGGGGCGCCCCCTGCCCCCGTATATAAACGAGCAAGGGGGAGGCCGGCCGGCCCTTGTGGGCGCACAAGGAGGAGTAGGATTCCTACTCCTAGTTGGAGTAGGTTTCCACCTTTCCTAGTCCAACTAGGAGAAGGGGGGAAAGGGGGAAGAGGGGAAGGAAGGGAGAGAGGGGCCGCGCCCCAAACCCCTTGTCCAATTCGGACTGGGCTTGGGAGGGGCGCGCGCCACCTCCTGGTCCTTCCCACTAAGGCCCATTAAGGCCCACTGCTTCTTCCTCGTATTCCCGTAACTCCCTGGTACCTCCAAAAATACCCGAATCACTCGGAACCTTTCCGATGTCTGAATATAGTCGTCCAATATATCAATCTTTACGTCTCGACCATTTCGAGACTCCTCGTCATGTCCCTGATCTCATCAGGGACTCCGAACTCCTTCGGTACATCAAAACTCATAAACTCATAATATAACTGTCATCGAAACCTTAAGCGTGCGGACCCTAGGGGTTCGAGAACAAGGTAGACATGACCGAGACACGTCTCCGGTCAATAACCAATAGCGGAACCTGGATGCTCATATTGGCTCCCACATATTCTACGAAGATCTTTATCGGTCAGACCGCATAACAACATACGTTGTTCCCTTTGTCATCGGTATGTTACTTGCCCGAGATTCGATCGTCGGTATCTCAATACCTAGTTCAATCTCGTTACCGGCAAGTCTCTTTACTCGTTTCGTAATACATCATCTTGCAACTAACTCATTAGTTGCAATGCTTGCAAGGCTTATGTGATGTGCATTACCGAGAGGGCCCAGAGATACCTCTCCGACAATCGGAGTGACAAATCCTAATCTCGAAATGCGCCAACCCAACATTTACCTTTGGAGACACCTGTAGAGCTCTTTTATAATCACCCAGTTACGTTGTGACGTTTGGTAGCACACAAAGTGTTCCTCCGACAAATGGGAGTTGCATAATCTCATAGTCATAGGAACATGTATAAGTCATGAAGAAAGCAATAGCAACATACTAAACGATCGGGTGCTAAGCTAATGGAATGGGTCATGTCAATCACATCATTCTCCTAATGATGTGATCCCGTTAATCAAATAACAACTCTTTGTTTATGGTTAGGAAACATAACCATCTTTGATTAACGAGCTAGTCAAGTAGAGGCATACTAGTGACACTCTGTTTGTCTATGTATTCACACATGTATTATGTTTCCGGTTAATACAATTCTAGCATGAATAATAAACATTTATCATGAAATAAGGAAATAAATAATAACTTTATTATTGCCTCTAGGGCATATTTCCTTCAGTCTCCCACTTGCACTAGAGTCAATAATCTAGTTCACATCGCCATGTGATCTAACATCAATAGTTCACATCTTTATGTGGTTAACACCCATAGTTCACATCGATATGTGACCAACACCCATAGGGTTTACTAGAGTCAGTAATCTAGTTCACATTGCTATGTGATTAACACCCAAAGAGTACTAAGGTGTGATCATGTTTTGCCTGTGAGAGAAGTTTAGTCAACGGGTCTGCCATATTCAGATCCGTAAGTATTTTGCAATTTTCTATGTTTACAATGCTCTGCACGGAGCTACTTTAGCTAATTGCTCCCACTTTCAATATGTATCCAGATGAAGACTAAGAGTCATCCGGATCAGTGCCAAAACTTGTATCGACGTAACCCTTTTACGACGAACCTTTTTGTCATGTCCATAATCGAGAAACATATCCTTATTCCACTAAGGATAATTTTGACCGCTGTTCGGTGATCTACTCCTAGATCACTATTGTACTCCCTTGCCAAAATTAGTGTAGGGTATACAATAGGTCTGGTACACAGCATGGCATACTTTATAGAACCTATGGCCAAGGCATAGGGAATGACTTTCATTCTCATTCTATTTTCTGCTGTGGTCGGGCTTTGAGTCTTACTCAACTTCACACCTTGTAACACAGGCAAGAATTCTTTCTTTGACTGTTCCATTTTGAACTACTTCAAAATCTTGTCAAGGTATGTACTCATTGAAAAAACTTATCAAGTGTCTTGATCTATCTCTATAGATCTTGATGCTCAATATGTAAGCAGCTTCACCGAGGTTTTCTTTGAAAAAATCCTTTCAAACACTCCTTTATGCTTTGCAGAATAATTCTACATTATTTCCGGTCAACAATATGTCATACACATATACTTATCAGAAATGTTGTAGTGCTCCCACTCACTTTCTTGTAAATACTGGCTTCACCGCAAGTCTGTATAAAACTATATGCTTTGATCAACTTATCAAAGCGTATATTCCAACTCCGAGATGCTTGCACCAGTCCATAGATGGATCGCTGGAGCTTGCATATTTTGTTAGCACCTTTAGGATTGACAAAACCTTCTGGTTGTATCATATACAACTCTTCTTTAAATCCATTAAGGAATGTGTTTTGTTTATCCATTTGCCAGATTTCATAAAAAATGTGGCAATTGCTAACATGATTTGGACAGACTTAAGCATCGCTACGAGTGAGAAAATTTCATCGTAGTCAACACCTTGAACTTTGTCAAAAACCTTTTTCGACAAGTCTAGCTTTGTAGGTAGTAACACTACTATCAGTGTCCGTCTTCCTCTTGAAGATCCATTTATTTTCTATGGCTTGCCGTTCATCAGGAAAATCCATCAAAGTCCATACTTTGTTCTCATACATGGATCATATCTCAGATTTCATGGCCTCAAACCATTTCGCGGAATCTGGGCTCACCATCGCTTTTTCATAGTTCGTAGGTTCATCATGATCTAGTAGCATGACTTCCAGAACAGGATTACCGTACCACTCTAGCGCGGATCTTACTCTGGTTGATCTATGAGGTTCAGTAGTATCTTGTTCTGAAGTTTCATGATCATTATCATTAGCTTCCTCACTAATTGGTGTAGTTGTCACAGAAACAAGTTTCTGTGATGTACTACTTTCCAATAAGGGGGCAGGTATAGTTACCTCGTCAAGTTCTACTTTCCTCCCACTCACTTCTTTCGAGAGAAACACCTTCTCTAGAAAGGATCCATTCTCAGCAACAAACATCTTGCCTTCGGATCTGTGATAGAAGGTGTACCCAACATTTTTCTTTTGGGTATCCTATGAAGACGCACTTCTCCGATTTGGGTTTGAGCTTATCAGGTTGAAACTTTTTCACATAAGCATTGCAACCTCAAACTTTAAGAAACGACAGCTTAGGTTTCTTGCCAAACCATAGTTCATATGGTGTCGTCTCAACGGATTTAGATGGTGCCCTATTTAACGTGAATGCAGCTGTCTCTAATGCATAATCCCAAAACGATATTGGTAAATCGGTAAGAAACTTCATAGATTGTACTATATCCAATAAAGTATGGTTATGATGTTCGGACACACCATTACACTATGGTGTTCCAGGTGGCGTGAGTAGTGAAACTATTTCACATTGTTTTTAACTGAAGGCCAAACTCGTAACTCAAATATTTTACTTCTGTGATCATATCGTAGAAACTTTTATTTTTGTTACGATGATTCTCCACTTCACTCTGAAATTCTTTGAACTTTTCAAATGTTTGAGACTTGTGTTTCATCAAGTAGATATACTCATATCTGCTCAAATCATCTGTGAAGGTCAGAAAATAATGATACTTGTCGCGAGCTTTAATATTCATCGGACCACATACATCAGTATGTATGATTTCCAACAAATCTGTTGCTCGCTCCATTGTTCCGGAGAATGGAGTCTTTAGTCATCTTGCCCATAAGGCATGGTTCGCAAGCACCAAGTGATTCATAATCAAATGATTCCAAAATCCCATCAGCATGGAGTTTCTTCATGCGCTTTACACCAATATGACCTAAACGGCAGTGCCACAAATAAGTTGCACTATCATTATTAACTTTGCATCTTTTGGTTTCAATATTATGAATATGTGTATCACTACGATCGAGATCCAATGAACCATTTTCATTGGGTGTGTAACCATATAAGGTTTTATTCATGTAAACAGAACAACAATTTATTCTCTTACTTAAATGAATAACCGTATTACAATAAACATGATCAAATCATATTCATGCTCAACGCAAACACCAAATAACACTTATTTAGGTTCAACACTAATCCCAAAATTATAGGGAGTGTGCGATGATGATCATATCAATCTTGGAACCACTTCCAACACACATCGTCACTTCACCCTTAACTAGTCTCTGTTCATTCTGCAACTCCCGTTTCGAGTTACTACTCTTAGCAACTGAACTAGTATCAAATACCGAGGGGTTGCTACGAATACTAGTAAAGTACACATCAATAACATGTATATCAAATATACCTATGTTCACTTTGCCATCCTTCTTATCCGCCAATTACTTGGGATAGTTCCGCTTCTAGTGACCAGTCCCTTTGCAGTGGAAGCACTTAGTCTCAGGCTTAGGTCCAGACTTGGGCTTCTTCACTTGAGCAGCAACTTGCTTGCCATTTTTCTTGAAGTTCCCTTTCTTTCCCTTTGCCCTTTTCTTGAAACTAGTGGTCTTGTTAACCATCAACACTTGATGCTCTTTTTTTGATTTCTACCTTCATCGATTTCATCATCATGAAAAGCTCGGGAATCATTTTCGTCATCCCTTGCATACTATAGTTCATCACGAAGTTCTACTAACTTGGTGATGGTGACTAGAGAATTCTGTCAATCACTATTTTATCTAGAAGATTAACTCCCACTTGATTCAAGCGATTGTAGTACCCAGACAATCTGAGCACATGCTCACTGCTTGAGCTATTCTCCTCCATCTTTTAGCTATAGAACTTTTGTTGGAGACTTCATATCTCTCAACTCGGGTATTTGCTTGAAATATTAACTTCAACTCCTGGAACATCTCATATGGTCCATGACATTCAAAACGTCTTTGAAGTCACGATTCTAAGCAGTTAAGCATGGTGCACTAAACTATCAAGTAGCCATCATATTGAGCTAGCCAAACATTCATAACGTCTGCATCTGCTCCTGCAATAGGTCTGTCACCTAGCGGTGCATCAAGGACATAATTCTTCTATGCAGCAATGAGGATAAACCTCAGATCACGGATCCAATCCGCATCATTGCTACTAACATCTTTCAACACAATTTTCTCTAGGAACATATCAAAATAAACACAGGGAAGCAACAACGCGAGCTATTGATCTACAACATAATTTGCAAAATACTACCAGGACTAAGTTCATGATAAATTTAAGTTCAATTAATCATATTACTTAAGAACTCCCACTTAGATAGACATCCCTCTAATCCTCTAAGTGATTACGTGATCCAAATCAACTAAACCATGTCCGATCATCACGTGAGATGGAGTAGTTTCATTGGTGAACATCGCTATGTTGATCATATCTGCTATATGATTCACGCTCGACCTTTCGGTCTCCGTGTTCTGAGGCCATATCTGTATATGCTTGGCTCGTCAAGTATAACCTGAGTATTCTGCGTGTGCAACTGTTTTGCACCCGTTGTATTTGAATGTAGAGCCTATCACACCCGATCATCACGTGGTGTCTCAGCACGAAGAACTTTCGCAACGGTGCATACTCAGGGAGAACACTTCTTGATAATTAGTGAGAGATCATCTTATAATGCTACCGTCAATCAAAGCAAGATAAGATGCATAAAAGATAAACATCACATGCAATCAATATAAGTCATATGGTATGGCCACCATCATCTTGTGCTTGTGATCTCCATCTTCGAAGCACCGTCATGATCACCATCGTCACCGGCGCGACACCTTGATCTCCATCGTAGCATCGTTGTCGTCTCGCCAATCATATGCTTCCACGACTATCGCTACCGCTTAGTGATAAAGTAAAGCATTACAGCGCGATTGCATTGCATACAATAAAGCGACAACCATATGGCTCCTGCCAGTTGCCGATAACTCGGTTACAAAACATGATCATCTCATACAATAAAATTTAGCATCATGTCTTGACTATATCACATCACAACATGCCCTGCAAAAACAAGTTAGACGTCCTTTACTTTGTTGTTGCAAGTTTTACGTGGCTGCTACGGGCTTAAGCAAGAAGCAATCTTACCTACGCATCAAAACCACAATGATAGTTTGTCAAGTTGGTGTTGTTTTAACCTTCGAATGGACCGGGCGTAGCCACACTCGGTTCAACTAAAGTTGGAGAAACTGTCGCCCGCTAGCCACCTTTGTGCAAAGCACGTCGGGAGAACCGGTCTCGCGTAAGCGTACGCGTAATGTCAGTCCGGGCCGCTTCGTCCAACAATACCGCCGAACCAAAGTATGACATGCTGGTAAGCAGTATGACTTATATCGCCCACAACTCACTTGTGGTCTACTCGTGCATATAACATCAACACATAAAACCTAGGCTCGGATGCCACTGTTGGGTAACGTAGTAATTTCAAAAAAAATCCTACGCACACGCAAGATCATGGTGATGCATAGCAACGAGAGGGGAGAGTGTGATCTACGTACCCTTGTAGATCGACAGCGGAAGCGTTAGCACAACGCGGTTGATGTAGTCATACGTCTTCATGGCCCGACCGATCAAGCACCGAAACTATGGCACCTCCGAGTTCTAGCACATGGTCAGCTCGATGACGATCCCTGGACTCCGATCCAGCAAAGTGTCGGGGAAGAGTTCCGTCAGCACGACGGCATGGTGACGATCTTGATGTACTACCGTCGCAGGGCTTCGCCTAAGCACCTCTACAATATTATCGAGGATTATGGTGAAAGGGGGCACCGCACATGGCTAAGAATATGATCATGTGGATCAACTTGTGTGTCTTTGGGGTGCCCCCTGCCCCCGTATATAAAGGAGCAAGGGGGAGACCGGCCGGCCCTTGTGGGCGCGCCAAGGAGGAGTAGGATTCCTACTCCTAGTTGGAGTAGGTTTCCACCTTTCCTAGTCCAACTAGGAGAAGGGGGGAAAGGGGGGAAGAGGGGAAGGAAGGGAGAGAGGGGCCGCGCCCCAAACCCCTTGTCCAATTCGGACTGGGCTTGAGAGGGGCGCGCGCCACCTCCTGGTCCTTCCCACTAAGGCCCATTAAGGCCCATTGCTTCTTCCTCGTATTCCCGTAACTCCCCGGTACCTCCGAAAATACCCGAATCACTCGGAACCTTTCCGATGTCCGAATATAGTCGTCCAATATATCAATCTTTACGTCTCGACCATTTCTAGACTCCTCGTCATGTCCCTGATCTCATCCGGGACTCCGACCTCCTGCGGTACATCAAAACTCATAAACTCATAATATAACTGTCATCGAAACCTTAAGCGTGCGGACCCTACGGGTTCAAGAACAATGTAGACATGACCGAGACACGTCTCCGGTCAATAACCAATAGCGGAATCTCGATACTCATATTGGCTCCCACATATTCTACAAAGATCTTTATCGGTCAGACCGCATAACAACATACGTTGTTCCCTTTGTCATCGGTATGTTACTTGCCCGAGATTCGATCATCGGTATCTCAATACCTAGTTCAATCTCGTTACCGGCAAGTCTCTTTACTCGTTTTGTAATACATCATCTTGCAACTAACTCATTAGTTGCAATGCTTGCAAGGCTTATGTGATGTGCATTACCGAGAGGGCCCAGAGATACCTCTCCGACAATCGGAGTGACAAATCCTAATCTCGAAATACGCCAACCCAACATTTACCTTTGGAGACACCTGTAGAGCTCCTTTATAATCACCCAGTTACGTTGTGACGTTTGGTAGCACACAAAGTGTTCCTCCGACAAACGGGAGTTGCATAATCTCATAGTCATAGCAACATACTAAATGATCGGGTGCTAAGCTAATGGAATGGGTCATGTCAATCACATCATTCTCCTAATGATGTGATCCCGTTAATCAAATAACAACTCTTTGTTTATGGTTAGGAAACATAACCATCTTTGATTAACGAGCTAGTCAAGTAGAGGCATACTAGTGACACTCTATTTGTCTATGTATTCACACATGTATTATGTTTCCGGTTAATACAATTCTAGCAAGAATAATAAACATTTATCATGAAATAAGGAAATAAATAATAACTTTATTATTGCCTCTAGGGCATATTTGCTTCAAAACTAGCATCCTATACTAAACATTTAGGATTGCAGGTAAGGTATCAATAACTATAGCAACAATGACATGCTATGCATCAGGATAGGATTAACGGAAAGCAGTAACATGCTGCACTACTCTAATGCAAGCAGTAGAGATAAGAATAGGCGATATCTGGTGATCAAGGGGGGTTTGCCTGGTTGCTCTGGCAAGGAGGGATCGTCAACACCGTAGTCGATCAGGGGTACCGGTAGCGGTCTCGGGGTCTATCGGAAAGAAGTAATGGAGGGGGAACACAATAAATAACAGATCAAACAAAACAACACAAAGCATAACATGGCAATGTGCGGTGCTAGGGGTGACCTAACACAGTATGAGGTGATACCGGTGAAGGGGGAATCATCCGGGAAAATATCCCCGGTGTTTTGCGTTTTTGGACAGATGAATCGGAGGGGGAAAGTTGTGTGTTCGCTATGCTAGGGATGCATGGTGGACGAACGGACTGCGAATCCGGATTCGTCTCGTTGTTGTGAGCAACTTTCATGTGCAAAGTTTTTCCATCCGAGTTACGGTTTATTTTATATTAATTTTAAAAGATTTAAATCATTTTTAGGATTTATTTAATTATTTCAAACCAACATTATCCAGAATAGTGATGATGTCAGCATGACGTCAGCAGTCAACAGAGTTGTTGACTGGGTCAAACTGATGTGTGGGACCCACCTGTCATTGTCTAACTAACTAACTAGCTGTTTAGTTAGATTAATTAGCAGGTTCATTAGGTTTAATAGTTAGTTAACAGAATTAATTTAGTTTAATTAATTCTTTAATTAATTTTAATTTTAATTATTATTATTTTAATTAATTCATTTCATATATATTTTTAAACGTTCTGGGGGGCCTTCTCATTGGCCTGGGGGAGGCTAACGGGCGAACGGGCATGGGCAAGGCCCGAACAGGCACCGCGGGCAAGGCCGGCGGGGCGTGGTAGGGTGGTTTGCCGGAGCG
This sequence comes from Triticum dicoccoides, assembly GCF_002162155.2. Lineage (NCBI taxonomy): Eukaryota > Viridiplantae > Streptophyta > Magnoliopsida > Poales > Poaceae > Triticum > Triticum dicoccoides. The sequence continues at coordinate 628,208,176 of NC_041382.1, forward strand.
CGGCCACAACAAGCAGGAGAGCGGGCGGCGAGGCGAGTTGCGGCGCCAGCGGCTGCATCAGGGGCATGGGCGAAGACGGGGAAGTGGCCGGGGCACGGGGGAGCAGCGGCTGGGCCACGCGCGGGCGCGCGCTCTTGAGGCGGCACGGGCGAACGGGAAGAGGGAGCGGCGACTCACGGGGCAGCATGGAACGGCGGGTGTAGGCCACGGGCGGGGCGCTGCGAGCACGGGGAGGCCGACCGGTGACTACAGCGGTCGGCCACGCGGGCGCGCGCGCGTAGAGAGCACACGGGTGCAGGGGAGCGCGTGGGGCGGGCGCGGTCGTGCGTGGACGTGGCGAGGGCGAGGCGAGGCACGCGGCGCAGAGCATCTCACAGCAAGCGCAGGCAGCAACGCCAACAGGAAGCAAGGAGCAGGGCGGCGCCGGGCACGACCATGGTCATGCAAGCGCCGTGAAAGCAGAGACGGGGGAGGGGGAGCACGAGGCCCGCAGAGGCAAGCAAGCGCATGTGGCGACGTGCGCGCACGCCGGTGATCAGCAACAAGGTAGAGGGGGAGACGGAGGGGGTTCCTCACCCTCCGATGCAGGGGTACGAGCGGCGAGGCTCGGGGGCGACCCTTGTGGAGGAGGTGAGGAGGCGTGCAGTCCGGCGGGGAGGAGATCTGGCGAGGGGCGAGTGACGACGATGGCCATGTGGCGACAAGGCCTGGGGAGGCCGGCGGAGAGGAGGTCGAGGAGGCGTGCAACGGGGCGGCGCCGTCGCCCCCTGATCTAGATCGGGGAGAGGGAGGAGCAGGGTCATGGGAGGGGAAGTGGGGGTAGT
>NC_041382.1:628209531-628220085 GCF_002162155.2 Triticum dicoccoides
TTGTTTTTACTATTTACTTATTTTTCTTTTCTGTTCTAATTTCTAGTTTCATATGATTTTAGTTTTATAAAAACACAATAGTTGAACCTAATTTAGTATCACTAACTATACCTTGGCTACAAAAGATCAAACCCTAAACAAAATAGTCTAACATTTTATAAATAATAAAAGGCATTTATTAAATTGGTTATGTTGTTGTTTTATTCATCGAAGAGTATTTAAGCATTTTGTAAAAGTGTGGTTCCCCTACCATAATAACCTATGCAATATTTGGTTCACCCCGAACATTTTAGTTTTAATATTTGAAAACCTTTATTGTTTGATGGATTTTGAATTTCAATTTGAATCGGTTTCGAACTACCGCAAGATTAGCAATAGTAATTGAAGGGATGTGGCATCATTAGCAGAGGGTTGCTTTAGGTTAATTATCCGGGCGTCACAACCTCCCACGGATTGATAAACCTTAGGTCATCCACTTGAGGGAAAATTGCTACTGTCCTACAAAACTCTGCGCTTGGCGGCCCAACACGAGTCTACAAGAATAAAGTGCCGTAGTAGACATCAAGCTCTTTTCTGGAACCGTTGCCGGGGAGGTGAGTGCATGAAGGTATATCTTTAGATCTTGCAATTGAATCTTTTAGTTTCTTGTTTTATCACTAGTTTGGTTTATAAAAGAAAACTGCATAAAAATGGAATTGAGGTTGCATCATATTATTGATCATCGTTATAACATCTTTCTTGAAAATGATGGTACGGAAAATTGTGCTCAATTGTTAGAAGTAGTCAATAAGATGTTTGGCACAAAATATTTGAATGATGAGCATGATTGCAATGTTGTTAGTATGAATTCTTTGAATATCGATGATGCTAATGATATGCAAACCCATAAGCTTGGGGATGCTATGTTTGATGAAGATGATATTTTTAGTCCCCCAAGATTTGATGTGCAAATTTGTTATAATAATTTCATGCCTCCTATTGATGATGATTATAATGATGAAAGTGGATTTGGAGAGGTCATGACTTTATTTAGTGATGAATCCACCATTTTGGATGAGGCTTCAACTATGATAGCAAAGTTGCTATCTATGATGATTATGGTGATGACATGTATGATATAAAGAATAATGATAACCATGAAACTTTTCATCATGATTTTAATTTTCACTCTCATGATAGTTATTTTTGTTGAGTTTGCTCCCACTACCATTCATGAGAATAAATTTGCTTATGTGGAGAGTAACAACATTTCTATGCTTATGAACATGAAAATAATGATTTATGTGATAGCTATATTGTTGAATTCATTCATGATGCTAGTGAAAATTATTATGAGAGAGGAACACATGCTTGTAGGTATTGCAATAATATCAAGTTTCCTCTCTTTATGTTGAAAGTTTTGAAGTTGCACTTGATTTGCCTTCCTATGCTAGTTGATTGTTGCTCCCATAAGTTGTTTACTCACAAAATCCATATGCATAGGAAGTGGGTTAGGCTTAAATGTGCTAGTCATATGCTTCATGATGCTCTCTTTATGTTTTAATTCTTATCTTTTATGCGAGTATCATTGAAATCATCATGCCTAGCTTAAAAGGCATTAAAGAAAGGCGCTTGTTGGGAGACAACCCAACATTTATCCTTACTGTTTTTGTGTGTTCACGTGATTAAGCTACTGTATTAATCATGTTTTATTACTTTCGTTTCAATAAAGTGCCAAGTAAGACCTTTGGGATGGCTTACGGTGATAGTTGATTTGATCTTGCTGAAAAACATAAACTTTTGCGCTCAGGAAAACAATTCTCATTTTTAACAGAAGCATGATAAAATGCTTATTATTTTGGAAGAAGATTAATAGACAAATTTCCCATGTTTTCCTATTTTTTCATAATTTTTGGAGCAGCATAAGTATGGTTGGAGTACATATTACTATAGGCTGTTCTGTTTTTGACAGATTCTGTTTTCAATGCATAGTTTGCTTGTTTTCTAGTTTCTATGGCTTATATTGCTCAATATAAATTGTGGAAATGATATTCTACAGTAGTCATTGTGTGAGAACAATTATGAATCTTGTCTTTGACAGTACCAAAAGTGAAATGGTTTGCTCTTTATCATACTAACCTATCTCACAAAGTTCCGTTAAGTTTTGTGTGATTGAAGTTTTCAAGTTTTGGGTGAGATGTAGATATGAGGAAAATAGGGAGTGACAAGACCCTAAGATTGGGGATTTCCAAGGAACCCCAAGGTAATATTCAAGGAATATCCAAGCAACTAAGCTTGGGATGCCCCGGAAGGCATCCCCTCTTTCGTCTCCAACATTATCGGTAACCTCACTTGGAGCTATGTTTTCATTCGTCACATGATATGTGTTTTGCTTGGAGCATCATTTTATTTTGTTAGTATTTGCTTTATATTATTTAGAATAATGTTTTGCATCTTTTATTTCAATAAAAGTCGCAATGATAGCCTTTGCCATGCTTATTTTGCAAGTGTACATGTTGCTGTTTGAAAACAGAAAGTTTACCGCTGTTGTAAAAATTGCCGAGAAAAGTCAGAATGTGATAAAATGTTGAAATTTTTGCACAATAAGATATGATCAATTTTCTACGGTGTGGTAAAATTTCATAATTTTTTGAGTTAAATAAGTATTGATACTCTTGCATTCTTTACAGACTGTACTGTTTTGGCAGATTGTTGTTATGTTTGCATTGTTTGCATATGTTTGCTTGTTTAATGATTCTATTTGAGGATAGGAGTATTAAATATGCAGAGGAATTTAGTGTGCAATGTTGAATAATAATTTTAGTGATTTGCTACAGTAGAGAATGATAAGGTTTTGCATTGGTTTATACTAACTTATCTCACAAGTCCTTGTTGAGTTTTGTGTGGATGGAGCTTTTAATATTTAGGAAAACCGTGATATGAGAAGAATTAAGGAGACACAAAATCTCAAACTTATGGATTCCCAAGGCATCCCAAGATAATATTTCAAGAAGTCTCAAGCATCTAAGCTTGGGGATGCTCCGGTAGGCATCCCACCTTTCTTCTTCAACAATCATCGGTTAGTATCGGTTGAGCCTAAGTTTTTGCTTCTTCACATGATGTGTGCTATTCTTGGAATGTCATTTTACTTTGTTTTGCTTGATGTTTTAATAAAATACTTAGATCTGAAAGTTTTTAAATAAAATAGAGTCCTCAAATAGTTGCCAGGGAGGCTAGGTAAGCGGCATTCACATCCCGTCAACGAAGCTCTTTTCTATGAAATTGCTCTAGTGCTTCACTTATACCTTTTTGAGCATGGTGTGCTTTGGTATTTTTGAAGAAATTCTGTCTTGCTTCACCTAAATTAATTTGATATAAAGAAATATTATGCTCATGATCTTCACTTATATCTTTTCGGAGTAGCTTGTCATTTACTCTTGTGCTTCACTTGTATCCTATGAGTAAATTGTTGAATAAATTGAATGTCATGAAGTTGAAATCATATGATGCCTAGTGGTAGCTTCACATTGGGTTTAGAAAGTGAAATCTTTTGAGGGTTGACAATCACAATATTGGTCATAAAAGAAATTCACGAATAAATAGTATAAGGAAGAGAACTTTCACATGCAAATACACTATCTTGGAAATCTTTTGTGATTGTGAGCCCCCATCAAAATATTATATGCCAAAATTGTTGACATTGGACAAGGAATACAACGTAATGGTTTATGTTTGTTCATATTCACATAGAAGTTATATTGTCATAGATCCTTCAACATGTGGTGCTTGCCCCCCATCCTTGCTAGCCAAAAATTCCACACCAAGTAGAGATACTACTTGTGCATCCAAAAACCCTTAAACCCAAATCTTATCTTCAAGAGTCCACCATACCTACCTAAGGATTGAGAAATATCCTTCAAGTAAGTTGTCATCGGTGCAATAAGGCAATAAAAATTGCTTCTAAAAGTTGAGATCATTTAGTGTAAGAGAAAATTGAGTGTTGTACGAACTTGTGATGGCAAAGAATAAAAGCGACAAATTGCATAATAAAGGTTGCTATCATAAGGGGCAATATAACATGATGTTCTTTTGCACTAAGGGGTTGAGCATACAAACAAATAAGTGCATGGCAACCTCTGCTTCCCTTTGTGAAGGGCCTATCTTTTACTTTTATGTATTTACTTTTATGCAAAGAGTCAAAGTTTTTCTCTCTATTCCTTTTTATTTTTATCTTTTGGCAAGCATCATGTGGTGAGGAAAGATCTAGGCACATATATCCAGTTGGATATGGGTAGCATGAGTTATTATTATTGACATCACCCTTGAGGTGAATACGTTGGGAGGCAAAATTATAAGCCCCTATCTTTCTATGTGTCCGGTTGAAACGTTTTGCTCATGTGTGTGTGGTGAGTCTTAGCAATCATAGAAGACTATAAGATGGTTGAGTATGTGGAGCTCTTACTTAAACTCTGTTGAATAAGTTGAATTGCAATTGCTTGGTGACTAAGAACATAGGTTGTTGAGTTTCAAGAGAGTTCATTGTTTGAACCTTAACATGCGAATTGGTTGCTACTTTAACATGAGAAGTTTCATACGAAAGAATTGTTGTTGTAATGCTAGGAAAAGTGATCGAAATTATCATTGATCAAACTTATACACTTTGCTAGCATTCACACTTCATAAATTATTTCTTTTATCATTTACCTACTCGAGGACGAGTAGGAATTAAGCTTGGGGATGCTGATATGTCTCCAACGTATCTATAATTTATGAAGTATTCATGTCATTATGTTATCATTCTTGGATGTTTTACAATCATTTTATAGCAACTTTATATCATTTTTGGGGACTAACCCATTGAGCCAGTACCCAGTGCTAGGTGTTGTTTTTTGCTTGTTTTTTACATTGCAGAAAATTTATATCAAACGGAGTCCAAACACCGCGAAACTTTTTGTGGATTTTTTGGACCAGAACACCCAGGATGGGCCAGAGCAGCACCTTAGGGGCGCCCTGAGGGGGGCACAACCCACCAGGGCGCGCCTGGGGGCCCAAGCGCGCCCAGGTGGGTTGTGCCCACCTCGGCGGCCTGCCGCACCTCCTCCTTACCCTATAAATTCCCAAAAAATCCAAAACCCCTGGGGGTTAACCTAGATCAGAAGTTCCGCTGCCACAAGGCTCTGTAGCCATGGAAAACTAATCTAGACCCTTTCCGGCACCCTGTCAGAGGGGGGAATCATCTCCGGTGGCCATCTTCATCATCCCGGCACGATGAGGAGGGAGTAGTCCACCCTCGGGGCTGAGGGTTTGTACCAGTAGCTATGTGTTTAATCTCTCTCTCTCTCTTGTGTTCTTGAGATGTCACGATCTTGATGTATCGTGGGCTTTGTTAATATAGTCGGATCATATGGTGTTTTCCCCTCTCTATCTTGTTGTGATGAATTGAGTTTTTCCCTTTGAGATTTCGTTGTTACCGGATTGAATACTTTTATGGATTTGAGAACACTTGATATATGTCCTGCAATTGAATACTCGTGGTGACAATAGGGTATCATATTGATTCACTTGATATATGTTTTGGCACTCAACTCGCGGATTCCCGAGGTGGCATTGGGGTAATCTATGCATAGGGGTTGATGCACGTTCTTGTCTTTGTTTTTTTGGTAGAAATCTTGGGGAATTCTTTGAAGTTCTTTGTTTTGGATTGAATATTATTAATCTGAATTTGCTTTGGTGTTATTTTAGTACGAACTCTTGGTTAGATCGATCGGGAAGAATAGCTTTGTGTTATTTTAGTACGAACTCTAGGATAGATTGATCGAAAAGAATAGCTTTGAGGTGGTTTCGTAGCCTACAAGCAATTCCGTCTTATGTTCTCCGCTAGATAGGAACTTTGGAGTGATTCTTCGTTGCATGTTGAGGGGCGGTTATATGATCCAATTATATTAGCACTGTTGAGAGATTCCACTAGCGAAAGTACGGACCCTAGGCCTCATTTTCAAGCATTGCAATACCGTTTTTGTGCCCGTTTACTATTTTCTACCTTGCTGTTTTTATTTATTCAGATTATAAAAATATATTTCTACATCCGTATTACACTTTTATCACCATCTCTTTGCCTAACTAGTGCACCTATACAATTTGCCATTATATTGGGTGTGTTGGGGACACAAGAGATTTCTTGTAATTGGTTGCAGGGTTGTTTGAGAGAGACCATCTTTATTGTACACCGCCCACAGATTGATAAACCTTAGGTCATCCACTTGAGGGAAAATTGCTACTGTCCTACAGAACTTTGCGCTTGGAGGCCCAACACGAGTCTACAAGAATAAAGTTGCGTAGTAGAGATCATACCGCTCAGATAGTGGGAGTGACAAATCTTAATCTCGATCTATGCCAACCCAACAAACATCTTTGGAGATACCTGTAGAGCATCTTTATAATCACCTAGTTACGTTGTGACGTTTGATAGCATACAAGGTATTCCTCCGGTATTCGGGGGTTGCATAATCTCATAGTCAAAGGAATATGTATAAGTCATGAAAAAAGCAATAGCAATAAAACTTAACAATCATTATGCTAAGCTAACAGATGGGTCTTGTCCATCACATCATTCTCCTAATGATGTGATCCCGTTCATCAAATGACAACACATGTCTATGGTTTGGAAACTTAACCATCTTTGATTAACGAGCTAGTCTAGTAGAGGCTTACTAGGGACACTGTGTTATGTCTATGTATCCACACATGTATCAAGTTTCCGGTTAATACAATTCTAGCATGAATAATAAATATTTATCATGATATAAGGAAGTATAAATAACAAATTTATTATTGCCTCTAGGGCATATTTCCTTCACTTTTTTCCATTGCGAAGAAAAGAGAGGCATACTAGACAAGCATGAGGTAACTGTGTTTTGCCTCTAGACAGGGCTTTTGCCATCTTAATTGGTATCCCTCGTCTTGATGAGGCTTTCATCTTCTATATTCACCATGGGTTGTCACAAGCCTTGTTGTTAATTCACATTTTAGTGAGCTTGTGAACCCATTTGCTTGTTGGGTGTGTGTGGGGAGGACATGTCATGCACCGTGTATCTCATTTATCCCAGACTATGTTGATGCTTTATGCTCATCCTTATATTAGTGTTCTCAAGTGCTTTGTCTTGACTCACACACATCATTTTGGTTGAGCATATTCTTAAGTTGCCTCTTTTATTTGTTGCTCAACCATTTGTTTGTTGCAAGTGCTGGGCTTTGTTTCCTATATGCTCACTTGTACTTGATGTGAGTTTCTATTGATTTTGGGGGAGCTATGATCCTATTTTGTGTACTATGTATCCAAATAAAAAAATCTTATGTGTGCACAAATCATGGGGAGCTTCTCTAGTTTTCTTAGAACACTCATTTGCTCATATCATAATATCCTTTATTCTTGTGGCTCATAGGATCTTTCGTAGTTGGTTCAATTGATATCCTTTGATTGCTTGCTTCAATTGGTATCTTTTGATTGCATGATTGCTTGTTTCTCTCTTTGCTATGTCTTTGTGGCATATTATTCTTTTGCAATCTTTGGGCCTCAATATAGGATGTCTTCCTCCAAGTATTTACCATTGGATATGTGTATTTCATTCCACTCTCTTGTTGAGAAATACACAATTTATGGAGGAACACTTTTTATATTGGCCTTCTAAGCTTTTCGCCCATTTTGGCAATCAATGCCAATGGGGGAGAAGTTTCAGAGAGTTTTGTGGATAAGTATAGAGAGTTATTTATTCTTGCTTTGGTTTTGTTCCTAAGCATTTGCATCTCATACGCATGCATTATTGGTTGTTTCATTGCATGATGATGCATAATTCTTATATAAACTCTCTTGAAAATGATTGTCATCAATTACCAAATGGGGGAGATTGAAAGGACATGTTGTGCCCCCATGTGTGGTTTTGGTAATTAATGACATTCTCTATGGACTAATGGTTGCATTGAGTTATATTGGAAGGATTTGTCCATAGGCATTTCTTGAAGTCCATGTGTTGGTTTAAAGGAGTTTATGAGTTGACCAAGGTGCTATTAAGGAATTATCCAAAGATTGGTCATACATGCATTTCTTGAAGTCCATGTGTTGGTTTTAAGGACTTTATGAGTTGACCAAGGTGCTATTAAGGAATTATCCAAAGATTGGTCATGTGAGTGTTGAGCTTATTGCAAGCATGTCTTGAAGAAGAAGATTGTGTGACCATTCATGTTTACCTTCAAGACATCATCCAAATGAAGAGAGTTGGAAAGATTCAAGGTTGATTAAGACTAAGTCAAGAGTGAATCAAGTTGATCAACTCACAAAGCATAGAAGAAGTACCGAGAGGGATCAAGTGATCCCATGGTATGGTAAGCATTGTCCATTGCGCTTTGTGTACTAACCCATGGTCTATGTGAGAGTTCTATGTGGGCTTAGGTACGTGTCCATGGGTTTGCGTTAAGAGGAAGATATCACTCACCCCATGGAGAGGATGACATCAAGTGGTGATCATCATCAAGATTGCCGTGTGCAAGTTCAAGTGGAGCATCACGAAGAGATCAAGTGCATGAAGCTTGCCGTCCATTGTGGTGTCAATGGACTTGTGAAGATGTGCCGAAGAGTGGCTCACCCATAGTGGAGTATGGGGGAGCAATCAACTAGTCTTCATCGAGCCAACACAATCAAGAAAGATGGTCCAACTTGAGGAAGTCAAGATCCTCATCATCTAGCTCAAGTGGACTATGTGCAAGGCAAAGGTTTTCCCTTGATAGGTTTTCTATTTTACCGGTCTCATGGTGGTAGATGGGATACCGGGTTGTAGGATCGATTGCCGTACTATCAAGGGGGCTCTCTAGGGAGTAGCTTGATCGTATCATTCGTCGAGAGCTCAAACTATTTCATCCTTTAATCATCTTTCTTGGTTCTTGTTTGGTTCTTCTCCTTGTGATATTTGGAGCTTATGGTCATCTTCATGACAAGCTCGAATTCATCGAAAGCCGATTTCATATGCATCTTCTTTTATGTTTTCGGTGTTGGAGTTTTTACCGGTCTTACTTGAGAAAGGGTTCTCACCATTTTATTTTGGGTTTTTTCTCAATTGCTATTTCTTTATATTTCTATCAAGATTGTGTTTGCTCTTGTCTTTAGCTTTCCAACAAACTTGATTTCGTCGAATTCGGAGCTCGTATGCGAAAGTTGTGGTTGTTTTGATCTTACCTGTTTTACATAGAGAGGTTGTACCGCCCCTTAGAGAGGTTGTACCGATACAACCGGTGTTTGGAGTGGTTGTACCGCTCCAAAATTGGTCTGAAGGTTGTACCGCTCTACCACTGGTCTGGGTTCTGTTGTGGAGCGGTTCTTGGGCGGTTGTGGGGCGGTTGTATCGGTTAGTTCAGTTTAACCGGTACTACTGGTTCCCCGGGCTCTTGTACCGCTTATGGCTTTTTCCTACAGGTTGGTTTTTCCTCTGCTTTGACTGGTTGTACCGGTTCATGCACCGGTTGTACCGGTCTTACAGTTTTCTGCACATAACGGGCAGATTCGTGGGGACCTATAAAAGGGGGTCTTCTTTCCCATTGGACCCCATCCTTTGAGCTCGTGTTCTTCCCCCACTGTTGACCCTCTTTGAGCTTGCTATCTCTCAATCCCTCAATGGATTCTTGCTAGTTTTGGGGGGAAACGAGAGAGGAGATCTAGATCCACATTTCCACCAATCACTTTCTCCTCTATGTGAGGGGAACCCCTTGGATCTAGATCTTGGTGTTCTACTTCTTGTTCTTCCTCTCATTTCCATCCCTAGCATTAGTTGCTTTGGTGGGATTTGAGACATTAGGACTTGAGCACTCTGTGTGCCCTTGCCATTGCATTTGGTGCATCAGTTTCAGTTCTCCATGGTGATACGTGAAAGTTACAAGCTGAGAAGCTTATTACTCTTGGGTGCTTGGTACCCTTGAGCTTGTTCCTCTTGGGTGCTTGGGCGCCCTAGACGGTTGGTGGTGCTCGGAGCTCAATCATTGTGGTGTAAAGCTTCTGGCAAGCATCGGGGTCTCTGATTAGGTTGTGGAGATCACCTCGAGCAATTTGACGGGTTCCGGTGACCGCCCCCAAGGGTTGCCAAAGTGTACGGGGTTGGTGACCACCCCCAAGGGTTGCCATTTGTACGGGTTCGGTGACCGCCCTCAAGGGTCCCTTAGTGGAATCACGGCATCTTGCATTGTGCAAGGGCGTGAGGGTATTACGGTGGCCCTAGTGGCTTCTTGGGGAGCATTGTGCCTCCACACCGCTCCAATCGGAGATTAGCATCCGCAAGGATGTGACGGATACATCGTCGTCTCCGCGTGCCTCAGTTATCTCTTACCCGAGCCCTTTACTTATGCACTTTACTTTGGGATAGCCATATTGTTTCTTGTCATATATCTTGCTATCACTTAGTTGTTTATCTTGCTTAGCATAAGTTGTTGGTGCACATAGGTGAGCCGAGTTGTTGTAGCTTTTGTGCTTGACAAATTAACCGCTAGGTTTATTCCGCATTTGTTCAAGCCTAAACCGTAATTATTTTAAAGCGC
>NC_041382.1:628220241-628309469 GCF_002162155.2 Triticum dicoccoides
GACATCCTCGATCTTTCAGTTTTCATTTGATGAACGGGATCACATCATTAGAGAATGATGTGATGGACAAGACCCATCCGTTAGCTTAGCATTATGATCGTTTAGTTTTATTGCTATTGCTTTCTTCATGACTTATACACGTTCCTCTCACTATGAGATTATGCAACTCCCAAATACCGGAGGAACATCTTGTGTGCTATCAAACGTCACAACGTAACTGGGTGATTATAAAGATGCTCTACAGGTGTCTCTGAAGGTGTTTGTTGGGTTGGCATAGATCTAGATTAGGATTTGTCACTCTGAGTATGAGAGAGGTATCTCTGGGCCCTCTCGGTAATGCACATCACTATAAGCCTTGCAAGCAATATGACTAATGAGTTAGTTGCGGGATGATGCGTTACGAAACGAGTAAAAGAGACTTGCCGGTAATGAGATTGAACTAGGTATGATGATACCGACGATCGAATCTTGGGCAAGTAACATACCGATGACAAAGGGAATGACGTATGTTGTTATGCGGTTTGACCGATAAAGATCTTCATAGAATATGTAGGAACCAATATGAGCATCCAGGTTCCGCTATTTGTTATTGATCGGAGATGTGTCTCGGTCATGTCAACATAGTTCTCGAACCTGTAGGGTCCGCACGCTTAACGTTCGATGATGATTTGTATTCTGAGTTATGTGTTTTAGTGACCGAAGTTTGTTCGGAGTCCCTGATGAGATCACGGACATGACGAGGATTCTCGAGATGGTCGAGAGGTAAAGATTCATATATTGGAAGGTTGTATACGGACACCGGAATGGTTCCGAAGAGGTTCGGGGATTTATCGGAGTACCGAGAGGCTATAGGAACCCCCCGGGAAAGTTAATTGGCCTAATGGGCCATAGTGGAGAGGAGGAGGCAGCCACAGGAGGTGGCGCGTGCCCCCAAAGCCCAATCCGAATTGGACAAGGGGTGGTGGCGCGGCCCCCCTTTCCTTCTCCCTCTCCTCCTCTTCGTTGGAAGGAAGGGGGGAGCCGACTAGGACTATGAGTCCTAGTGGGACTCCCCCACTTAGCGCGCCCCTAGGGGCCGGCTGGCCTCCCCTCCCCTCCTTTATATACGTGGGCAGGGGGCACCCCAAAGGCACAACAGTTGTTCTCTTAGTCGTGTGCGGTGCCCCCCTTCATAGTTTACTCCTCTGGTCATAGCATCGTAGTGCTTAGGCAAAGCCCTGCGCGGATCACATCACCATCACCATGCCGTCGTGCTGACGGAACTCTCCCTCAACCCTCTACTGGATCAAGAGTTCGAGGGACGTCATCGAGCTGAACATGTGCTGAACGCAGAGGTGCCGTACGTTCGGTACTTGGATCGTGAAGACGTTCAACTACATCAATCGCGTTAACCTAACGCTTCTGCTTTCGGTCTACGAGGGTACGTGGACACACTCTCCCCCTCTCGTTGCTATGCATCTCCTAGATAGATCTTGCGTGATCGTAGGAATTTTTCAGAAATTGCATGCTATGTTCCCCAATAGTGGCACCCGAGCCAGGTCTATGCGTAGATGATAGGCATGAGTAGAACACAAAGAGTTGTGGGCGATAATAGTAATACTGCTTACCACCAATGTCTTATTTTGATTCAGCAGTATTGTTGGATGAAGCGGCCCGGGCCAACATTACATGACCACGTTCATGAGACCGGTTCTACCGACGGGCTTTGCACACAAGTGGCTGGCGGGTGTCTGTTTCTCCAACTTTAGTTGAATCGAGTTTGACTACGGCCGGTCCTTGTTGAAGGTTAAAACAACACACTTGATGAAAAATGATTGTGGTTTTGATGCGTAGGTAAGAACGGTTCTTGCTAGAAGCCCGTACCAGCCACATAAAACTTGCAACAACAAAGTATAGGACGTCTAACTTGTTTTTGCAGGGCATGTTGTGATGTGATATGGTCAGGACGTGATGAGATATAAATTGTTTTATGAGATGATCATGTTTTGTAAAAGTTATCGGCAACCGGCAGGAGCCTTATGGTTGTCGCTTTATTATATGAAATGTAATCGCCATGTAATTGCTTTTCTTTATCTCTAAGCGGTAGCGATAGTCGTAGAAGCAATAGTTGGCAAGAAGACAATGACGCTACGATGGAGATCAAGGTGTCAAGCCGGCGACGATGGAGATCATGACTGTGCTTTGGAGATGGAGATCAAAGGCACAAGTTGATGATGACCATATCATGTCACATATTTTGATTGCATGTGATGTTTATCTTTTATGCATATTATTTTGCTTAGTACGACGATAGCATTATAATATGATCCCTAACTAAATTTCAATGTATAAGTGTTCTCCCTAAGTATGCACCATTACTATAGTTCGTCGTGTTGAGACACCACGTGATGATCGGGTGTGATAAGCTCTACGTTGACATACAATGGGTGTAAGCTAGTTTTGCAAGTGCAGAATACCCGGGTTAAACTTGACGATCCTAGCATATGCATATATGGCCTCGGAACACTGAGACCGAAAGGTCGAAGTGAATCATATAGTAGATATGATCAACATAGAGATGTTCACCATTGAAAACTACTCCATCTCACGTGATGACCGGACATGGTTTAGTTGATATGGATGACGTGATCATTTAGATGACTAGAGGGATGTCTATCTAAGTGGGAGTTCTTAAGTAATATGATTAATTGAACTTTAATTTATCATGAACTTAGTCGTGATAGTTTTTGCATATCTATATTGTTGTGGATCAATTGCCCGTGCTACCGTTTCCTTGAATTTTAATGTGTTCCTAGAGAAAGCTAAATTGAAAGATGATGGTAGCAACTACACATAGTGGGTTCGTAACTTGAGGATTATCCTCATTGATGCACAGAAGAACTACGTCCTGAAAGCACTGCTAGGTGCAAGACCCGCTGCAGGAGCAACTCTGGACGTTATGAACGTCTGGCAGAGCAAAGCTGATGACTACTCGATAGTTCAGTGTGCCATGCTTTACGGCTTAGAATTGGGACTTCAAAGAAATTTTGAACGTCATGGAGCATATGAGATGTTCCAGGAGTTGAAGTTAATATGTCAAGCGAATGCCTGAGTTGAGAGACATGAAGTCTCCAACAAGTTCTACAGCTGCAAAATGGAGGAGAGTAGTTCTGTCAGTGAACACATACTCAGAATGTCTGGGTACCATAACCACTTGACTTAGCTGGGAGTTAATATTCCTGATGATAGTGTCATTGACAGAGTTCTTCAATCACTACCACCAAGCTATAAATGCTTCATGATGAACTATAATATGCAAGGGATGGAAAAGACAATTCTCGAGCTCTTCGCGATGCTAAAGGTTGCAGAGGTAGAAATCAAGGAGCATCAAGTGTTGATGATTAACAAAACCACTAGTTTCAAGAAAAAGGCAAAAGTGAAGAAGGGGAACTTCAAAAATAATAGCAAGCAAGTTACTGCTCCCGGGAAGAATCCCAAGTCTGGACCAAAGCCTGAAACTGAGTGCTTCTACTACAAAGGGACTGGTCATTAGAAGCGAAACTGCCCCAAGTATTTGGCAGATAAGAAGGATGGCAAAGTGAAAGGTATATTTGATATACATGTTGTTGATGTGTACCTTACTAGTGCTCATAGTAGCGCCTGGGTATTTGATACTGGTTTTGTTGCTCATATTTGCAACTCGAAACATGGGTTACAGATTAATCGAAGTTTGACTAAGGACGAGGTGACGATGCGCGTCTGATATGGTTCCAAGGTTCATATGATCGCCATCGTCACACTACCTCTACATCTACCATGGGGATTAGTTTTAGACTTGAATAATTGTTATTTGGTGCCAGCGTTGAGCATGAACATTATATATGGATCTTGTTTCATGTGAGACGGTTATTCATTTAAATCAGAGAATAATGGTTGTTCTATTTATATGAGTAATATCTTTTATGGTCATGCACCCTTGATGAGTGGTCTATTTTTGTTGAATCTCGATTGTAGTGATACACGTATTCATAATATTGAAGCCAAAAGATGCAAAGTTAATAATGATAGTGCAACATATTTGTGGCACTGCCGTTTAGGTCATATTGGTGTAAAGCGCATGAAGAAACTCCATCCCGATGGACTTTTGGAATCACTTGATGCTTGCGAACCATGCCTCATGGGCAAGATGACTAAAACTCCATTCTCCGGAACAATGGAGCGAGCCACTGACTTATTGGAAATAATACATACCGATGTATGCGGTCCGGTGAGTGTTGAGGCTCGTGGCGGGTATCGTTATTTTCTGACCTTCACACATGATTTGAGCAGATATGGGTATATCTACTTAATGAAACATAAGGCTGAAACATTTGAAAAGTTCAAAGAATTTCAGAGTGAAGTGGAAAATCATCATAACAAGAAAATTAAGTTTCTACGATCTGATCGTGGAGGTGAATATTTGAGTTATGAGTTTGGTCTTCCTTTGAAACAATGTGGAATAGTTTCGCAACTCACGCCACCTGGAACACTACAATGTAATGGTGTGTCCGAACATCGTAACCATACTTTATTAGATATGGTACAATCTATGATGTCTCTTACCGATTTACCACTATCATTTTGGGGTTATGCTTTAGAGACGACTGCATTCACGTTAAATAGGGCACCATCTAAATCCGTTGAGACGACACCATATGAACTGTGGTTTGGCAAGAAACCTAAGTAGTCATTTCTTAAAGTTTGGGGCTGCGATGCTTATGTGAAAAAGCTTCAACCTGATAAACTCGAACCCAAATAGGAGAAATGTGTCTTCATAGGATACCCAAAGGAAACTGTTGGGTACACCTTCTATCATAGATCCGAAGGCAAGATATTCGTTGCTAAGGATGGATCCTTTCTAGGGAAGGAGTTTCTCTCGAAAGAAGTGAGTGGGAGGAAAGTAGAACTTGATGAGGTAATTGTACCTTCTCCCGAATTAGAAAGTAGTTCATCACAGAAAATCAGTTACAATGATCCCTATACCAATTAGTGAGGAAGCTAATGATGATGATCATGAAACTTCAGATCAAGTTACTACCGAACCTTGTAGGTTAACCAGAGTACGGTCCGCACCAGAGTGGTACGGTAATCCTATTCTGGAGGTCATGTTACTTGACCATGACAAACCTACGAACTATGAGTAGGTGATGATGAGCCCAGATTCCACGAAATGGCTTGAGGCCATGAAATCTGAGATGGGATCCATGTATGAGAACAAAGTGTGGACTTTTGTTGACTTGCCGATGATCGGCAAGCCATAGAGAATAAATGGATCTTCAAGAAGAATATTGATGCTGACGGTAATGTTACTGTCTACAAAGCTCGACTTGTTGCAAAAGGTTTTCGACAAGTTCAAGGAGTTGACTACAATGAGACTTTCTCACCTGTAGCGATGCTTAAGTCTGTCCAAATCATGTTAGCAATTGCCGCATTTTATGATTATGAAATTTGGCAAATGGATGTCAAAACTGCATTCCTTAATGGATATCTTATTGTCGATCCTGAAGGTGATAACAAAGTGTGCAAGCTCCAACGATCCATTTATGGACTGATGCAAGCCTCTCGGAGTTGGAATATATGCTTTGATAGTGTGGTCAAATCATATGGTTTTATACAGACTTTTGGAGAAGCCTGTATTTACAAAAAAGTGGGCGGGGCTTTGTAGCATTTCTGATATTATATGTGGATGCATATTGTTGATTGGAAATAATACAGAATTTCTGGATAGCATAAAAGGATACTTGAATAGATTTTTTCAATGAAAGACCTCGGTGAAGCTGCTTATATATTGGGCATCAAGATCTATAGAGATAGATCAAGACGCTTAATTGGACTTTCACAAAGCACATACCTTGATAAAGTTTGGAAGAAGTTCAAAATGGATCAGTCAAAGAAAGGGTTCTTGCCTGAATTACAAGGTGTGAAGTTGAGTCGGACTCAATGCCCGACCACTGTAGAAGATAGAGAGAAAATGGAAGTCATTCCCTATGCCTCAGCCATAGGTTCTATCATGTATGCAATGCCGTGTACCAGACCTAGTGTGTGCCTTGCTATAAGTTTAGCAGGGAGGTACCAAAGTAATCCAGGAGTGGATCACTGGACAGCGATCAAGAACATCCTGAAATACCTGAAAAGGATTAAGGATATGTTTCTCATTTATGGAGGTGACAAAGAGCTTGTCGTAAATGGTTTCGTCGATGCAAGTTTTGACACTGATCCGGATGACTCAAAGTCACAAACCAGATACACATTTATATTGAATGGTGGAGCTGTAAGTTGGTGCAGTTCCAAGCAGAGTGTCATGGCGGGATCTACGTGTGAAGCAGAGTACATAGCTACTTCAGAAGCAGCAAATGAAGGAGTCTGGATGAAGGAGTTCATATCTGATCTAGGTGTAATGCCTAGTGCATCGGGTCCAATAAAAATCTTTTGTGACAATACTAGAGCAATTGCCTTGGCGAAGTGAGGGAGTCCTGGACTAAGGGGTCCTCGGGCATCCGGCCTATTAGCCATGGGACGGATTGATGGGCTGTGAAGGTACGAAGACCGAAGACTGCAACCGTGTTCGGATGGGACTCTCCTTGCGTGGAAGGAAAGCTTGGCGACTAAATATGTAGATTCCTTTCTTTGTAACCGACCTTGTGTAACCGTAGATCCTCCCAGTGTCTATATAAACCGGAGGGTCTGGAGAGGGAGATAGACATTATCATAGCCATGCAAGCTAGACCTCTAGGGTTTATCCATTACGACCTCCTGGTAGATCAACTCTTGTAATACTCATATTCATCAAGATCAATCAAGCAGGATGTAGGGTATTACCTCCATAGAGAGGGCCCGAACCTGGGTAAAACATTGTGTCCCTGTCTCCTGTTACCATCGACCTTAGACGCACAGTTCGGGACCCCCTAACCGAGATCTGCCGGTTTTGACACCGACATTGGTGCTTTCATTGAGAGTTCCACTGTGCCGTCATCAAGAGGTTCGATGGCTCCTTCAACCATCTACAACGATGCTGCCCAAGGGGAGTTTTCCTCCTCGGACAGATCTTCATGTTCGGCGGCCTTGTTCTGTGGGCCAACTCGCTTGGCCATCTGGAGTAGATCGAAAGCTACGCCCTGGCCATCAGGTCAGATTTGGGAGCTTGAACTACGTTGCAGACATTCGTGGAGACTTGATCTTCGCCGGATTCAAGACCGCGGCTACCACTCCGGGTCACCCCGAGGGACATGACCTAAATCTGTCATTGGATGGCATCCAGGAGACAGCTCCCATAACCGCTCTGGCCTTAGATCCAGAGCAAACTGCGCCATCCGAGGACGGGAGGATCGACCCACCACGGAGGCCACAGATTCCACGGCGTTGGAGCCGCACATAGACTTGATATCACACGATACCCGTGCCACCAGAACTCCGGACTCGTTTCCGGCCGTAAGTTCCGAACCATGTGAGCCCGCGGACGCCAAACTTGATCGTTTATCGGTCTTTGAATTCAGTGCCATAGACATCTTCTAGCACTCGCCTTTGGGCGACATGCTAAACTCATTAAAAAAACATGTCCTTGGCGGAGGACTCACAGCCAAACTATATCCGGTTCGAACTAGGGGCTGCGATGGAGAATTTTGCTCCCCACCCGCCACCCACTTCATAGCCACGGTCGAGGATTTAACCGACACACTTGATTACGACTTCGAGAACATCGACGGTATGGACGACGATGCCGGAGAAGAAGAGGCCCATAACCCTCCGTTCACCGGACGCTGGACAGCCACTTCCTCATATGATGTATACATGGTGGATGCACCAAAGGAGAATGGCGGCGATGACAAGGAAGATCCAGCTAAGGATAAACCTTCCGAAATACAATCCAAACGCTGGCATCAGTGGCGCCGCTCTAAGTCATGCCGCAGTAAAGACAGCGACACCGGCACAGGAGAAGATAACACTCCAGAAGGTGCCAAAGACAACGAAGACCCCGTTGAAACAGCTAATGAACAAGATGAACGGGAAGATGGGCAGGTTAGCCCTGGTAAACAGGCCACGCACGAAGACTCAGAGGACGGAAGTTATCTTCCACTCTTCGAGGATGAGGTGAGCCTCGGCACCGATGATTTCATCGTGCCTGAGGAACCTCTTGAGCAGGAGCGCTTCAAGCGCCAGCTAATAGCCACTGCAAGGAGCCTGAAAAAGAAGCAGCAGCAGCTTCAAGCTGACCAAGATCTGCTCAATGATAAATGGACCGATGTCCTAGCAGCCGAAGAATACGACCTCAAGCGTCCAACCAAGAGCTACCCAAAGTGCAAATTTCCCTTAGTTTGATGAGGAGGTGCCAGAATACATACCACCATGGTACAATGCGGCTGACCGACCACCACGTGGTCGGGACAAAATGGCAACTCACCTCGAACACCAATCCGCCCCGCCTCATCGCACATGTAGGGATAAATAGTCGACGGCCATACATATGACCTCCGGCAAAACCTGAACAATAAAGCAGGACATACCAGATCAATCTACGGATCTCGAGGACGTGCCTCGGCACACGACGACGGCCACATATTCGGACGTGACAAACTTAGTCATGCGCGGGCTGAAAACCGCAGACGAACTCCATCAGAGCTACATCGCGATACAGCCCAATATAGAGGCGCCGCACACCCTCATTGCTTCACTGATGAGGTCATGGATCATGAATTTCCAGAAGGGTTCAAACCCGTGAATATAGAATCATACGATGGAACCACGGACCCTGCGGTGTGGATCGAAGACTTCATTCTCCACATTCATATGGCCCGTGGCGATGACCTCCACGCCATCAAATACCTCCCTTTAAAACTCAAGGGGCCAGCTCGACATTGGCTCAACAGTCTGTCTGCAAATTATATTGGCAGCTGGGGGACTTGGAAGAGGCCTTCCTCGATAACTTCCAAGGTACATATGTTCGACCTCCGAACGCTGATGACTTAAGCCACATAGTTCAACAACCCAGAGAGTCCGCCAGGAAATTCTGGACTAGGTTCTTAACTAAAAAGAACCAAATCGTCGATTGTCCGGATGCCGAAGCCCTAGCAGCCTTCAAATACAGCATCCGCGATGAATGGCTCGCTCGCCACCTCGGCCAAGAAAAGCCAAAATCCATGGCGGCCCTCACGGCACTCATGACCCGCTTTTGTGCGGGCGAGGACAATTGGTTGGCCCGTAGCAAAAACAATGCAAGCGACGCTGGCACCCTGAAGTTAAAAATAACAAAGACAAGTCTCGACGCAACAGATACAAGTGTCTAAACAACAGTGATAACACCGAAGACACGACAATCAATGCCGGATTTAGTGGCTCTAAGTCCGGTCAGCGAAAGAAACTGTTCCAAAAGAACAATTCAGGCCCATCCAGCTTGGACCGCATACTTGATCGTCCGTGCCAGATTCATGGCACCCTAGACAAACCACCCAATCATAGAAATAGAGATTGCTGGGTTTTTTAATAGGCCGACAAATTAAACGCCGAGAACAGGGAAAAGGGATCGCAAAGCGAGGACGATGACGAAGAGCCTCGGCAACCGAACACAGGGGGACAGAAGAAGTTTCCCCCTCAGGTCAAAATGGTGAACATGATATACGCTACCCACATCCCCAAGAGGGAGCGCAAGCGTGCGCTCAGGGACGTCTACGCGATAGAGCCAGTCGCCCCAAAATTTAATTCATGGTCATCATGCCTGATCACTTTTGATCGCCGGGATCATCCGACCAGTATCCGTCACGGTGGCTCAGCCGCACTGGTCCTAGACCCAATAATCGATGGATTCCACCTGACTCGCGTCCTTATGGATGGAGGTAGCAGCCTCAATCTGCTCTATTAGGATACAGCGCGAAAAATGGGCATTAACCTATCACGGATCAAGCCCACCAGGACTACCTTCAAAGGAGTCATACCAGGTGTAGAAGCCCGTTGTACAGGCTCAATCACACTAGAGGTTGTCTTCGGATCTCCGGACAACTTCCGAAGCGAGGAGTTAATCTTTGATATCGTCCCCTTCCGCAGTGGCTATCATGCACTGCTCGGACGAACTGCATCCGCTCGATTCAACGCAGTACCACACTATGCTTATCTCAAGCTCAAGATGCCCGGTCCACGCGGCATCATAATGGTCAACAGAAATACGGAACCCTCCCTCCGTACAGAAGAGCACATAGCTGCCTTAGCAGCAGAAGTACAGAGCGTCCTTCTCAAGCAGAACCTTAATTCGGCTGCCGAGCCCACAGACACCGTTAAGAGGGCCCGAACTACTCTATAGTAGGAGAGCTCGGCTCGTCAGGAGCTCGACTAGCAATCCGGCCTCCGTCTCAGTCCTGATAAAGCGGTGGCATTCGTGCCACGCGTACATAACTACGCACTCAAAATCCCATGGGCATCGATGGAGGCATAGCTAGCTTGTGGTCCATAGTATGGCTCAACCGACATCGGATACACACATACTTTCACTTTTACTTGTTTTCTTTTCAGGTCTCAATCCCACAGGCCCCATCTAGTGGTCTGGTCATCGGTCCCCTTGAAGGATAAACACACCAAGACGGCAAGAAGCGCAGACATATGGGGGAATTTTTAGGTGATTCCGTTAACGATAACTCTACCTGTTTTTCTGGACCCATATGCAGCTCTCCCTTGGCTTCGACATGTCAAATAGCATGTTTCTTATCGCACTACCTGTGTCAATGCGCCTTGATGTACTAATTAAATTACAATGAGAATAGTTTGCGGCTGGAGCTTTAGGACCCCAACTTTTTACCTTTGTACCTTTTTTTGTTTTCCTTCTCTTTTTCAGCTCCCCTTTGGATAACCCTATCAGGTAGCACCCGTACACTTTAGTATGTTTGATGTTTGCCAGGGGCTTCATAGCACCCCACATTACGACAACAAAAGTCCGAACATTTTTTATAAGTATAGTTCGGCACCCCGAATTTAGCATTATATGCATTGGCTCCGAATCATTTCTTTGGTCAATAGTTGGGTTGCCCGGCTCCTGTGCTTGCTACCTTACGTTCCGCTATATCGGCTAAGGTAGTAAAGGGAGAACTACTGTGATTGTGCCTTAGTTTATCCAAAGGAGCACCTCAGTAGAGAAAGCCGAAAACTGACTGTCATGATGCGACGAGAGCCGGCCAGCTGTTCGGAGGTTACAAATCGTTGGAGATTTCTTCCGCATCACGCGAAGGATTGGTACTTCCCGATCAGATGCTCATAGCACTCTAGTTCGGATACTAGGGGATGCGCCCATGTTTTTATTGTCGAACTCCTATGGCTAAGTGAGGGTGTTACAACCGCATAGTCTGTTTGCCTGGTTCGTTGCGCTAAACAACTCCTTCAAGGACCATCTAATTGGATCAAGATTGTTTAGATTCCATCTCGACCACCCCCGTACTACCTACGTGGGGGCAGAAGCCGATGACTGGTTAACCCTTAGATTTCATACAACACGGCCGCACAGGAAGTAAAATTTTAAAAACATAACAAGCATTATATTGCACAATCACTTTGTTTTATCATACAAGGTAGAGAGAGCCCGAATACATTCATTCAAAGATAGTGTCTTTCGCACAGTGATCCGCAACAATGCAGGACCCCTCCAAGACATGGCCGAAGTATCGCTCGGGTGTGCGGTGCTCCTTGCCCTCCGGCGGCCCCTCGGTCGCTAATTTGACAGTGTCAAGCTTCGCCCACCAGACCTTGCAATAGGAGAAGGCCAGACGTGTGCCCTCGATGCGACCGCTTGACGACGTCCAGCCGAGGACAGACATCCACTAGTGTCTTCACGAGGCCGAAGTAACTGCCGGGTATAGCTTCGGCTGGCCACAACCAAATTATTAAATCCTTTATGGCCAGTTCGGCCACCCTATGCAGCTCAACCAGCTGTTTTAGCTGATCGCTAAAGGACACATGATGTTCTGGCGCAAGATATTGCGACCAGAACAGCTTCTCCGCGGAGCTCTCTTCTTCGGCTCGGAAGAACTCTGCGGCGTCAGCCACACTTTGTGGCAGATCAGTAAAAGCCCCTGCAGAACTCTGAATCCGGGTTAGTAAACGATATTTCATCTTCCCATTATTGCTTTGCATATTGAATGCCTTACCCGCCGCGATCTTCCTGGCCTCCTGAACCTCCTGGAGGGCACCCTGGGCCTCATTCCGGGCTGCCTCCGCACTCTGACGAGTCTTGGCGAGTTCGGTCTCTTGAACCGACACATCGCGCTCCAAGGCCTCACACTTCTTCACCACGTCCTCGAGCTCCTGTTAGACCTCATTGACCTGGGCCTTGAGCTTCTTCCGAGCGGCCTGCTCCTTGACAGCCTTCCCTTCGGCTTCAACCAGGGCCTGTTTCAGGGCCTCGACCTCGGTCGTCGCCTCTGTACACATCATGGCATTTCGGTCATTGCATATCATTTTCCTTTTTTCGAATACATAACAGGTTATTGCTTACCTTGTTTTTCCTGGAGCTGCCTCTTCACCTGGCCCAGCTACTCCTCGGCCTCCGCCTGTTTTTGCTTCAGTCCGGAGACTTCGGCAGTATGCGAGGCTGCAACCAACAGCGACGCCCGTGTTTACATTTCAAAAAAAAATTAGTTAGTTTCCTGCAATAGGAGGTTGATCCTCTGTCTGGCTATTTCTTTCCGAACACCGGACAGTGTCTCGGGGGCTACTGTCTATATTGGGATTTTCTCTTTTTTGCGTCGCTTACCTCAAAACCTGTCAGCAGGTTGCTGTGGGCTTCGGTTAGTCCACTCTTGGCAGACTGAACCTTTTCAATTACCATGCCTATAAGGACATGGTGCTCATCCATGATGGAAGCGCTCGCGCTTCCAGCAGATTATCCGGTGCCCCTGGTTGGACAGGGGTCACCGACGGAATAGGCATCCCCCTTCTTTTGAAGGAGGTTGAGTGCTAGATTCCGGAGCCGCATCAGTCTCCGGAATCGAGTCCGGCTGAGGGCCGAACTGAATACGGCCCTCCCCACCAGTCTCCTTGGGGATTGACTCCCCCTGGTGTCCGGTGATGGGGGTTTCGCCTTCTGGCGCCTCCTGAGCCTCTCCCCCGCCTGGAATAGTCCTTCGGGACAACACCTCCGCATCGTCCTTGGCCTTGGGGGAGTGAGCGGCCGGTGGTGACTCACTGGCCATCGCCTTGGAATCAAGCGAACCTCCTGACGAGGATCGCGGGGAGCTGTTATGGGTCGTACTACAATAACATACCCAATCATGTCAATGCAATAAGGAGGAGAAACTTTATGGGTGGATATAAGTCTTAGCACTTACGATGTGGCCCGCAGCTTAGTGTGGGGGCATTGCTCCATACTGCTTTCAATGTCACATGCGGAGCTGCCCACGAGTGGGCCTTTCCCCTTCTTGGGCGCCTCCGCCTCCAGAATGGTGGAGGCCGCCCTCTTTTTCTTCCCCTCATCAGGGGGAGGGTTGTTTTCCTCCTCATCGTCATCATCTTCGGCAATGGAGGATTGAGTCTTGTCTTTAGACATTGCGTCTGAAGCACCCTTGCGGCGGGGGCCACTCTGAACCCCCTTGGCCTTCCCTATGGCCTTCTTCTCCGGCGCCTTGTAGGGCGCCGGCACCAGCATCTTCGCTAAACGCGGGATGACTGGTTCTTCAGCCAGCGGAGCCGGACATTGGATCCGCTTCGCCCTCTCCATCCAGTCCTGAAGAAACAATGACGATAACCTAGTCACCATCCTTGAAACAGGCAAGTAAGGGATGCGGTAAGAATAACATACCTCGTTGGCAAGGTGGTTAATGTCATGGCCGCGGTCCGAATCTATGGCCGGCGGTGTTTCATTGCCTTTAAAAAGCAACCTCCAAGCATCTTCGTGAGTGGTTTTGAAGAGCCTCTTCAGGGTATGGTGCTTCTTTGGATTGAACTCCCATAGAGGGCGGCTTCGGCTTTGGCATGGGAGAATCCGGCGAACTAGCATCACCTGGATTATATCGACGAGTTTGATATCTTTATCCACCATGCTTTGAATGCACGTTTGTAGCGCTGTCAGCTCATCTGGCGAACACCAGTTTGGGCCCTTCTCGACCCAGGAGGTGAGTCGCATGGGAACGCCAGAGTTGAATTCGGCAGTTGCGGCCCAGGTGGTGCCCCTGGGTTCTGTGATATAGAACCAATGTTTCTGCCATTCTTTTACAGTCTCCACAAAAGTGCCTTTTGGCCAGGAGACATTGGCTAGCTTGCTCACCATGGCGCCTCCGCACTACGCGTGCTGGCCATCCACCTCCTTCGGCTTCACATTGAAGACCTTGAGCCATAGCCCGAAGTGGGGTTAGATGCGGAGGAAGGCCTCACACACGACGATGAACGCCGAGATGTTGAGGAGGGAGTTCGGAGATAGATCATGGAAGTCTATCCCGTAGTAGAACATTAACCCGCGAAGGAAATGAGGGATGAATACTACCCTCTTGTTGGGCTTCGGCGTGCGAACAATTTGTCCTTGGGTCGAAAGGCGGTGCGTGATTCCCTTCGCCAGGTACCCGGCCGCCCGAAGCTCGGCGATGTCCTCCTCTTGAACGGAGGAGGCCATCCA
Organism: Triticum dicoccoides; assembly: GCF_002162155.2. Classification (NCBI taxonomy): domain Eukaryota; kingdom Viridiplantae; phylum Streptophyta; class Magnoliopsida; order Poales; family Poaceae; genus Triticum; species Triticum dicoccoides. The sequence goes on from NC_041382.1 coordinate 628,234,838, forward strand.
CTTGACTTGACCTCTGGATATGGACATGGTTGAGTGCTTGCTCGAGACGTAGAAGATGAGAACTTGGGTGCTGGAGCTCAAGAATGGGAGGGCAGAGGAAGAGAGAAGGCGTGGGTGAAGAAAATGGATTCTTATCTCCTTATAAAGGCAGTAAATATGGGACGCCTCCCCACTCGCCTTAAAATTCGCCTACTCCCAAGGGTTGTGTAAACAGCATGGTTGGGTTACCCACGCCCGTATTGATGATAATCCCGTAATAAGGGGACACGATCTCTGCTTTGACAAGACATGCCAATGGTAACCGCATCTCGAAACGTGGAGTGGCAGACGAAAAACGGTTCAAAATTATGACTGGACAGATGTGATGTCATATTATGAAAAGTTGTCAGCAGATTGGACTCGTGTAAAATTATATTCTCTCCGTGGTTATGTGTGTGGTGTGTGTTATAGGTCCGGACACGTCGATACGTCCGAAGACTATTTTGGGGTTCAGAAGGAGGAACCCGCCTTGCAATGCCGAAGACAGGCCTACGCACAGGATACCTTGTCATTGAAGCGAGGTTCAGGGGCTACTAAGGGAGTCCTGGCCTGTTAGCCATGGGCCAGACTGATGGGCTGTGAAGATACGAAGACCGAAGACTGCAACCATGTCCGGATGGGACTCTCCTTGCGTGGAAGGCAAGCTTGGCGACTAAATATGTAGATTCCTTTCTTTGTAACCAACCTTGTGTAACCCTAGATCCTCCCAGTGTCTATATAAACCGGAGGACTTAGTCCGCAGAGGGAGATAGACATTATCATAGCCATACAAGCTAGACCTCTAGGGTTTAGCCATTACGATCTCGTGGTATATCAACTCTTGTAATACTCATATTCATCAAGATTAATCAAGCATGATGTAGGGTATTACCTCCATAGAGAGGGCCCGAACCTGGGTAAAACATTGTGTCCCTGTCTCCTGTTACCATCGACCTTAGACGCATAGTTCGGGACCCCCTACCCGAGATCCACCGGTTTTGACACCGACACGAAGGAATCCAGATTTCACAAGAGAACCAAACACATCAAGAGATGCTTCAATTTCATCCGCGATCAAGTCAAGGAGGGAGACATAGAGATCTGCAAGATACATACAGATATGAATGTTGCAGACCCGTTGACTAAGCCTCTTTCACGAGCAAAGCATGATCAGCACCAAGACTCCATGGGTGTTAGAATCATTACTATGTAATCTAGATTATTGACTTTAGTGCAAGTGGGAGACTGGAGGAAATATGCCCTAGAGGCAATAATAAAGTTGTTATTTATATTTCCTTATATCATGATAAATGTTTATTATTCATGCTAGAATTGTATTAACCGGAAACTTAGTACATGTGTGAATACATACACAAACAGAGTGTCCCTAGTATGCCTCTACTAGACTAGCTCGTTAATCAAAGATGGTTAAGTTTCCTGACCATAGACATGTGTTGTCATTTGATGAACATGATCACATCATTAGAGAATGATGTGATGGACAAGACCCATCCATTAGCTTAGCATTATGATCGTTTAGTTTTATTGCTATTGCTTTCTTCATGACTTATACATGTTCCTCTCACTATGAGATTATGCAACTCCCAATTACTGGAGGAACACCTTGTGTGCTATCAAATGTCACAACATAACTGGGTGATTGTAAAGATGCTCTAAAGGTGTCTCCGTAGGTGTTTGTTGGGTTGGCATAGATCGAGATTAGGATTTGTCACTCCGAGTATCAGAGAGGTATCTCTGGGCCCTCTCGGTAATGCACATCATTATAAGCCTTGCAAGTAATGTGACTAATGAGTTCGTTGCGGGATGATGCATTACGGAACGAGTAAAGAGACTTGCCGGTAACGAGATTGAACTAGGTATGATGATACCGACGATCGAATCTCGGGCAAGTAACATACCGATGACAAAGGAAATGACGTATGTTGTTATGCGGTTTGACCGATAAAGATTTTCGTAGAATATGTAGGAACCAATATGAGCATCTAGGTTCCGCTATTGGTTATTGACTGGAGATGTGTCTCGATCATGTCTACATAGTTCTCAAACCCGTAGGGTCCGCACGCTTAACGTTCGATGACGATTTGTATTATGAGTTATGTGTTTTGGTGACCGAAGTTTGTTTGGAGTCCTGAATGAGATCACAGACATGACGAGGAGTCTCAAAATGGCCGAGAGGTAAAGATTGATATATTGGAAGGTTGTATACGGACACCGGAGTGGTTCCGAAGAGATTCAAGGATTTATCGGAGTACCGGAAGGCTATCAGAACCCACCGGGAAAGTTAATGGGTCTTATGGGCCATAATGGAGAGGAGGAGGCAGGCATAGGAGGTGGCGCCCCCCCCCCAAGCCCAATCCAAATTGGACAAGGGGTGGGGCCGCGGACCCCCTTTCCTTCTCCCTCTCCCCCTCTTTCCCCTTTCCCCTCTCCGTTGGAAGGAAGGGGGAGCCGACTAGGACTATCAGTCCTAGTGGGACTCCCCCCACTTGGTGCGCCCCTAGGGGTCGGCCGGCCTCCCCTCCCCTCCTTTATATACGTGGGCAGGGGGCACCCCAAAGGCACAACAGTTGTTCCCTTAGCCGTGTGCGGTGCCCCGCTCCATAGTTTACTCCTTTGGCCATAGCGTCGTAGTGCTTAGGTGAAGCCCTGAGCGGATCACATCACCATCACCGTCACCACGCCGTCGTGCTGACGGAACTCTCCCTCGACCCTCTACTGGATCAAGAGTTCAAGGGACATCATCGAGCTGATCGTGTGCTAAACATGAAGGTGTCGTACATTCGGTACTTGGATCGGTTGGATCGTGAAGACGTTCGACTACATCAACTGCGGTAACCTAACATTTCCGCTTTCGGTCTACGAGCGTACGTGGACACACTCTCCCCCTCTTGTTGCTATACATCTCCTAGATAGATCTTGCGTGATCGTAGGATTTTTTTTGAAATTGCATGCTACGTTCCCCAACACTATGGACACGAGCGCGAGTCACCGTCGCCGCTGCCACTCCTCAGCTACTTCCCCACTAACGCTAGATGCTGCCCCCGCCCCCTCCGGGCCTCCGCCAAGCACTGGCGGAGCTTAGTGCAAGCAAAATGGGTCGTGGCCCGCCCAGCTTTGCTACAAACCAATGGGCCTTCAGGCAGAAATGAGCCATGGAGGAAAAAAAGTTGGACTTTCTTCAAGATAGCCACTTCCGGGGACGCGAAGGTTTGGTGGCCTTCGAATCGTCGCATCACTGCCACTTGCGAGGACGTTGGCACAGCAATCGCGGATCCGCAATGCGCCGAGGCCATCGTTCCTCCTAACGGTAGAGGGCACATGTCTAGGGACGTAGAAATAACTGCCACTCTTCCTTCGCGTGACTGGGGAATGCACCTCTGAGTTTCGTCCTTGTGCCAGGGACGCAGTCCCACCGCCGTTCCACCTAAAGGAAGGGGGCACATACGTCGCCGGCACCATGCCTCCACGTGGATGAGGATACACGCGTCCCTTCCATTCCTCCTCGCGCCAGGTACACAGTCCTAGCCGCTCTTCCCAGTGGAATTTCCCGTCAGATTTTGATCATGTTCGCGATTAAGAGTTTTAGACTTCAAACCTTGTTCCTTGCACTGGTATATTAGAACCACTATTTCTATATTGCAGCCCTGTGGACATTACTTTGCAATGTAACCTGGAGGTATGCTTTATGATGATCTGACTATTTTTCATACAGTTGGGGTGTGTCAGATGGTACTATATATGTTATGTGCGCTAATTAATTTTTCCTCTTTTCTCTGCTTGGTATAGTGGAATTTGATTAGATAAGAACTTTTAATTTCTTTGGTAAATTGGGTTTAGCAATTCCATACATATGCGGAAGTATGCAGGGTTGGTGTCTTTTTCAATGTCAATACTGAACAAATGTAAACAATGATGACATGAAATGTGTGGCAGAATTTATTATCTATTTACGATTTGTATTAGCAAACTATGATGACATGAAATATGTGGTATGATTTATTATCTTTTGTATACTTTGGTTTTTAAGATGAGCATATTCTTCTGAAAACCTATTCCGTATAATGTATTGCTAGAGAGGATAGAGCATTTTAACCTGACTCATTCCTGTTTTAGTTGGGATATCCTTTGCTTATGATTTTTAAGTCCTTTTACATCTTTATTTAAACAAACATTATTTTCCGTCCGATACATATATACATGCTCAATCATTAAGAATGGTGATATCTATTTGTGTGCAGAAAAGTTATGGTTTATTGCTTTATCATGATCCTATACCGATGCTTTAGTCTCTATCCAATATTAAGGGGTAATGAGACTTTTTCCACTCGATCAACATGTAAATCCTGACCACCTTCATGTGATACATCCAGTGAAGCCGATTTCTGTATATTCAGAACATGGTAAGTAGCTTAGCAATGTCGTCCAAAACTGAGATTTTTAACAAATGAAGTCAATGTATGAAGTATTATCTTCTGTCCTTGTATGATATACTCTTCGTACAAAGATTATACTTGGATTTCATTCTACGGTATGTACATGTGTGCTACCTAGATGTCAAAATACCATCAGTGCGTATGGCGCTGTGTCTGCTAGGTCTGACATCTACTGGTGGAGTGCTTTGTGCATTCCTTAGCATTGCTTCAGTTGTGACATATTGTGGTGCATACTTAAAAAGTTCATTCACTGGGTAACTTTGTGCTTGCTTCTGCTGATTTCTACTTTGTTCATCAACTGAATGTAATGGGCGATCCTGAATAATGTTGCACAAAATAATCTTTGCAATCCTACATTGATTTGTGGCTTGTAGGAGTCATGCATGTCCAATTACATTTTCATTCATCCATTCTAGCCGACCTTGATCACCCACCGTGCTCCTAAACACTAGGAGCTTCACTTCACCCTTAATCTCATACACCAACGCTTTCTAGCCTTGATCATCTACTGTGTCGTTCAGGTCAAGTGTTCCCAACTATAAGTTCAAGTGTTCTCAAGTGTCAACTATAAAGATCAATGCCATAATGTATTTAGTAGTTGCAGAAACCAAGGCAAAGACGAAAAATTTCTGCTTGGTAGGAGAACTATGCAGTTATGTACTACCAGGCATCTGTTTCTAGCTTTTGTTTTCCAAGTTAATATTCCAATGTCATCAGTTATAAGGCCCGTCCTTTTACGTACTCTATAAATTACATGAAAAACATTGCTAGAAATTTTCAATTGGGATGTGTAATGCTTATTATTTGCACTATACTCACAATCCGAAGTTAAATCTTTATAGCTGACTAGCACTGCAATTTTTTTATTGTGGCCTCATTCTTAAATAGTTAGAATTGGTAGGTTGGAGAAATTCAAATTCACCATCTCTTGAGAATCAATGTCTATACTGTGGGGGTCACTGAATGCTATGTAGCTTTGTACAATTTTGCTGCTTATGTTGCTAATAATTGATCCTTGGTAGCTATGCTATTTTGCTTCCATCTTGGTCATGCCAAAAAAAGTTTGGAGACAACATCATGTACAAGTCAATGTATTGAAAAATATATTTCTTCCGCACCACTACCTCGAAGGAATTGTTTATTCTACTTGAAACATAGAGGTGAGTATTTGATCCTCCATTAATCATATATCTCCTTACTTAAACTGAATGCAGTTTTTGTTGGCTCAAGGGAACGTCTGCACCAATCCACCACACTCGAATCAGTGGATCGCATACAATGCGGTGACCAAAACTGAGGCAATGATCTGTCAGGTTTGCCTCATATTTGTTATTGGAAATGACTTAATTGGTCTCGGACACTTTTTGTGGCCTAGAAATATTGCAATTGTTCTCTGATCAGCCACCTCCTTATCGCCCCAGCACGCTGATTTCTCTTCCCCATAAGTTTATCTACCCACATCATTCTTCCCCTGATATATTAACCTATTGTCTTATTGATTGGGTTCTTTATTTTGAGCATATGTGGCATGTTCTACAGGGCATTCAGTTTACATTTTTCTTTGTGTGGATTCAGTATTTAATTGTAGTTTATGTGGTTATTGTTCTTGTTGTGTAGAACTAATATTCTTGTGCTCGGATTTAGTTCATGTATTACAAGGATTTATCCACTGCTGCTCCTAGAGGGTTCATCTGAATGATGAGGTGGATGTTAATAACTTCCTATGGTGATCTGATTTTTCTGCTCTGTTGCAGTATATGCATGCAAGGCACTGTTTGGATTGGCTTGCATTTATGGGCTTGAAAGAAACATATGGCATGTATATCATGTACTACCGGAAGTTTTTGCAGTTGTGTTGAATGTAGAACCCTTGAAAATTTCTTTGGTACTTCTTATTTTCTCCGAAGCTAAGACGTTGAATCTACTTAAGTACAGAATACATATATTTCCACAAATTATATTATGATCCATGTGGTAAGTGTCCCTCTATCTACCAACCTATCTACTTGTCATGAACCTGAGTTTATTGGTTTTCCTTTTGTGTACACATTGTGTATGAAATTGTTCTTTTAGAGAAAGGAAAGATGAGTATGCTAAAGAAGAGGACAAACTTACAAAATGTGACATTAATTTGCTTATATTATAGCTTTTGTTCAGTTGATTGAGTGTCTCGGTGCATGTGGGCATGACAATAGTTGAAGAAGATTCATGTGTTGAGCATTAGGTACGCCGCAATCACGTTGATGCTCCTCCCCAGGATCATGTCGACATTATTGTTATCCTTCAGAGGAAACTTGGCCTACTAATCTACAATGACTTTTATTGGTAATAAACTAACATCCTACTATTCTACTCCCTCCATTCCTAAATATAGGGTGTATAGTTTTTGGCACGAAAATTAAAGAACATACGTGGAGGGAAAATTTCACAACTTTTGGGCGAGATTTCACCTGACTAATTGACATGAGAAAACAGAGGACCTTGCCTAATATAAAGAAATGTAATCAAATCTCTAAAAAAATTATCCTAATGAGTGGTGCAATGCAATACACCTTATATTTCAGATTTTTTCTCAAAAATCTATACACCCTATATCAAGGAACGGAGGGAGTACAATCAATTTTTAGCTCACTATTGTCTTACTATATACTGGAGCTTAATTCACATTTCTATATTTTATGGGCCTTAAGATTAATTTATCCTTAATTCCTCATTCCATTGCACAATCCCCAAAGCATGTTAAAATATTACTCCCTTCATACCATAATTCTTGTCATGGTTTTAGATCAGTTAAAGATTGATTGTGGATTCACGGGATTCATGGTATCATTTTAAGACAAATTTATGGCTATGTCATGCTATATGTAGGTAGGCGCATCTGATTCTTTTTTTGTAAAAAGTATAGGTGCAGGGCTAGAAGAAAACCTTGAGATGGTCCAACTTTTCATGAATGTGCTATTGTTAGATGGTGATTTAAGTGCTATTGTTAGATGGTGATTTATATGGTATCTCTTCCAGGAAAGGTGCTCTTTTTACCACAACCACACCTGTATCAAGGCGATGCACTTGATGTGTCATTATCTATCAACGGGAACTCTACCAAGACGAAGGCATTGCCTTTAGGAGGAATATGTCCAATGCTTGCATGTGTAAAATTGAATGGCATTGTGATCATTTAGGTTGGTGAGTTGTTTCGTGGCCCCACAGTTATAATTGATGATTCATGTAGTATTCAAAGCCTTCATCTACATGTTAAGATTGAAGCTTATTTGTGAATCTGGTGTTATTCTCGTACATGTATGACATGAGTTTGTTCTTGAATCACATAATATGTGATCCTTTTTCCTTATATTATTGGGAAAGATTGTGGTTCATCATGTGAGAGCTATGACACGCGCAAAAAATGTAAGAACTATAAATAATCATAGTATGAGTTTATATGTTTTTTTATGGGAACCAAGTTTATTCATACATAAGCCACATAAAGTGGAATACATCAAGGATCATGGGATTGGCCAAGCCACAAGTGGCGCCCCTGACCTAACGAACGAGCAAACTTGGCTAAACTATGAGCTTCGCTATTCGAGTCTCGACTTTCAAAAACAAAATTACAAATAAACATGGTAGCTCTATGAAGTATCTCTGAAACAATAGTGCAATATCACCCACGATTAGAATTATGGATATCCATCACCACCTGCTTAGCATCAGATGCCAAGATAAAATTTTGAACAAGCAGATCTTCAGCCAACACTATTCCCTCCCTACATGCAATAGCTTCCAAAGTCGTCGGGTCTTGTAGTCCCCGTACAACTAGTGTCGAGCTACCCATATAGTTACCATGGTCATCTCAACAAACTACGGCTGCGACACCTTCCTTGCTGAAAGCCCAGCGTCAACATGGATTTTTGCGTATCCTGTGAGTGGCGCCTTTTGTCGTCTGTTGCCCCTGGACACCGCTGCAGCGCTTGTACTCGTCCGCGACCTCGATTTTTTTAAAATATCTAGATCTCTAATATATCTGTCAATAAACATATGTGTTGCACGTGCATACTTACTAGTTTCTCCATAAGCTGCTAGAAGCCACAAAAGAACTTTTTTTTGGAGACAAAGCCACAAAAGAACTGGCCCTAACACTAATACCCGTCGCTCTATTCGGGCCTGCCCTTGTCATGGGCCTCCTTAAGCCCACAAAAGGCCCACTACCCCGTCAGTCCGACAAAAATGAGTCGTCCTCTGGAATGGAAACCCTAATCGAATCCTCCAGTCCAGATCAAAACAGGGGAGCGAGCATGGCGTCGTCCACTGCTGTGAGCAAGCGCGGCGACGCGGGCGGCGTCCTGGCTGCGATCTCGCGGTCCTCGGTGGCGGCGCACGGCCGCGAGGCCGCGGCGGTGGCGGGGAAGCTGCTGCGGAGCACGGGGAAGGCGGCGTGGATCGCCGGGACGACCTTCCTGGTGCTGGTCGTGCCGCTCATCATCGAGATGGACCGCGAGCAGCAGATGGTCGACCTCGACCTCCAGCAGCAGGCTCTTCTCGGCTCGCCGCCGCCCCTCGCCAAATAAATCCCTCCTCTTTCGTCCGTCCGTCTTTGTTGCCTGCTGGTGCTGTCACATTTCGTTTTGCTAGTATCATAGGTGGTCTAGAATTTTATCACTAGTCTGTTTTTGGGGAGAAAGATCATGCCTTGCTGTGACTGCTCCTGCTCGGTACAATTATCGCAATATCTTGAACTCAGACTCAGTCCTGTGATACACAAGAGTGTTTGTTTGTGATTCCTATTTAGATGCATACTCGGAATACATACATGATTGTCACAATGCCCTGTCTCATACTTGTTGCTCTGATATTGCTACTTCCACCGCCAGAATTAGCAGGTTAGGGAACTAGAAATCAATCATTGTTGCTCCTTGTACTGATCCTTGTAATAACCAAAACAAGGCGTTGCTCTTATCCCATGATGATGGCTCATCGGTTGTTAGGGGTTTGATTCTACGGAGGTACTGATCACTAAGGAGACACATTCTAGTCTATATTGGCTGAGTCGGCTGATGGGTCCCAAGGCCATCTTGATTCCAAGGAATCCCATAAGATTTTTGGAGAACTTGAATCTTTGTGAAAATTATCTTAAGATTCATTTTCACTCTATTTTGGAGGAAATCCTCTCAAACCTTTTGGTGGAATTCATTTGTTTCTCCTATGATATCAAACACTCTTTCATCCAAATTCCTAGTCTTCTAATCCTTAGGTTTTTCTTCTCATACAATCCATGAAATGGATCGGGTTACACTATCAAAAAGATAATGGAACAGAACACAAAAACAGCGTCTTGGCGCAAAGCAGGTAAACAAGCCCTAACTCTCCTGCCGCATGCTCCGCTAAAAGGGGAGAGGGGGGAGCTAAGGCGAAGCAAAACAAGTCATCAGCCCAGAAAAATTACTCAGTCTTGCTCCATTTCTTGGCGCGTAGTTTCTGCATCATCTTCATTGTTTGAACCATCATCTCCCATGATCATCAAGGCGCCATTTCCTCGCTCCCTCCTGCCATCCTCATACTGTACCAGTGCCGTTCTCTGGAGTGCCGTCGCACCTTGTTCCAACATCTCAGTCCGCCCAATAATTCATAAAAGACACAGCACAGTAAATAAATTCAGCGGGATATCTTACAAGCTTAAACTCAAAACAAGCTCTGTTTCTGAGCTTCAAAATAGCCCAACATAGGGCCGCCAGGCCAACAACTTGGAGTTAGGAATTTGGGAATCGACGAGAAGTATTGGGAAAAGCATCCAGGTCTATCCCCAGCACCAATAGTTTTGCTCACTATACTCCACACATACTATGTCGCAGCAACAGTGGAAAGGTGATGAATATTTTCATTATCATGTCAGAATCAACATAAAGGATCCCCCGCCCATTTACGTTTGATCATATTATCTTTGGTTGCAATGGCACTATGCCATATAAGTCATAACCAAAATTTTATTTTCAAAGGCAGTTTGGCTTTCCAGAGATGCCTAAATGATCTGCTAGAATTTTTCCCTTTTTGTTCCATAACCAGATGGAAACATCCAGCCAGCCTCGCACTCTCAGCTCCCTAAAAAAGCTCTCAGCTCCACTAGCTGTCTATTTTGTTTATTGTTCAGCCATCTCCAAAATGTCATTGCTCATCCAGTATTAGCCATGTCTCTGACATTTTTTTCTTCTCATTACATAGTTGCAACAAGCCAGGGAAAATACCTAGCAAAGGTTTATCACTGCACGATTTGTCACCCCAAAAGCCAGCCCGTTGTCCATTACCCACTTTCATCTTTCTCCCTGTAAGATACAGATTGAATTTAACCAAGTCAGCCCAGCATGGTGAGTCATTCACAGATCCATGTATCTGATAGATCCCTTGATCAATCTTTTTTTCTTCTTACTATCTGCTGCCACATCCCTTCTCTTGCCCCCAGTTCCACCACCATTTGCGTACCAAAATAACATTAAGGAGGCATTTGGTTACTTTCATCGTTTTTTAGCACTTCGCGTATTTGTTCCACTTAAGCCTGGTTGAGCTAATGCAGGCAAAAAACAATCATCTACACTTACTTTGGTTGCCTGCATACAGGCTGCCTGCATTAGGGGAGCACTTTTTGACTCCCGTTTGGTTGCGTGCATTGGCTTGGTAGATGCAAGTGCCCGGTGTTTGGTTGCATATAGGCAATGTGATTAAGAGTTAACACCTACACATGACACACTGAGTTATAGTAGAGTTTTTGGCAGTGTGCTCGTGATGACGGTGTCAGCGTAGGGCGAGGACGAGGTGATTGAGAGGAACAATGCCGGCAGGCAGACAGGGCACAACATGGCGTCCATCTGACAAGGTTGACAACTACACATAACACTAGGGACGCCGCAAGCAACTAGTTCGCCATGCCGCCATTGGACTTGGCACCGGGACCACCGCCGGACTCGGCATCGCGCCATTTTTTTGTTCTCTAGTTTTTTCTTATTTTTCATTTGGTTGTTTTCTCCATTTTTTTCTTATTTTTTGTTTTTGTATTCACTCTGCATTTTCGTATATGTGAAGCACATTTTTTTAATAAAGTGATAAACATTTTTTGTATACACGTTCAACATTATCCGAACGCTTATTCGATATTTTTTCAAATACTTTTAAATATTTTAATACTTATTCAACATGTTGCAAATACTTGTTCAATATTTTCCAAATACCCATTCAACATTTTCCAAATACCTGTTCAATATTTTATAATGCTTATTCAACATGTTGCAAATACTTGTTCAACATTTTTAATACCCATTCAACATTTTCCAAATACCTGTTCAATATTTTATAATGCTTATTCAATATTTTTCAAATACTTTTTCAACATTTTTAATACTTATTCAACATTTTCAAATACTTGTTTAACATTTTTCATATAGTTGTCCAACATTTTTTAATACTTGTTGAACATTTTTTGAAATACTTATTCAATATTTTTTAGTAGTTAGTCAACATATTTCAAATACTTGTTCAACATTTTTCAAACACATATATGTGCTGAATTAGTACAAAGAAAAGTACAAAAATAAAGCAAAAAAAGAAGCGGCGAATAGGTTTTCCGTCACGATTTGGGAAGCGGCGGCATATCCGGGTGTTTCGGGCCGATCGGCTGTTGGATACGCCTAGGCGTCAGCCCCGGGCGCCTGGCCCCATTGCCGCGCAAGGTACGGGCAAAAGTCTCGCGCTTTCCTTTATGTGGTCCAACGGAGCATGACCCCCGCCTCGAACCCATGCTCGCCAGCTCCGTGCAAACCCATCCCGCTTCACGTACGAAACGAAGCAAGAGAAAGCACCAAGTACATACAGTGTTCTGTGTTGCGCATGACCGAACGATCAGTCTTTCTGCCTTGTACTCCGTGTAAAAGTAAAGTACAGTATTCCATTGGCATACTCTCAAAAAGAAAAGGTTCCGCTCCACGCTGAGGCAATCACAAACGAAAGACAGTCCTTGTAAAAAAAGTCATTAGCAGCATAGAAACACGACACGGCGACATAATAAAACGCTCCATCCATCCAACCATCCAGATCGCAGTCTTACACGACGACACAAGCAGAACACTACTACAGCTACAGGCTACGCACATTGCACAAACACACGAGTGCGAGTCACACTTCACCGTTTCAAATATCCCGTAGGCAACACATGCCAACCGCGAACGGGGGCACTGCTTGAGATCTCCCTCCCAAGTCACAGAAGCGGTGACCTACCACGAACACGTACCATTCTGGATTTCTGTTTGATACATACCATGGGATTCAGACGCACGACTCGTTGGCCTGCTGGAACCGCTCGGCCTGGGCGGCGGCGGCGTCCTCGGAGACGAGCGCCTCCAGCAGCAGCGCCTTCACCTCCCAGGAGTCGAAGGGGAAGCCCGTACGCGTGTAGGCGTTGATGAGCGCCGCGCTGCCGTGCTTCACCAGCTTCACGAAGGGGCTGCCCACGTCGTCGGTCCTCATGGTGGCCTCCAGCAGGGTGAGCCGCGGCCCGTACTTGTCCATGGACCTGGACCCGAACACCTTGGACACCGCCGCCTCCTGGGGCACGATGTTGGGCCATTGCTCAGCCCCGCTGCTCCAGAACCTGCATGCACAGTTCCACATGAAACTAGTCGTAAAAGGAGCAAGGTAACGGTTTATTGCAGTGTTATTACTCAGAAACTACTCTTTAAAAGGAGCAGGTTAACACTGAGCTCGAAATTCTCTTCAGAAGAAGGCATTCCACATGTTATGCGATGATTTTAAGACATCATATTTCTTTCCCTACCAGAAAAAGGGGTCTAATAAGTTGGCCCGTAAGCTACGATAGTATGCACACTTATAGCGGAGGGAGAATGCCCCACAGGGCACAAAGGCCACATTGACCCACAAGAGCACGACTTGAACTAACCAGAGCGTAGGGAGGACGAAACAGAATTGCATGAACGCAATGAATGAAACGGACGTGACTCGTCTACAACTCTTGATGTTCACAAGACTGGAACCAGGGTAGTTAAGACAGTGTGTTGATTCAGTAGTCAGTACTACTACGTGCATTTCAGCAGAAGTAAGCTCAATATTCAGAAAAACTGCCATTTGTTCGGATAAACTTGCCATGTGGAATGTGGAGTAACACCATGGGTTACTGCAGAAATCTATACCACTACAGAATAGTCGCTTGCTGGCAAGTTTTTCTCGCTACCCAGGCTATACGGTTACAACTAGTGACTCAAAATGTACCCTGGATTTTAGTGAGAAGTTCCTGTAAAACTTGTCAGGAACATCACATGGACCGCAAGTTGAACACTTTAGCCGTGCACGTACGACAAGGGATTTCATAAAAGCAGATTAGGTTGTGTGGCCACATCATCCTTTTTTTTTTGCGGGTGAAGTGTGGGCACATCATCCTTGCAACCTAGTGCAGATTCCGCTGGACCTTTTAGGATGAAACCAACATTTTTAGATCTACCCAGCCGCTAAAAGTGGCCGCTTTTGAGGCAGTCTGTAAACCTCGAAATCACATTATTGGAACTCCTCTCCCAGCAGTCATACAGATGCTACTGTTCGTCACATTATTGGACTCTAGAGGCCTAACTTTAGCACAGTAGTGAGTGACTACTGACTACCCAACATTGCTACCACAAGAATCAAGAAAAGGAAATATAACTTAGTTCTGCAAGGGGAAGCCAAATCCAAGAACCGGACCGGGGAGGGGAGCGCGTGCTTACTGGGGTGTGCATCGCCCGACTGCTCTGGTGTAGAGGTACCCCGGCCACGCGCTCCTGACGCCGCCGCGGGCGCCGCCGGCGACCCTGCCGCCCGCTTCCTCCCCCTCCGCGCCGCCAGCTCTACGATACATCCCATTGGCTGCCCCGAGCGACGAGCAGAGGAGGATGAGGACGCAGGCCAGGGAACGGAGGAGCGCCATGGAACCCATCTCTCTCACTCTGCTCTGCTCTCACTCTCCAGTCCCACTCTCTACCACTCCCTCTGTTTGTCTGCTTGCTGCAGGCTTTGGAATAAATGGAGCCCAATTTTGAAAGCACGACGCTCCGATGCAAGGCGCTGCCAGACTCCTCGGGAGGGGCGTGCGAGGGGACCGACACGAGACCGCTGTATTTACGTGTCATGCCCTACGTGTGAAGTTTTCGTGAGTTACCTTCTACTCTGACGGATTTCACGCCGGAGTCCTTTGGCCAGCCTGCCACGGGTCCGCGCTCAAGGCCAAAACATTCGTGAGAGAATACGAGTACATTAAAGTGCCATTTTGATAAAAATACCAGTTCTGCTTTATCGATGGGTGTACACGCTCCTGCCTCAAAAGGGTCGCCGGTCTGCCGGAGTGTAGTTTATCATTTCTTGCAGCCATAGTTTAAAATCGCAAGGAGAACAATCAAGAAAGAAAAGCAGAAGGGAAACTATAACTGGCCAAATGGGCCCTTTTTTGGGGGCCGGCACGGCCCGTCTTGGGCCAGGCACGGCACGGGCTAAACGGGCGGGGCCCGGCACGCGGCACGCCCTGGGCTGTGTTTGGGCCTGAAGGCTGGGCACGCAAGCCGGCACGGCACGGCTTCGATTACGTTTTTTTATACATCTATATATGGCCTAACATGTAAAAATAGTCTAAAAAACGCTCAGTGCATGAAAATAATAGGCTTAAAATATGCGGCCCACCATGCTAAACGGGCCAACAGGCCGGCCCGTTTATTAACCAGGCCGTGCTTGGGCCTGGGGCGCAGCGTGCAGGCTGGCACGATACGGCTCGTCTAGTAATCGTGCCCTGGCGGGCCATGCCAGGCCAGGCATGATTACGATGGGCCGGGCCGTGCCGTACCGGGCCGGCCCGTTTGGCCAGGTACGAGGGAAACCCTCTTATTTTATTGCATATTAATGATCATTGTTCCAAGTCCAATAGCTATTTCAGAGGGACACTCTCTAGCTAGCTTGTGAGCATCTGCATTTCCTTTTTCGGCTTTGCGAGCCAGCGGTTAACCCTTATGGACAGTTAATCCTCATGGGATCCTAGGAACAACTCTAGCAAAGTAGCCATATTCCACCCACAAAAAGCTTATACAGTCGGCCTGCAAAAGTATTTATGGTACCGTGGGTGCTCCAACAAAATAGATACTATAAACCCATACTTCAATATTTTTGTGGTATAGATTTATAGTATCCGTTTCTCGCCGGAGCCCTCATGGTATGACAATTTTTTTGCGACAAGTATTAACATGATGATCTGTAAATTAAATTGATGCATGAAATTCATAGAAAATAAGCATGCCACACAAAATCATACACTCTCGTCAAGCTCGTCGTCATTCCTCTCCTCCATCTCCGGATTTGGCTCGGCTTGCGGATGCATTCCCGATTCATGATCATCAAGTGGCGCACTCAAATCCACCGCGTTCTCCTCCAACAACTCGGTATATGTTCGATCAATAGGGTAGCTACAAATCGGACGGCCAAAACACTAAGAATCCGTTGCAAATTTCAATTCAAGTGGACAAGAGCAAAAAGAATTTTTACCTCCCGGCATTTCATCAAGCACGTTGAAGGCACTAGTGGAATCGATGGGATCGACCAACACATTGACCGACGAAGGGTGTAGAGGAGGGGCCCGGCCTCACGCAGCCATCGCATTCTTCTGGGGGCCATTCGCCTGTGTCTTTGTAAGGCCGCCTGAGTGGATGAAGAAGGCGGCCGCGGGAGGGACAGGGGGACGGGGCGGCGGTGATGGTACCGCGACGACCATGGCTCCATGCACGACGTGGCTGCCCCCTGCTTCTGTTTCCCGCCAACGGACGAAGGAAGAGGCGCAATAGCGAGCACCAAGACCGCGACGGCGATGTGGACGAGAAGGCATTGATTGGGTCGCGGGCGGTTGGGAAACACCGGCCGAGGCATGCCATAGCTCCATGGCAGGGATCGAAGATAGCAGCAAGGCGAGACAGCGCGGGACAGACGGAATTGCGACGGCGACGACGCCGACAGGTGGCGCAGAAGATGGAAAGTTTCCCTCCCACTATTAGGAAAAACCTTATACACAAAATCTTAGCATCAGTGCGGTCTAAAAACAGACGCTACTGCTAATTAGCAGTAGCGAGCTTTAGAAAACCGCGCTACTAATAGCACGGTAGCAGTAGCGGTCTAGGTGAAACAAGCGCTACTACTATAATTGCCCCAGGCTAGATATAGTAGTAGCGCCCTTCCGAGGACGCGCTACTGCTAAAGTACTTAGTAGCAACGTTTTTCTTCAAAACATGCTACTGCTAAGTATTGTACCTAATTAAGTTTAGTCTCATACTGCTAATCGAACAAGGTGTTTACCACCTTAAATATGTTACTTCTCAAACTATCTTGAGCACTTGGTCTTCATTGAACTATATGTGTAGGATTTGTGGCTACAATATGAATCTTCACCTGTGCCTATACAGCTACTGTGAGGATTCATGTTGACTATTTAGATTCTACACAAAAAGATCAATGATGACCAATGTATATTTTTGAAGTTTTTACATGCTTAGACTTAGCAGTAGCGATTTTTTAGGGTAAAGCGTTACTGATATTATAAAATAGAAAGGAATAGCTGTAGCGCGTTTCGCTTGACACGACATAGCTAACTTAGCTATAGCGCGTTCCAGCAAAACGCGCTGCTGCTAGTTTGACTTAACCCCCGGCCATGCGGGCTCAAAATTTCGCTAAGTCCTTCCCCTCCACTTCCCCCTCTCCCCCAACTGCTCCATCGCCGCCGTCGCCCTGCCGCTCTCGACCTCACCGCCGCCGCCCTCAACCTCACCACCGCCGCCGCCCGCCGCACACCCTTGACGCCGCCCCGACCCGAGGTCGACCCCGCCCCCGACCCCGACATCGACTCCGCCCCCGACCCCGACCCCGTCCTCGACGCCGCCTGCCCCTCCCTGGCCGCAGTCACTGTAAGGCTCTGCCTCTCCTCTCCCCTACCCTCCTCTCTCTTTGCTAGGGCAATTCATATATGTGTTGATGCTCATATGAACCCTAGGTGTTCATATGAATCGCAGATTTGTTTAGGGCAGTAGGCATTTTTTAGCATTTAGGAAAAATGATTAGCAATTTTTTTAGGAAATTAGCTAGGGAAAATTATTATGAAAATGCCTAAACAGTAATTTCATTCAAAAAACAAAAAAACAGAATCGTTTTTCTTTCAAAAACTTGGTTAAACTAATTGTTGCTATGTAAACAAAAAACAAGATTGTTGTTATATGATATATGTCATTGATGTTCATTTGCATATTCCATTATTGAAGTGGTTCGATTGTGCCCAAGTGGCTTTGTTGTTTCCAGGGAATGAAGTCGAGTGGCCTATGTTTTGCCGGAATGTTGATTTATTTCCTTTCCGGCAAATTTCAGGTTCTCGATTTGTCCACTTTTTTAGTAAAAGTCATGCCGAAATTTTCCGTGAATTTCGGCATGACTTGTGCTACAAACTAGGACATATCGAGTGCCCGGGATTTGCCGCACCGGGAAGGAGTCGACATTCCTGCAAAACATAAGGCCTTTTTTATGTCATTATTCATTTTATCACGTATAAAATTAATTGACTAGATTTAATCACAAGAACTAGTTGAATTAATAGAACTAGTTGAACATGTCACATTTGTTGTTATCTTTTAGTCAAAGCAATTTTTCCCGCATCTACGTCGACGATGCCTATCCCGCATCCTCGTCGTCGAGTCGGCGGAGGACACTTGCGTCACCAGATGGGCCATGTCCGGATCTGGGCTCCGCCGTGGTGGTACTGGGAGGCGCTACCTACCGGGGGGCGCAGGTTGGTGAGGAGCCAGCCTGTCATTGACCTGAACCTTCTTTGGTGGCGGTCGCGTGGGCCAGTGACAGTCCAGAGGCTCGAGGATCCCACGGAGGTGGTGCGTCACCGTGTCAGTGAGGAGGACGCGCACATCTGTCGCTACTTGTTTGCGTTGGAGCACATGTTCTCCAATACATGGCAGGTTCTCCAGGGATCTCACTGGAGCTATGGTCCTGTGATAGTTCCTTCTCTTTGGGTGTCCACCGCCCGCGCCGATACCCGTTGTGCGCTAGGATTTTAGTTGTATTAGTAATGTTATATGTATGATACTATTCGGGGTGTATTAATGATAATATTCGACGATGTACGGACGCATGAGATGATTTACTTTTTTTATTGAATGCATGAAAATTTGAATACTTATTTATTTTACGATTTGGTTTTGCTTATTGAATGCTCATGTCAATATGAGTCCTATAAGATATTTTGAGTATCCTGGTAGTTGTCTTCGATCGATTTTCAATTAATGTTTCAACTATGAACATAGGAAATGTCTGACAACGAAAAGGATTTCGGTATTTGCAAATACTACGAAGACGAGCGCGGCCTGTGCGACGGAATCTTCCTAGATGATGATAGGCGTTTCAGCATCAAGCTGGACGTGAACTTCGAAGTGGATACAGTAAGTCACAATGACAAGTCTTTTTTTCGTAATTAAGCATGACATCTGCTTCATTTGCTTCAACTTATAATTTAAACTTTTTACTATTCTACTAGCGTATCCCCTGCCATGCAAGAGTTTTAGTTTTGGATAAGATATGTTTTAGTCGTACTATGGAGGTAAAGAAAGTTTACTTGAAGACCGAGCATGGTTGTATTTTCCACGCAAAATTATACAACGCAAACGACTACACCTATTTTGGATGCAAAACTTGGCGAGCACTATGCAAGACTTATGCATTTGAGTCTGATATGGTTATCACATTTGATATTCGTCCGGAAGATGATATTGAAGGTAATATTGACATCTGGGTCGATGTACAGACGCCTCCAGTTATACCATTATGTGAGTTTCTCAACCATATTTATGTCTTTGATATTGTTTATTCAAAAATAGTTGACAACTAATTTCTATTATCAGCTTATTTCCGTTCAAGCAAACATGTCCAGCGCTTGGTAGACATGACCTACTATTGTCCCGGGGCTGAACTAAACTGCGAGGAGCTAAGTCATTATATTTAATGGCTTGAGGATCTTGATACTGTCAAGACAAATTTTCATCATGCACTTAGAAACATTAGTACTGAAAACGTGCGACCAATAGTGTTTGTAATGAACTACAGTCACATCTATTTAGGAAAGATGGTAAGATTTTTACTATTTGTCCTCAGTGCATCTTTTGCATACATTATTTTTTAAGCTAAACTTCATTGCTAAGTATGTTCTTCAACAGAGACTCCCGATGAATGTCGTGCCTCATGGAATCGAGACTAAAGGTACCATGAACATTGTTATCTTACGGCCAAGATATCCTACAATACACTTTAGTGCATTCAGGATTTCTAATAGCGAGCAATGCTTAATAGTGAAAGACTGGACCAAATTTGTGATGGAGGAGTGCAGAGAAGTACTAGCGGGCAGCAATCAGAAGCGCAACCCACGATTAGGAGACAGGTTCATCTGCATGCTCCAACTTGATGAAGGAGGAGAGCTACACATGTTTTATGTTATTTTATCTGAGAGAGAGAGCAGCAGGAGTGATTAGCTAGCTAGAAACGAGTTTGAAGATGATGATGTGCTACACTATGACTATGATGATTAAATAGCTAGTGTTGATGGTAATGACTATGACGATTATTATTAGCTAGTGTTGGTGGTGATTAGATAGCTACCACATCTAGTGTTGGTGGTGATTAGCTAGCTAGAATGAGTTTGATCGGATGATGATGTGCTACACTATGACTATTGTGATTAAATAAATACTTTTGGTGGTAATGACTATGGTGATGATTAAATAGCTTGTGCTGGTGGATTAGATTCAAGTGGAGGCAACATGTGGTGCACATCGAAAGTACTACTAGTCCAAACTAGATCAAGTTTGGATTAGTAGTATACTTTTGACATGCACCACATATTGCCTCCATTTGAACCTAATCCACCTTCATTTGACACACTGCTATGGACATAATGATATAAACCTCATAATTGGTATTATACCAAAATTTGTATAATGGCGTATAAATACACTAAAAATAAAAAAATGAAAAAAAGAATACTAGTAGCGATGGATAGTAAACACTCTGCAACTAGCTAGATTAGTAGCAGCGCAGGGGAGAACAAGTGCTGCCGCTATGTGTCTTAGCAGTAGCATGTGTCGCACGCGCTACTGCTAAGTAATAGCTGTAGCGCCTTATTAGTAGCACGGCAGCCCGCGCTAGGTACTAGTGGGCATTAAACCCGCGCTACTAGTGGGCATTAAACCTGCGCTACTACTAGGGTTTTCCCTAGTAGTGTCCCTCCAAGTCACGGGGAGGATAGGGCGAGCGACCGTAACGACCAAACCTCGAAGGATTTGAGTTTTTGTGCTTACCATGCTAGTCCCTGGATCGAACTCGCTAGCACACACAGTATAGATGAATACCAAAATAGCAAGTGCATCATTTATTACTATGTATGATCCAGAATGTATAAAATAAAACAATCTGCATAGCACTTGGCTAGCTTATTTCAATCAAACAGCGGAATGTAGCAGAAAATAACGATGAGTCCCATCATAGCCCACTGGCGATGTTGAGTGCAGACTCGTGACCCTAATGGTACCTTACTCTTCGTCTGAATATCCTGCAACATAAGACGTTGCAGCCATATAGGTCAATACTTTAAATGTATTGACAAGTTACACAGGAGTAATAATATAGCAGAGCTACATGTATATGCATAGTATAACAAAAGGAAGGCTTGAGGGTTTATTTTTGCAGAAAGCTGATTTTTTCCTCATAACTACCTAATAGTTATATTTTAATTTAGTTCTTTTATTACCATAATTATATACACAAGGTTTAATTTGCAGCTCCAATTCCAACCTACCCATTATTAAGTTGCCCAACAAATTTATTAAGTGTCACATCTGTCAAGATCATCCAACAACTGTAATGGCATAGTGGCTCAAATTTGTCCATAACCGGGGACTCGGCTAATCATGATTAGTTTTTAATACTCTCCAGAGTTTAGTACGGTTTACCCACTGGACCCAATCTAAAGATTGAGACCAAGTCTTTCAGAAGAGGTTCCCCTAACCACCTGACGGCCACATCCCACCCATATATGCTACATCTGTCGACACTGTCTGGGCAAGGGTTCCAACAACTGATCAACTAAGCCAGAGCCCATATAGCCAGTGGCCGCACAGGGAAGCTACTAGTCACTAAGTCTGTCTGATCTTTTTGAACCTGGGCGACATTCCAGTTAGGGTGCACTCTCATGAGCGCATGGCCTTAGAAAAGGTGCAAGATCCCATGATGCCTTCAACACCAAGCAATACCACTTCCGCCCAGAGGTGAATTATGTCCTTAATTACTACTCATTTAGTTATATATACTATCTTCACATAAGCTCAATGAAATACACGAACCACCCCTGTCTACAAAGCATAGCAAACTACAACTACCACAATCTGCAATGATAGGAAGATAGCTCAACAGCATAGCCAAAAAATATAGTATTCCTATCCATGCATATATTCATAGTGTGATATAACTACATGCATATAAAACAATAGTTAAAGTATGATCAACATGTAACTTGCCTTGGTTCTGGTTCAAAAGGTCACACTCCTGACAATAGCTCGCGCCGCACTCCGGACAATCTACCCGTTTCACACAATCAACAATCAATCACCGAAACTTCCAATAGAACCAAAATAAAACCAACAGCAAGAAATCATTTTAGAAATAAAATAACATCAGCATAAGAACATGTACACATCAGCTAAATAACACTAAGATCACAATGCAAAAAGAAACGCTCAAAACCGACAAATGGTTTGAGAGTTATGGCCTCCAGAAGGTTTAGTTCAAATTTGAACGAATTCAAAATTGAAAGGTGCAAACATGTGAACTTTTGGTACTGTGAAAAAGTGCTGGTTTTCGTGAGTGCATAGGAAAAAGAATCACCCAATTTGGAGTTATACACTAAAATATATAGCTAAAAGAAGTTTAGGTGAAAAACTGAAAAAAGGCAACATAAAACTCCTAGTTGGAATTACTGTAGCGACACTGTAGCGACCGCCACGTGTGTTGGGGATATAACTACTGAGTATAAACCGCACAGGAGGGGCCGAGTTATACCCATAAGGAGTTATCCATATTGAAGCCCATGAAGACAAGGAGCATGGCACTTTACTATAAGAGATCTAAAGGCCCAGGGCCCAAAGGCGGATTAGGGCCCGTAGACATAAACCGCCATAAGGTGTCTAACTTGTGTTATAAGTGTAACATCCCAAATTTTCAATTTGGTATGATATACATTAGGTCATCATTGCATATCATGTTTTATTGCATTTTGGTTGATCCTAGAAATTCCACGCAACTCAAGGACCTACGGAGAGAGTTGGGGATTTCATTATTTTTCATATTTAGGTTTTCTCAAATTATGAAAAGAGGATCGTTTGATTTTAATTATTTTTCTCTAAAATATTTTTTTTATAAAAATAAAAGAGAGAGGATAAAATGACTTCCTCAAAATAAAGAAATATCAGAGATTTAATATTAAAATCAAATAAGTTTTTTATTCGGAGTTTTGTCGCTATTTTATTTGAATTAGGAAAAAAATGTGTTTTTAAAAATTGCATTTTAGGCCCAAATAAATGTTCGTCTTGTCCGGCTTATTTTTAGAGGACGGGGAAAATTTATTTCCGATTTTTTGGAGTCCGTTTAGTATTTATATTCTTTCTTTTTCTGCACGTCGACATTAATTTCTTTCAAAAAATCGAACCAACTTAGGGCCGTATTCGGCCAGGACTCTTCAGGCCGGCCTTTATAAGCCGCACCCTTGCAGCCCGTTAAGCCGCTAGCCCCCCACCGCCGCCCCGCGCCGCCACATCGCCGCCTCGCCGGAGCCGCCACCGCCGACCCGCCGCCCCTCGCCAGAGGTAGCGCCGCCGCCGCCGGTTTTCTTCGGAAAACCACACGGGTTTTTTAGATCCGCGGTTTTTATTTATTTATATATTTAGATTGGTTTATTTTTTTCCAGTTTAGTCAATTAGCGGACATTCGTTCGTTCGTACGTTCGTTTTAACGAATGGTTTTCGCTCGTTAGTTACAGATAACGAACGTTCGCTCGTTAGCCTGTTTGTCAGTTTTTCTTTTTCTCGGATTTTCCGCGATTATTTTCGATCGTGATTCCTGATCTAATTTTCGTTCTAGTATAACTTTTCGCTTGTTTATCGAAATCAGACGATTCAAGCGCCTAGAGTTTCGTCTCGAAACCCTCTTTCCGTTTAACTAACTTAAACAAGTTTTTGCTACTATAAAATTTGACCTTAGTCTAGATTAGTAAACGAAGCTTGTTTCTCTCGCCGTTTGAGTTTTGTTGCTTCGTTTAATTCTTTTTGCAAACCGGAGTTCTTAAGTTGAGCTTTATGGTTAGATATCTTATTTGAGTTTTACCCGTGCTTTTGCTTGATTTCTTATTGTATGCTTGTTTGATTGCGATAGAGTACCCGAAGTGCGAAGCGTGCTACATCGAGTCTCTAGGTTTCACGAATCATCAGCAAGGCAAGTAACACTTTGATCATACCTCTTACTACCCATTTTTATTGCATTAGATCAACCCTCAAACATTGCATGGTTAGGATCTAAATTAAATTGTGGGGTTTGGGAAGTAGATGAGGTAGTACCTATTCACCTGTTTATTATCAAACCCTGGGAGTTACTTCTACGTTGCTTATATTGCTATGCTATGCTAGTAGACGTGGATTGGGTTTTGAGTGTATTCATGACAGATGTGAGATTGTTTACTTAATGGTTCAACTTAAGGTGGCAACTTTAAATACACATCTGGGTGGATTGAGGCACCTGGGGAACCCAGTGATTGCCTGTATTTTTGGAAATCCCGGGGTACCGTGGGATTCTCCTATGGACTGCCACCCAGACTCAAAGGGATCATAAGATTATTCATACTGGAAACTTCTGTGTGCAGCCACATGCCATTATGGGCTCTGGCATAGTTGAGTAAGTTGTGGGAAACCTTTCCATGATGGGATAGCAGATGTAGGGGATTGTAGGTGTATCGGCCTATCTATCGGTTAAGGGGACCTCTTCGGAAAGACTGTGTCTCGGTCATCCGATTCTAAAACACCATGTAGTGCGAGAACTCCAACGGAGGAGATCGAGTCTTGTGGGGAAAAGTGCACAAACCTCTGCAGAGTGTACGAACTAATCATGGTTAGCCGTGTCCCCGGTTATGAACATCTTGAGTATCTAGTTCTTGGATTATCATGTGGATCTCATCACTCTTAATATAATTTGATTGGGTTTAATGTTGATTACTTTTAGTTGGGATTGAGTTGGGTGAACCTTCTCAATGTTTAACAACTACCATGATAGTTAAATAAAATATATTCCTTTGCAGTAGGGAAAAATTGGCTTTAAGCAAAATCATATCAACCATACAGCCTCCACCAGCCATATATGCATATAGTGATAGCTTATTTCTGTTCATTATTCTCTTGTGTTACCTTGCCAGCATATTCTATGTGCTAACCCATTTTCGGGCTGCAACGTATCATGTTGCAGACTTTTCAGATGACGAGTAAGGAGCCTTAGGTCGTGGTCTTTCACTCAGTGATGCCGTTGGAGTTGATGAACTCACTTTATCTTCCAAGCCTTCCGCTGTTATCGTATTATATGGCCTTAAGCCATATTTATTGTAATAAGTTCTCTTTTGAGACATTCGATGTTATAAGCGTGTGATTGCCACTCTGTTATAAATCCTTCAAGTACTGTGTGTGTCAGCATTACCGATCCAGGGATGACACTTATACATAGAGATCAGACTGTTTGAGGTCTGGTCGCACCACCACCACCACCTGTTGACAACTTATACAACAACAACCCACCACCACCACCACCCGTTGACAACTTAGCCTGTTTTCCGAGGTTGCAGCCGCCGGTGTTTTCCAGTAGCACCGAGCCGATAGTTGCAGATGATTGGCTCCGCAGGATTGGAAGGGAGTTAACCACTGCAGGATGCACAAATGCTGAGAAGGTCTGTTTTGCCGCACACCAATTGGATGGACTAGCAGCCTCATGGTGGGAGAATTACACTGTCACCTATCCTATAGCCACTGTCAGATGGGATCAGTTCCAGCAAGCTTTGCGTACCGCCCATGTATCAGCAGGAGCTATGGCCATGAAGAAGCGTGAGTTTCGCAACTTACGCCAAGGAGGGCGCACTGTTGGCCAGTACATGGATGAGTTTAGTAAGTTAGCACGTTATGCCCCAGATGACGTTGCTACAGATGCAACTAAGAAGGAGAAGTTTCTGGAGAGACTGAATGATGAGCTAAGCATGCAGTTGATGGTAGCAAATTTCAATAACTACCAGGAGTTGGTAGATAGAGCTCTCATGCTTGAAGGGAAGCAACAGCAGATTGACAGCCGCAAGAGGAAGTATGCACAAGGGAAGTATAATTCTGGAGCCAAGCAGAGACCCCGTTTCACCCCGAACTCGGGAGGACTTGTTCATAACCATGGAGGACACACTCATAATGGAGGAAGTTCGCGCAACCATAGTGGCCCCAAGAACGGCAATGGTAATGGAGGAAGTAGCCGACAGAACCGTTCCAACCCGGTAACACCCAGCAAGAAGGATCTAAGCCACGTTGTCGGGGATATACCCCGCGGCGTAAACTGGCCGGAAGTTAACTCGGCCAGGACTTGGCGGTTTATCTGAAGACCCCGCTGACACTTGGCGAGTTACTGGCGACCCGCCCTGACCTGGCGGTTTACAAGCAACCCACCTGGTCATTATGACTCACTGGTGATCCGGCGTGCAGGACAGACAGATGACAAGGCCCGAGACCCAGAAGGCCGGTTCACATTTAATGGTGGGCCGGTTTAAGAGGAAAGGCAGGAGGAATATTATCTTACAAGGAGCTAAGACCTAGACTTGTATCTGGTTTGTATTAGAGATAGACTAGTCCTAATCCTAATAGGACTCTAAATGTAACCCGTCCCTCCAAAATATATAAGGAGGGGCAAGGCTCCTCAAGAGGGACAAGATTGACAAGCTCCACAAGTTGGACAAGTTAGGTTTAGACAATACCTCTCGAGATAGAGCACTCTTGTAACCATGATCATCATCATCAATATCAATGAAGCAGGATGTAGGCTTTTACCTCCACCGTGAGGGGCCGAACCTGGGTAAAATATCGCATCTCTCGTCCCGCTCAACCCCTCTCAAGCTACCACATAGATGCGTTGGCCTCGCGACTAAGTCCTGACACTAAGGACATCTGCTGTGACAATTCCACGACAGTTGGCGCCCACCGTGGGGCCTGCGCACGATGGTGTTGAGTTCTTGAAGGGATCTCTCTCAGGGATCGAGGAGTTTGCAATTTTTCGGATGAAGAAAAATCATTGCGGAAGGATTTTACATCATCATGAAGGCGAGAAATCAGATCTAATACCCCTCCGAGGTTCAGCGAAGATTAGGGTTGCAACTTGATTCGCTGGCCAGGATTGATTGTACTAAGGCCGCCGTGGGCAAGTCAGCCGCCGCCCGACTTCATTATCGCGGTCATTTCAAACGCACGGTGGAGTCCTATTTGGTGCGCCTCCATGACCCAGGATGGGGCCAATCAAGACCGGATTCCTCTACGACCTATGCCCACGATCTCTTTCCGAGTTACCCAGGCAATACACCTGCTCTGAACCGCCATCAAGGCAAGACGCCAGCACCCATTGATGCGGCCATGAGTCGTTGTAACCGACCGTGACCCAGACTCGTTCTGCGACTGACTCGACCGGGACACATATGGTCCAAGAGCTCGGTCTCCTGCTACGACTCGCCTCGGTGAACCACCACGCTCTGCCGTCGCTAGTTTGAACCCATAAGCCGGCCTCTCGGCGCCTCAAACCGCCGCACCCTGAGCGACGACCGCGGGTCTCCACAACCGCGCCTTTCCAAGCCGCTACCAGATCAGCAGCGCCGGCTGCCTTGGGCTGCTGCTCGCCTGTCCGATGTGGCGTACTGCGGCCCGCCATGTCGACCCTCCATCCGGTTTGCATTGAGCCGCCCCTGCCGCAAGCTGGTATAGTTGCCTCCGGTGTGGGCTTGTCAGGGTCCTCTGAGCCGCCCCCCGGTCGCGCCGGGTCTGCTGCTGCAAGCCACCCTTCGCCGGTGAGCCTACGTCGCCACCGCGACCCTACCTCTGCCTTGGGCTGCTATCCCGCGTTGAGCCCCCGCCGCGGCCTCACTCATCGCCCGCGCCATGCGATGCCAGTCCATCTTCGCCTGCGCCGCGCCTCACGGCCGGAGCATCGCCAAACTGCCGCACCTTCTAGCCACCACTAGCAGGTCGCCGGTGAATCGCCACCGCCTCAGTATGCCATTGGGCCACCGTGTTAAGCCGCCCTCGCCGGAGCGGCCCTTGCCTCTGCCGTGCGTGGCTGCAGCCTTGAGCCGCCGGGTTTCCATCCTCCGCGGTGCTCCTTCATCAAGCTGATACAACCGCCGCGCCATCCCTCCATGATTTTCCACGTACCTGCGCCGACGAGCCGCCACAGTGCCTTTGCCTCCATCGGCCGTTCTGCTGGTCTACGCCCTCGTGGCTTGAAAATCCGGCCCTGCCGGGGACCGTTGCATGGCCTCCACTCCCGCTGCATTGAGCCACCGTGGCCGGTGTCGAGCTACTCGACCGCGCGGCCGCTTCCGCCCTGGCTTAACGCCTCCGTCTCAAGCGCGGCCCGGCCACCTCGCTATTACTGCAATCCACCGTCGCCCTTATACTTGGCCTCTGTTGTGGACGGAGAAACACCCGCCTGCCCGAGCTGCAGTCCGGCCCAGCCACCTCAGTTGTTATATGCACAGTCACAGAGATAAGTGGTTACTACTGCTACTACACATGCGATACATGCCGAAGTATCAGAAGAGGACAAGTATTAATTATTGCTAAGTGGAGCTAATGGAAACAAATAGCGGATTTCTCGCAGTACATGCTTTCCTGTTAAACGGGCAAGTTGACGTTTGCCTGGTACCTAAGCATCACCGGGTTATCTACGGACGGTATATACGGTTCGTCGGTCATCCAAAACAAATCAGGTGATGTTCATCCAAGTTTATTTTATTAAACATATTGTTTTCATCAAAGAATAATTACTTTGGTCTGTATATTTTTATGTACAGCAAAGGTGGTGCCATGTTGTGCCTATGAAGTGTACGTCAGCACCATCACGCTCGCGTCTGCGCCCGCTTACTGATGGAACAGGGTTATATTAAGTCGCCGGTCAGCCTAAGTCACCGAAACTATATTGAGTCGCTGGTCTGCCTGAGCCACCTCTGTCGCGGTAAACGGATCATCCGTCGTCCAAACAAATCAGGTGATATCCATCCAAATTTGTTTTATTAGCACATGTCATTTTTGTCAAAGAGCAAGTTTATCTTTGCCTTGGTCTGCAATACTGTTTATGCAGGGCAATTATTTATGACAAAAAGTGATATTATGCCGCGGAGATGGAGACATGCCAACATCTTTTGGCACAGGTGGTCATCGTTACTCAACGGACTCCCGTACCAGCTTACAACGCCATGGCCGTCTCTCGCGACCACGCCGGCTTACAACGCCGTGGCCGTCTCTCGCGACCATGCCGGTTTACAACAAGGAGGACAACTTGCCTGTCTGCACCGGCTTACAATG
Source organism: Triticum dicoccoides (assembly GCF_002162155.2). Classification (NCBI taxonomy): domain Eukaryota; kingdom Viridiplantae; phylum Streptophyta; class Magnoliopsida; order Poales; family Poaceae; genus Triticum; species Triticum dicoccoides. The sequence goes on from NC_041382.1 coordinate 628,264,035, forward strand.
CCACGGCCGGTTCATCTGTTTGTGACGCCTCAGATGTTGCGGTCGTCTTTACCATCCGCCTCTTACGGCCTGGTCTGCATCAACACATCGGGCCACATCTGTCTGCATGAGCTGTTTATTGATTATGAGCAGGTCACTACTTGGGAAGCCCAGTTTTCTCTTCCAACAAATTGGAGGCAAATTATCATATATTATCAACCGCCGTCTGCACTGGATGGTTCGATGGGTAGGCGCACAAGTCGCCGCCACTACAGTTTGGTTAACTTCAAATCGCCAGTTGGAAGGAACCATTGGCCGAGTTGCTGACACGGCTCATACGGGATCATCTATAACCCGCCGCAGTCACCTCAACCTTCTGTGGATTCATATCGTGCTATCAACAACAATGCTATACAACTTATGCCGGTTTATATCACAGTCAAATTTGGAGAATCTCAAGCCAACTCCTCGAGTCACCTTGAGAATCGGGGGCTACGATGACATGACTCAACAAATCTTGCCAGTTTCAGCCGGTTTAAGAACCCCAGGATGATGGAGGGAAAGATAACCCAGTCCTGGAGGCTACTGTTATATTGATGAAAATTTAAAGGCCGTCAGAAAATTTCCGGTTTAGAAAGTATATGACAGTTACAAATCCCGGCTCAATGAAGAAGATCCGGGTCATCAGAAAGGATTCCGGTTTAAAATCCGTCTCAAGGGAAGTTAGTCTGACTGCAGCTCTCAAATATCCGGTTTACAGTCCGGTTCAAGGGAAATCTGTTCTCTCACAAAGCTCTGAAGCGCTCAAATCCGGTTTAACAATGCCCGATTCAAAAAGGAATTAACTTCTCGCAAGTTCGAGTTTAAAGGCCGTCAGAAAATTTTCCGGCTGAAAATGAAGATTCCGGTTTAAAATCCGGTTCAAGGGAAAGATGTCTCCCACAAAGCTTTGAAGCTCTTAATATCTGGTTCAAGATCCCGGTTCAAGAAGAATTTATCTCTTGCAAAAAGTTAAAAATTGCCAAAGAGGACCTGCTGCCATGATGCGCGGTTCAAGCATGGGTATCCTGCCTTATTGGCTTATCATATTATTGATCACTTGGGGGCTTGGTCATATCCGAACCATAGCAACACCTTTTGATAGGCGTAAAGCCGCAGCATCACTTGGGGACTTGTGGTCCGTCTGAACCATAGCCACGCCTCTTGATGGGCGAGAGCCACCAGATCACTTGGGGACTTGGTCACGTCTGAACCAGTCATGCCTCTTGATCGGCCTAAGGCCACAGAATCACTTGGGGACTTGGTCGAACCCGAACCATTGCCATGCCACTTGATCGGCATAAATGACACGGTTTCATTTGGGGACCTGGCTAACTTGAACCATAGCTACACCTATCGGGAGCTTGGTCATGTCCGACCATGGTAACGCCATCTGATCAGCTCAAATAAGCTTCTTTTTGCAACGGTTTTGTCATTGCCTTTGCTTCACATTTTTCTTTGAAAGACATTTCTTTATTTTTATTGCATTTTTTAAACCGACAAAGTTTTAAGCCGGTTCAAACTGTCAAATTGGCGGAACACGGTCAAATCTTAATCCGGAGACTATCTGCCCCGTTTGATTTTATGTTACCATCTTATTATGGAGTAAACCGGTGTTCGTTAACCCGGCTTGACCTTCAACTACAAGTTGTCAGTACATGACCAATTATAATCCGGCGATTATTAACCCGGTCCAGTTCGACTACAAGTTGCCAGTATTATATATGGATAATCCGGTGTTTATCACAACCCGGTACGGTTTTATCCTAAACCGGCACAATATGGAAGGAGTTATCAGTACTCAAGATTGGGGTTATCACCTTTACTACGAAAAGTTGGTAAAACCAACAATGTGATTCAATGTCATAGGTATGATATATTTCATATTTGATTATTCTTAAGTGCAGCCTTGGTTATAAACCCGGGTTATATGTTGGGCATTATGACCTGTCCGGCGGTAAACCGCCAGGACACTTTAAACTTGTTGTATGCAGAAACAGGTTTGTTAAACCGGCCTGGTTTTTGGACTATAAGTCGCCAGTGTACATATATTTGGATTGCGCCATCGGAGTTATGCGCTTATAAATCATTGGGTTATATTATTCAAATAGCCAAACTTGGCTGAATTTTCATTATGATATTGAATGAATAAGGTTTTCACCGGATTATATTATATTGAATAGCCAACATGGCTGGATTTTTATGGTTATTAATAACCGGTATTATTGAGTTTTCAAAGTCGCTATAGCGCAATGTCTACTATTTTATCAAAGGATATGATTTATTCTACAATTGAAGGAATAGTCCTGAGTCGCTGCAGGTTTACAACCCGGCACTTGGGGGCTACATTATTCAAATCGAGATTACATGCAAGTCTCATGTCGCTGCAAGCATGCATCATGACACTTGGGGGCTAATGCCAAGTCATTTTTAGTCTTATTGAAGACCCGACTCATCATATTATAATGAGCCGGCCCTTGGGGGCTACCAATTGCTCCTGTTAACAATTCAAGGTACACAAGTTTTTATCCATTATATTGAAGGGTCCACTCCTCAGTTGGTACAACACAAATCTCTTAAACTTGTGGACGTGGGTTCAAGCCCCATGATGGGAGTTACATCATATGATGTTATTTTCAATGAAGTATATATAAAGTCCCAGCTCAATATTATCTTACTGAACCGGCCCTTGGGGGCTACATTGATTAAAGTTTTTATAAGCAATTACAAGTCCCAGGTTGCTGCAAGCATGACAACCCGGCACTTGGGGGCTACATATATGGAGTATTCAGTTTATATAATTGAGATGAACGAATCGGATTTCTTCAAGGTTGAAACACTTATTGGAGCAAGTCTTAAGTTATCACTATGTTCTCCTCTTAAGACTTGGGGGCTACACGTATTATGCATATAAAGGAGGAACATCTTCATTTTATCAGTTTTGAGCAAATCAGGAAGATCAATTACATGACCCAGTGTCGACAACAATTATGACTCGGCGCCATCAATATTTATAAACCGGCTATTTTGGTAATATTAAACCGGCAAGTTTTACATCTTCAAACCGGTTGAATATCAGATAAGTATTTTCAGACTCATGTTTCTTAAACTGGCTCTTTGGGAGCTGAGTCAAAGGAGTTATTCTTCACGATATTTCTCGGTGACAAACCAAGGTCGGCAAATTGATTATGAAGCTGGTTTGTTGACCCGGATTTCTCAGAAGGAGGAAATAACAAGGACTTAAGGATGATCATGTACCGGTTTACAAAAATTCTTAACCTAGAGCATAACCTGTCAAATTTGTTCTTGTGTTTATTTTGCAGCATAAGTTTACCATGAATAAATCCAAGCTAAACTTGGGGGCTAATGTCGGGGATATACCCCACGGCGTAAACCAGCCGGAAGTTAACCCGGCCAGGACTTGGCGGTTTATCTGAAGACCCCGCTGACACTTGATGAGTTACTGGCGACCCGCCCTGACCTGGCGGTTTACAAGCAACCCACCTGGTCATTATGACTCACTGGTGATCCCGCGTGCGGGACAGAAAGATGACAAGGCCCAAGACCCAGAAGGCCGGTTCACGTTTAATGGTGGGCCGGTTTAAGAGGAAAGGCAGGAGGAATATTATCTTACAAGGAGCTAAGACCTGGACTTGTATCCGCTTTGTATTAGAGATAGACTAGTCCTAATCCTAATAGGACTCTACATGTAACCCGCCCCTCCAACATATATAAGGAGGGGCAAGGCTCCTCAAGAGGGACAAGATTGACAAGTTCCACAAGTTGGACAAGTTAGGTTTAGACAATAGCTCTCGAGATAGAGCACTCTTGTAACCGTGATCATCATCATCAATATCAATGAAGCAGGATGTAGGCTTTTACCTCCACCGTGAGGGGCCGAACCTGGGTAAAATATCGCGTCTCTTGTCCCGCTCAACCCCTCTCAAGCTACCACATAGATGCGTTGGCCTCGCGACTAAGTCCTGACACTAAGGACATCTGCCGTGACAATTCCACGACACACGTTACTTGCTACAAGTGTCAGAAGACCGGACATTATGCCAATGAATGTCCTAAAGTTAAAAATGGAAATGGCAATGAAATCTCTGGGAAGAAGCCCAACCCTTTCAACAGGGGACAAGTGAACCACGTTAACATGGAGGAGATTGAAGCCCAACCAGATGCAGTAATTGGTAAGTTTTTGGTTAAGTCGTTTACTGCAGTCGTTCTTTTTGATACTAGTGCATCTCCTTCATACATATCAAGGGGATTTGTGGATAAGTATAACCTGCCCACTAGAGTACTTAAGACACCCATGTTAGTAACCTCACCCGGAGCAGAGTATATGGCAAGCCATGGATGTTTTCAGATGTCATTGGCCATAGGTAGCCATGTTTTCCCTCCTGACTTGATAATTTTGGAGTCACAAGGTTTGGATGTGATTCTGGGTATGGATTGGCTATCGATGTATGGAGGAAACATCGATTGCGCTAGTAAGACGATTTTACTCACCACCCCAGAAGGAAGAAGGATCAAGTATGTATCCCGACGTGTGATGAATAGGACTCAAGTAAATTGCTTATCAGGAGTAGTACAGGAGGAAGTACCAGTGGTGAAGGTATTTCCAAATGTATTTCCAGAAGAGTTGCCAGGCATGCCACCGGATAGAGACATGGAGTTTTTGATAGAGCTTTTGCCAGGCACTGGGCCAATATCTAAGAGACCGTACAGGATGCCTGCACAGGATTTAGAGGAAATTAAGAAGCAGATTAAGGAGTTACCGGAGAAGGGATATATTCTCCCAAGCTCGTCACCTTGGGGATCACCAGTACTTCTAGTAGAGAAAAATGATGGATCGTTAAGGATGGTTGTTGATTATCGTGGATTAAATGAAGTAACGATCAAGAACAAGTACCCACTGCCGATGATCAATTATTTGTTTGATCAGCTACAAGGAGCTAAGGTGTTTTCCAAGATCGATCTGTGATCAGGTTATCACCAGTTGAAGATTCGAGAGCAGGACATACCTAAGACAGATTTTACCACAAGGTATGGGCTATATGAGTATACCGTTATGTCATTTGGCCTGACTAACGCACCTGCCTACTTTATGAACATGATGAACAAGGTGTTTATGGAGTTTTTGGATAAGTTCGTTGTAGTGTTCATTGACGATATTCTGGTTTACTCGAAGAATGAAGAAGAACATAAAGAACACTTGCATTTGGTACTTAGCAAGCTTAGGGAACATCAGTTATACGCCAAGTTCAACAAGTGTGAGTTTTGTTTGAAGGAAGTTGGTTTTTTTTGGACATGTTATATCCGGAGAAGGAATAGCAGTAGACCCCAACAAAGTTGTCACCGTGACAAATTGGGAAGCACCCACGACAGTTGGAGAGATCCGGAGTTTTCTTGGACTCACAGGATACTACCAGAGGTTCATCGAGAATTTCTCAAAGATTACAAAGCCCAGGACGGAGTTGTTAAAGAAGGACACCAAGTTCAATTGGACCGAGGAATGTGAGGCCAGTTTTCAGGAGTTGAAGAGACGCTTGGTTACATCACCGGTGTTGATTCTACCAGATCAACGCAAGGATTATGAAGTGTATTGCGACGCTTCTTGTCGAGGACTTGGAGCCGTACTTATGCAGGAGGGAAGAGTTGTTTCATATGCCTCACGACAGCTTAAACCCCATGAGTTAAACTATGCTACGCATGATTTGGAGTTAGTAGCCGTAGTGCATGCGTTGAAGACATGGAGACATTTTCTCATCGGAAACCATTGTGAGCTATACACGGATCACAAGAGTTTGAAGTATATCTTCACACAGAAGGAGTTGAATCTCAGGCAGAGGAGATGGTTAGAACTCATCAAAGATTATGATATGAAATTGCACTATCATCCCGGAAAGGCTAACGTAGTAGCCGATGCGTTGAGCCGCAAGAGTCATGTCAATACCCTCATGACCGGAGGATTACCCAGAGAGTTAGCAGAAGACCTTCGTGAGCTATGTTTGGAGATAGTTCCGAGAGGTTATGTAGCAGCTTTGGAGATTCAGTCCACTTTGATGGATAAGATCAGAGAAGCGCAATTTGATGGATAAGATCAGAGAAGCGCAAAAGGCGGACAAGGAGATCGCCGAAATAAAGGAAAGGATGAGCAAAGGAAAATCCAAGGGATTTCGTGAGGATGAGCACGATACTTTATGGTTTGAGGACCGCGTATATGTGCCAAATGATCAGGAGATCAGGAAGTTGATTCTGCAAGAGGCCCATGATTCTCCATATTCGATTCACCTAGGAAATACCAAGATGTATCTAGATTTGAAGGACAGTTTCTGGTGTACCGGTATGAAGAAGGATATTGTGGAGTATGTAGCAGTTTGTGATGTATGTCAGAGAGTGAAGGCAGAACATCAGAAGCCAGCAGTATTGCTAAAGCCATTGCCTATACCCGAATGGAAGTGGGATAAACTAGGTATGGATTTTATCACGGGATTGCCCAGGACTCGTTCAGGCTATGACTCGATATGGGTTGTAGTCCACCGATTGACGAAAGTAGCTCATTTCATCCCAGTAAAGACCACTTACACCAGTGCTAAGTTGGCAAAGATCTATATGACCATGATCGTATGTCTGCATGGAGTTCCGAGGACCATTGTATCAGATAGAGGAACCCAGTTTACTTCAAAGTTTTGGAATCACTTGCATGAAACTTTGGGAATAAGACTAGAGTTCAGTACAACTTTTCACCCACAAACAGATGGACAGACTGAAAGAGTAAATCAGATTCTGGAGGACATGCTGAGAGCTTGTGCGCTAGACTATGGATCTAGTTGGGACGATAATTTGCCTTATGCAGAGTTCTCTTATAACAACAGTTATCAAGCCAATTTGAAGATGGCCCCTTTCGAAGCACTGTATGGAAGGAGGTGCAGAACACCGTTGTTGTGGGACGAAGTTGGAGACCGACAATTGTTTGGACCAGATTTGATTAAAGAGTCCAAAGAGAAGGTTAAGCTGATTCGCGATAGACTGAAGGTAGCCCAATCCAGGCAGAAGAGTTATGCGGATTTGAAATGCAAGGAGACAGTCTACAAAGTCGGAGACAGAGCGTATCTTCGAGTATCACCACTCTGAGGAGTGAAGCGTTTTGGAGTTAAGGGAAAGTTAGCACCACGTTTTGTGGGACCATACAGAGTTTTGGAACGTATGGGAGAAGTTGCTTACAAGTTGGAATTACCCGAAGGATTGTCCGGAGTTCACGATGTGTTCCACATTTCTTAGTTGAAGAAGTGCCATGCGGAGATGGCTGAAATTCCTTTGAGAGATACAATGCCGCTAGAAGCGATATGGTTGGATAGTGATTTGACCTACGAGGAGAAACCAGTCAAGATACTCGAGTTTGCCAGCCAAGTTACATGCAGCAAGGTTATCAAATTTTGCAAGTTTCAGTGGAGTCACCATACCGAGGATGAAGCCACATGGGAATGAGAAGAAGACTTACGAAAGGATCACCCTCACCTATTTTCTAGCCAACCCGAATCTCGAGGGCGAGATTCATCTTAAGGGGGGTAGATTTGTAACATCCCAAATTTTCAATTTGGAATGTTATACATTAGATCATCATTGCATATCATGTTTTATTGCATTTTGGTTGATCCTAGAAATTCCACGCAACTCAAGGACCTACGGAGAGAGTTTGGGATTTCGTTATTTTTCATATTTGGGTTTTTCTCGAATTATGAAAAGAGGATCGTTTGATTTTAATTATTTTTCTCTAAAGTATTTGTTTTATAAAAATAAAGAGAGAGGATAAAATGACTTCCTCAAAATAAAGAAATATCAGAGATTTAATATTAAAATCAAATAAGTTTTTTATTCGTAGTTTTGTCGCTATTTTATTTGAATTAGGAAAAAAGTGCATTTTGCAAAATTGCATTTTAGACCCAAATAAATGTTCACCTTGTCCGGCTTATTTTTAGAGGACGGGGAAAATTTATTTCGGATTTTTTGGAGTCCGTTTAGTATTTCTTTTCTTTCTTTTTCTGGAGGTTGTTTTTTTTTAAAATCGAACCGACTTAGGGCCGTATTCGGCCAGGACTCTTCGGGCCGGCCTTTATAAGCCGCACCCCTGCAGCCCGTTAAGCCGCCAGCCCCCCAGCCGCCGCCCCGCGCCGCCACACCGTCGCCTCGCCGGAGCCGCCACCACCGACCCGCCGCCCCTCGCCAGAGGTAGCGCCGCCGCCGCCGGTTTTCTTCGGAAAACCACACGGGTTTTTTAGATCCGCGGTTTTTATTTATTTATTTATTTAGATCGGTTTATTTTTTTCCAGATTAGTCAATTAGCGGACATTCGTTCGTTCGTACGTTCGTTTTAACGAATGGTTTTTGCTCGTTAGTTACAGATAACGAACGTTCGCTCGTTAGCCTGTTTGTCAGTTTTTCTTTTTCTCGGATTTTCCGCGATTATTTTCGATCGTGATTCCTGATCCAATTTTCGTTCTAGTATAACTTTTCGCTCGTTTATCGGAATCAGACGATTCAAGCGCCTAGAGTTTCGTCTCGAAACCCTCTTTCCGTTTAACCAACTTAAACAAGTTTTTGCTACTATAAAATTTGACCTTAGTCTAGATTAGTAAACGAAGCTTGTTTCTCTCGCCGTTTGAGTTTTGTTGCTTCGTTTAATTCTTTTTGCAAACCGGAGTTCTTAAGTTGAGCTTTATGGTTAGATATCTTATTTGAGTTTTACCCGTGCTTTTGCTTGATTTCTTATTGTATGCTTGTTTGATTGCGATAGAGTACCCGAAGTGCGAAGCGTGCTACATCGAGTCTCTAGGTTTCACGAATCATCAGCAAGGCAAGTAACACTTTGATCATACCTCTTACTACCCAGTTTTATTGCATTAGCTCAACCCTCAAACATTGCATGGTTAGGATCTAAATTAAATTGTGGGGTTTGGGAAGTAGATGAGGTAGTACCTATTCACCTGTTTATTATCAAACCCTGGGAGTTACTTCTACGTTGCTTATATTGCTATGCTATGCTAGTAGACGTGGATTGGGTTTTGAGTGTATTCATGACAGATGTGAGATTGTTTACTTAATGGTTCAACTTAAGGTGGCAACTTTAAATACACATCTGGGTGGATTGAGGCACCTGGGGAACCCAGTGATTGCCTGTATTTTTGGAAATCCCGGGGTACCGTGTGATTCTCCTATGGACTGCCACCCAGACTCAAAGGGATCATAAGATTATTCATACTGGAAACTTCCGTGTGCAGCCACATGCCATTATGGGCTCTGGCATAGTTGAGTAAGTTGTGGGAAACCTTTCCATGATGGGCTAGCAGATGTAGGGGATTGTAGGTGTACCGGCCTATCTATCGGTTAAGGGGACCTCTTCGGAAAGGTTGTGTCTCGGTCATCCGATTCTGAAACACCATGTAGTGCGAGAACTCCAACGGAGGAGATCGAGTCTTGTGGGGAAAAGTGCACAAACCTCTGCAGAGTGTACAAACTAATCATGGTTAGCCGTGTCCCCGGTTATGAACATCTTGAGTATCTAGTTCTTGGATTATCATGTGGATCTCATCACTCTTAATATAATTTGATTAGGTTTAATGTTGATTACTTTTAATTGGGATTGAGTTGGGTGAACCTTCTCAATGTTTAATGACTACCATGATAGTTAAATAAAATGTATTCCTTTGTAGTAGGGAAAAATTGGCTTTACACAAAATCATATCAACCATACAGCCTCCACCAGCCATATATGCATATAGTGATAGCTTATTTATGTTCATTATTCTCTTGTGTTACCTTGCCAGCATATTCTATGTGCTGACCCGTTTTCGGGCTGCAACGTATCATGTTGCAGACTTTTCAGACGATGAGTAAGGAGCCTTAGGTCGTGGTCTTTCACTCAGTGATGACGTTGGAGTTGATGGACTCACTTTATCTTCCAAGCCTTCTGCTGTTATCATATTAGATGGCCTTAAGACATATTTATTGTAATAAGTTCTCTTTTGAGACATTCGATGTAATAAGTGTGTGATTGCCACTCTGTTATAAATCCTTCAAGTACTGTGTGTGTCAGCATTACCGATCCAGGGATGACACTTATACATAGAGATCAGACTGTTTGAGGTCTGGTCGCTACAATAAGAAAGGAAAGGATAGAAACCAAGCCGGACACGTTTATAAGCCGGCCGGGGTTCTGTAAACCGCCGACGTTAACCTGTGTATATAAAGGGACGACCCGACGGCGGTTTAAGGACAGGAAACAAAAACTCGAGAGCCAGGAAAAGCGTATTCGCTCCCTGGTCATCGAAACCATAGCAATCCCATCATAACTGGATTAGGCTTTACCTTCACCGTAAGGGGCCGAACCGGTATAATTCCTTGCGCCCTTTGTCCGCTTTAACCCCTTTAAGTTAACTATGTTGCGATGGCCCCATGACTAAGTCCTTACACTAGGACATCTGCCGTGACAATCCCATGACAGTTGCCGCCCACCGTGTGGCTATCGCACGATGGTTTCAAGTTCTTAGAGGGCAGCTTCGAAGGGCTCAAGGAATATGTTGTGGGCCGGATGACCAAGAGTCGTTGCGGCAAGCTCTACATCGACGACGCAGGCTGGGGCCCCGAGGCCGGTTCAATTGAGTATGGATATCAGGTCCCCTTCGGCGGTATTCACGTCTTCATTGGCAAGATCGGCGAACCAGGCCCTGAGCCGGACACCTGCACCGACATCGTCGAAACGGCACAACGTGCGAGATCCGCCCGGGTTCAGCCTGCCATGAAGCGTGCCTTCGTGGGAGTCATCCACGGAGTGGAATCTGAGGATATATCGGTATCTAGTGGTGAAACCGTCATTTACTCTGATAACGAGTCATCTACCGGATAGACCGAGTCATTGTACCAACTGCAAGATGGCCGGTTTGGGGGCTATTCCGATGGCGACAGTATTCCGGACCCCCTTGATCCACCGAGCCGAGTTGCGATCTTCATGGCCGGTACACAGTTGTCGCAACATTCTTCAACCGTTGCAGCAATGATCTCCGGTTCAGCAACAGTGACAGCAGCTGGGCAGGAGGCCCTGTGCCACTGTTGGCTCAGGTTTTGTCCGATTTGTTCGACGCTTTGGCAACACTGCTGGCGGCTGAAGTTAACCCGGCGAATCAGGATCAGCATAACGCAGAAGTCGTGAAGGTGAAGGATCAGATAGCTCAGGCCAAGGCAGACCTGGCAGGCGAGAACACCAGGATGGCTGCGGAGCGGGCCGAGTTGGATGCACAGGCTTATCGGCTTATGTTGGATCAGAACACATCAAATGAAGTAATGAGGAGAAGGTATCGGTCCCACCTACCTCCGATTTATGAGCCAAGGAATCTCTTTAACACGCCAAGAGCAGGAACCAGCAACCAACCAGTGGTAAACCGGGTAGAAGCACCTGGAACGGGGGCGCCGGTTCAGCCGCGCATAGTGGACCCGCCTCGTTAGAATATCCCGTCACCGCACGTGTCAATGCCTCCGGGTCATTACTCCAACCCCCTGGATAACATAGTCGTCGCTGCTTCATGATTGGCAACCCTCCCAGTCGAAGGTGAGTCCCTGATACGTCTCCAATGTATCTATAATTTTTGATTGCTCCATGCTATATTATCTACTGTTTTGGACATTATTGGGCTTTATTATCCACTTTTATATTATTTTTGGGACCAACCTATTAACCGGAGGCCCAACCCAGAATTGCTTTTTTTTGTGCCTATTTTAGGGTTTCAAAGAAAAGGAATATCAAACGGAGTCCAAACGGAATGAAACCTTCGGGAACGTGATTTTCTCAACAAACAAGACCAGGAGACTTGGACCCTATGCCAAGACACAAAAGAGGAGGCCACGAGGTAGGGGGGTGCGCCTACCCCCCAGGCGCGCCCTCCACCCTCGTGGGCCCCCTATTTCTCCACCGACGTACTCCTTCCTCCTATATATACCTAAGTACCCCCAAACGATCAGATACGGAGCCAAAAACCTAATTCCGCCGCCACAACTTTCTGTATCCACGAGATCCCATCTTGGGGCCTGTTCCGGAGCTCCGCCGGAGGGGCCATCGATCATGGAGGGCTTCTACATCAACACCATAGCCCCTCCAATGAAAGACCTACGGGTCCATAGTTATTATCTAGATGGCTTCTTCTCTCTTTTTGGATCTCAATACAATGTTCTCCCCCTCTCTTCTGGAGAACTATTTGATGTAATCTTCTTTTTGCAGTGTGTTTGTTGAGATCGATGAATTGTGGGTTTATGATCAAGTCTATCTATGAACAATATTTGAATCTTCTCTGAATTCTTTTATGTATGATTGGTTATCTTTGCAAGTCTCTTCGAATTATCATTTTGGTTTGGCCTACTAGATTGATCTTTCTTGCAATGGGAGAAGTGCTTAGCTTTGGGTTCAATCTTGCGATGTCCTTTCCCAGTGACAGTAGGGGCAGCAAGGCATGTATTGTATTGTTGCCATCAAGGATAACAAGATGGGGTTTTCATCATATTTCATGAGTTTATCCCTCTACATCATGTCATCTTGCTTAAGGCGTTACTCTGTTTTTAACTTAATACTCTAGATGCATGCTGGATAGCGGTCGATGAGTGGAGTAATAGTAGTAGATGCATGCAGGAGTCGGTCTACTTGTCTCGGACGTGATGCCTATATACATGATCATACCAAGATATTCTCATAACTATGCTCAGTTCTGTCAATTGCTCAACAGTAATTTGTTCACCCATCATAGAATACTTATGCTCTTGAGAGAAGCCACTAGTGAAACCTATGGCCCCCGGGTCTATCTTCATCATATTAATCTCCTACTACTTAGTTATTTCCTTTGCTTTTTTACTTTGCCTTTATTTTACTTTGCAGCTTTATCACAAAAATACCAAAAATATTATCTTATCATATCTATCAGATCTCACTCTCGTAAGTGGCCGTGTAGGGATTGACAACCCCTTATCGCGTTGGTTGCGAGGATTTATTTGTTTTGTGCAGGTACGAGGGACTCGCGCGTAGCCTCCTACTGGATTGATACCTTGGTTCTCAAAAACCGAGGGAAATACTTACGCTACTTTGCTGCATCATCCCTTCCTGTTCGGGGAAAACCAATGCAGTGCTCAAGAGGTAGCAAGAAGGATTTCTGGCGCCGTTGCCGGGGAGGTCTACGCAAAAGTCAATATACCAAGTACCCATCACATACCCTTATCTCCCGCATTCCATTATTTGTCATTTGCCTCTCGTTTTCCTCTCCCCCACTTCACCCTTACCGTTTTATTCGCCCTCTCTCTCTTTATCCTCCCTCTCTTTCTCTATTTTCCTCTTTTTGCCCGCTTGTTTGCTTGTGTGTTAGATCGTTTGCTTGTCGTTATGGCTAGTCCTTTACTTTCCGCCTCTATGTCCGAAATTGGGGAAATTATTGTCGATATGGACAATAATAATATCATGAAAAATTCTGATGCTCCTGCTAAAGAACCACCCATCTTACATACAAAAAATTCCGTGTTGGTAGTGGTAATCTTTTTGGAAAAGGAGTTATTCAAGATTTATTTACTTGTGACAGTGTTTTACCTTTTATGGGTAGTTCTATCCTTCATAGAACTAGTAGTCTTGCAGACGCTATTGCCATGCTTGTAGTTGAACTTGAAAGACAATTCATGCACATGCATCCTTGCATACAAAGGATTTTCTTGGAATTTTCTAATATTGAGCATTCTTCTGTTAAGCGTGCCGCTACTATATTTTTGGCTCATGAGTTTAGATTCATAATAAAAGAGGCCAAAGAAATCTTTGCACATTATGGGGTGGATGCTTGCCATCCTCCCATAGAGGCTATCCTCTTTGATCAAGAAGAAATAACGCGTTTTCAATCTCTAGACTATGTTGCTTTCAATGAAAATCTTAGAAAAAGGGTTCCTACCAATGTTTTAGTTGATAGAATTTCTGAACTTAATGATGATTTGGCTATTCGAAATAATGAACTAGGATATTCTCTTGAATATAGGCTCACAAAGTTCTGTCAAAAGAATGCTTATAATGATGAATTGGTTGTGCACTATGAAGGACCAAAGGAGGAACCTATACCTCCCAAGGTTGACCTTGGGGACTTTTGTCCCATTAAATTTAGACCTTTCGGTTACTTTTGCTTGCCTCAAAGAAAACTTGCTGCCGAACTTACAGAATATGAAATGAGTTTTAATAATCCATCTTACTATTATGGCAATACCTAGATCTATCCTTGTTTGTTATGCCTAGCTAGGGGCGTTAAACGATAGCGCTTGTTGGGAGGCAACCCAATTTTATTTTTATTCCTTGCTTTTTGCTCCTGTTTAGTAATAAATAATTTATCTAGACTATGTTTTGGTTGTGTTTTTGTTGGAAATATGCCCTAGAGGCAATAATAAAAGTATTATTATTATATTTCCTTGTTCATGATAATTGTCTTTTATTCATGCTATAACTGTATTATCCGGAAATCGTAATACACGTGTGAATACATAGACCACAATATGTCCCTAGTGAGCCTCTAGTTGACTAGCTCGTTGTGATCAACAGATAGTCATGGTTTCCTGGCTATGGACATTGGATGTCGTTGATAACGGGATCACATCATTAGGAGAATGATGTGATGGACAAGACCCAATCCTAAGACTAGCACAAAGATCGTGTAGTTCGTTTGCTAGAGCTTTGCCAATGTCAAGTATCTCTTCCTTTTGACCATGAGATCGTGTAACTCCTAGATACCGTAGGAGTGCCTTGGGTGTATCAAACGTCACAACGTAACTGGGTGACTATAAAGGTGCACTACAGGTATCTCCGAAAGTATCTATTGTTTTATGCGGATCAAGACTGGGATTTGTCACTCCGTGTAAACGGAGAGGTATCTCTGGGCCCACTCGGTAGGACATCATCATATGCGCAATGTTACCAAGGAGTTGATCACGGGATGATGTGTTACGGAACGAGTAAAGTGACTTGCCGGTAACGAGATTGAACAAGGTATTGGATACCGACGATCGAATCTCGGGCAAGTAAAATACCGCTAGACAAAGGGAATTGAATACGGGATTGATTAAGTCCTTGACATCGTGGTTCATCCGATGAGATCATCGTGGAACATGTGGGAGCCATCATGGGTATCCAGATCCCGCTGTTGGTTATTGACCGGAGAACGTCTCGGTCATGTCTGCATGTCTCCCGAACCCGTAGGGTCTACACACTTAAGGTTCGGTGACGCTAGGGTTATAAAGGAAGCTTGTATATGGTTACCGAATGTTGTTCGGAGTCCCGGATGAGATCCCGGACGTCACGAGGAGTTCCGGAATGGTCCGGAGGTAAAGATTTATATATAGGAAGTCCTGTTTCGGCCATCGGGACAAGTTTCGGGGTCATCGGTATTGTACCGGGACCACCGGAAGGGTCCCGGGGGCCCACCGGGTGGGGCCACCTGCCCCGGGGGGCCACATGGGCTGTAGGGGGTGCGCCTTGGCCTACATGGGCCAAGGGCACCAGCCCCTAGAGGCCCATGCGCCAAGATAAAGGAAAAAGGGGAGAGTCCTAAAGGGGGAAGGCACCTCCGAGGTGCCTTGGGGAGGATGGACTCCTCCCCCCTCCTTAGCCGCACCCCTTGCTTGGAGTAGGGGGCAAGTCTGCGCCTCCCCCCTCTCCCCTGCCCCTATATATAGTGGAGGGGAGGGAGGACATCCATACCTGAGCCCTTGGCGCCTCCCTCCCTCCTATGACACCTCCTCCTCTCCCGTAGGTGCTTGGCGAAGCCCTGCAGGATTGCCACGCTCCTCCATCACCACCACGCCGTTGTGCTGCTGCTGGATGGAGTCTTCCTCAACCTCTCCCTCTCTCCTTGCTGGATCAAGGCGTGGGAGACGTCACCGGGCTGTACGTGTGTTGAACGCGGAGGTGCCGTCCGTTCGGCACTTGATCATCGGTGATCTGAATCACGACGAGTACGACTCCATCAACCCCGTTCACTTGAACGCTTCCGCTTAGCGATCTACAAGGGTATGTAGATGCAAACTCTCCTCTCCTTCTACTCGTTGCTGGTCTCTCCATAGATAGATCTTGGTGTTACGTAGGAAATTTTTTTGAATTTCTGCTACGTTCCCCATCAGTGGCATCATGAGCTAGGTCTATTGCGTAGATTCTATGCACGAGTAGAACACAAAGTAGTTGTGGGCGTTGATTTTGTTCAATATGCTTGCCGTTACTAGTCTTATCTTGATTCGGCGGCATCGTGGGATGAAGCGGCCCGGACCGACCTTACACGTACTCTTACGTGAGACTGGTTCCACCGACTGACATGCACTAGATGCATAAGGTGGCTAGCGGGTGCCAGTCTCTCCCACTTTAGTCGGAACGGATTCGATGAAAAGGGTCCTTATGAAGGGTAAATAGCAATTGGCATATCACGTTGTGGTCTTGCGTAGGTAAGAAACGTTCTTGCTAGAAACCCATAGCAGCCACGTAAAACATGCAACAACAATTAGAGGACGTCTAACTTGTTTTTGCAGGGTATGCTATGTGATGTGATATGGCCAAAAGGATGTGATGAATGATATATGTGATGTATGAGATTGATCATGTTCTTGTAATAGGATTCACGACTTGCATGTCGATGAGTATGACAACCGGCAGGAGCCATAGGAGTTGTCTTTATTTTTTGTATGACCTGCGTGTCATTGAAGAACACCATGTAACTTACTTTACTTTATTGCTAAACGCGTTAGCCATAGAAGTAGAAGTAGTCGTTGGCGTGACAACTTCATGAAGACACGATGATAGGAGATCATGATGATGGAGATCATGGTGTCATGCCGGTGACAAGATGATCATGGAGCCCCGAAGATGAAGATCAAAAGGAGCAAAATGATATTGGCCATATCATGTCACTATTTGATTGCATGTGATGTTTATCATGTTTATGCATCTTGTTTACTTAGGACGACGGTAGTAAGTAAGATGATCCCTTACAAAATTTCAAGAAGTGTTCTCCCCTAACTGTGCACCGTTGCTACAGTTCGTCGCTTCTAAGCACCACGTGATGATCGGGTGTGATGGATTCTTACGTTCACATACAACGGGTGTAAGACAGTTTTACACAGCGAAAACACTTAGGGTTAACTTGACGAGCCTAGCATGTGCAGACATGGCCTCGGAACACGGAGACCGAAAGGTCGAGCATGAGTCGTATAGTAGATACGATCAACATGAAGATGTTCACCGACGTTAACTAGTCCGTCTCACGTGATGATCGGACACGGCCTAGTTGACTCGGATCATGTGATCACTTAGATGACCAGAGGGATGTCTATCTGAGTGGGAGTTCATAAGATGAACTTAATTATCCTGAACATAGTCAAAAGACCCTTTGCTAATTATGTCGTAGCTCGCGCTATAGTTCTACTGTTTAAATATGTTCCTAGAGAAAATTATAGTTGAAAGTTGATAGTAGCGATTATGCGATCAGTAGAAAGCTTATGTCCTTAATGCACCGCTCAGTGTGCTAAACCCCAAACGTCGTTTGTGGATGTTTCGAACATCGAACATACACGTTTTGATAACTACGTGATAGTTCAGTTAAATGGTTTAAGTAGAGGCACCAAAGACGTTTTCGAAACGTCGCGGAACATATGAGATGTTTCGAGGGCTGAAATTGGGATTTCAGGCTCGTGCCCACGTCAAGAGGTATAAGACCTCCGACGATTTTCTTAGCCTGCAAACTAAGGGAGAAAAGCTCAATCGTTGAGCTTATGCTCAGATTGTCTGAGTGCAACAATCACTTGAATTGAGTGGGAGTTGATCTTCCAGATGAGATAGTGATGTTTCCCCAAAGTCATTGCCACCAAGCTGCTAGAGCTTCGTGATGAACTATAACATATCAAGGATAGAGATGATGATCCTTGAGGTATTCACGATGTTTGACACCGCGAAAGTAGAAATCAAGAAGGAGCATCAATTGTTGATGGTTGGTGAAACCACTAGTTTCAAGAAGGGCAAGGGAACAAAGGGATACTTCATGAAACAGCAATTCAGCTGCTGCTCAAGTGAAGAAACCCAAGGTTGAACCCAAACCCGAGACTAAGTGCTTCTGTAATAAGGGGAACAGTCACTAGAGCAGAATTACCCTAGATACTTGGTAGATGAGAAGGCTGGCAAGGTCGATAGAAGTATATTGGATATACATTATGTTAATGTGTACTTTACTAGTACTCCTAGTAGCACCAGGGTATAAGATACCGGTTCGGTTACTAAGTGTTAGTAACTCGAAATAAAAGCTACGGCATAAACGGAAACTAGCTAAAGGTGAGCTGACGATATGTGTTGGAAGTGTTTCCAATGTTGATATGATCAAGCATCGCACGCTCCCTCTACCACCGAGATTGGTGTTTGCGTTGAGCATAGACATGATTGGATTATGTCTATCGCAATACGGTTATTCATTTAAGGAGAATAATGGTTACTCTATTTATTTGAATAATACCTTTGATGGTCTTGCACCTAAATAAATGGTTTATTGAATCTCGATCGTAGTGATACACATTTTCATGCCAAAAGAAATAAGATAGTAATGATAGTACCACTTACTTGTGGCACTGCCATGTAAGTCATAATGGTATAAAACGCATGAAGAAGCTCCATGTTGATGGATCTTTGGACTCACTCGTTTTTGAAAAGTTTGAGACATGCGAACCATGTCTATTGGTGTATATGCATGAAGAAACTCCATGCAAATGGACCGTTTGAACTCACTTGATTTTGAATCACTTGAGATATGCAAATCATACCACATAGGCAGGATGACTGAAAAGCCTCGGTTTCAGTAAGATGGAACAAGATAGCAACTTGTAGGAAGTAACACATTTTGATGTGTCCAATCCAATGAGTGCTGAGGCATGCAGTGAATATCGTTATGATCTTACTTCACAGATGATTCGAGTAGATGTTGAGAATATTTACTTGATGAAACACAAGTCTGAATTATTGAATGGTTCAAGTAATTTCATAGTGAAGTAGCAGATCATTGTGACAAGAGGATAAAATGTCTATGATATGATCATAGAGATGAATATCTGAGTTACGAGTTTTGGCACACAATTAAGACATTGTGGAAATTGTTTCGTAATTAATACCGCCTGGAACACCATAATGTGATGGTGTGTCCGAACATCATAGTTGCACCCTATTGGATATGGTGCGTACCATGATGTCTCTTATCGAATTACCACTATCGTTCATGGGTTAGGCATTAGAGACAACCACATTCACTTTAAATAGGGCACCACGTAATTCCGATGAGATGACACCGTATGAATTATGGTTTAGAGAAACCTAAGTTGTCGTTTCTTAAAGGTTTGGGGCTGCGACGCTTATGTGAAAAAGTTTCAGGATTAAGCTCGAACCCAAAGCGGATAAAATGCATCTTCATAGGAAACCCAAAACAGTTGGGTATACCTCCTAATTCAGATCCGAAAGCAATATGGATTGTTTCTTGAATCGGGTCCTTTCTCGAGGAAAGGTTTCTCTCGAAAGAATTGAGTGGGAGGATGGTGGAGACTTGATGAGGTTATTGAACCGTCTCTTCAACTAGTGTGTGACAGGGCACAGGGAATTGTTCCTGTGGCACCTACACCAATTGAAGTGGAAGCTTATGATATTGATCATGAAACTTCGGATCAAGTCACTCCCAAACCTCGTAGGATGACAAGGATGCGTACTACTTCAGAGTGGTACGCAATCCTGTCTTGGAAGTCATGTTGCTAGACAACAATGAACCTATGAGCTATGGAGAAGCAATGGTGGGCCTGGATTCCGAAAATTGGCTCGAGGCCATAAAATCCGAGAGAGGATCCATGTATGAAAACAAAGTGTAGACTTTGGCAGAACGGCTCGTTGGTCGTAAGCCTAATGAGCACAGATGGATTTCAAAAGGAAGACGGACAATGATGGTAAATGTCACCATTAAGAAAGCTCGACTTGTCGTTAAGATGTTTTCCGACAAGTTCAAGGAGTTGACTACGATGAGATTTTCTCACTCGTAGCGATGCTAAGAGTCTGTTGGAATTATATTAGCGATTAATGCATTATTTATGAAATCTTGCAGATAGGATGTCAAAACATTGTTTCCTCGACGATTTTAATGAGGAAAGGTTGTATGTGATACAACCGGAAGGTTTTGTCAATCCCGAAAGATGCTAATAAGTATACAAAGCTCCAGCAATCCTTCTAAGGATTGAAGTGAGCATCTCGGAGTTGGAATGTATGCTTTGATGATGATCAAAAATTTTGGGTTTGTACAAAGTTTATGAGAAACTTGTATTTCCAAAGAAGTGAGTGGGAGCACTATAGAATTTCTGATGAATATATGTTGATCAGAAATGATGTAGAATTTCTAGAAAGCATATAGGGTTATTTGAAAGGTGTTTTTCAATAGAAAGCCTGGATTAAGCTACTTGAACATTGAGCATCAAGATCTATAAGGATAGATCAAAATGCTTAATAATACTTTCAAATGAGCACATACCTTGACATGATCTTGAAGGTGTTCAAGATGGACCAGTCAAAGAAGAAGTTCTTGCATGAGTTGTAAGGTACGAAGTTAAGACTTAAAGCTCGACCACGGCAGAATAGAGAGAAAGGACGAAGGTCGTCCCCTATGCTTAAGACGTAGGCTCTTCAGTATGCTATGCTGTGTACCGCACCTGAAGTGTGCCTTGCCATGAGTCAGTCAAGGGGTACAAGAGTGATCCAAGAATGGCTCACAGGACAGCGGTCAAAGTTATCCTTAGTAACTAGTGGACTAAGGAATTTTCTCGATTATGGAGGTGGTAAAAGAGTTCATCGTAAAGGTTACGACGATGCAAGCTTGACACCTATCCGGATAGCTCTGAGTAGAGAAACCGGATACATATAATGGAGCAATAATTTAGAATAGCTCCAAGTAGAACAGTTATTTGGAATAGCTCCAAATAGAGCGTGGTAGCTGCATCTAGGAGATGACATAGAGATTTGTAAAGCACACACGGATCTGAAAGGTTCAGACCCGTTGACTAAAACCTCTCTCACAAGCAACATGATCAAACATAAAACTCATTGAGTGTTAATCACATAGTGATGTGAACTAGACTGCCGACTCTAGTAAACTCTTGGGTATTAGTCACATGGCGATGTGACCTGTGAGTGTGAATCACATGACGATGTGAACTAGATTATTGACTCTAGTGCAAGTGGGAGACTGTTGGAAATATGCCCTAGAGGCAATAATAAAAGTATTATTATTATATTTCCTTGTTCATGATAATTGTCTTTTATTCATGCTATAACTGTATTATCCGGAAATCGTAATACACGTGTGAATACATAGACCACAATATGTCCCTAGTGAGCCTCTAGTTGACTAGCTCGTTGTGATCAACAGATAGTCATGGTTTCCTGGCTATGGACATTGGATGTCGTTGATAACGGGATCACATCATTAGGAGAATGATGTGATGGACAAGACCCAATCCTAAGACTAGCACAAAGATCGTGTAGTTCGTTTGCTAGAGCTTTGCCAATGTCAAGTATCTCTTCCTTTTGACCATGAGATCGTGTAACTCCTGGATACCGTAGGAGTGCCTTGGGTGTATCAAACGTCACAACGTAACTGGGTGACTATAAAGGTGCACTACAGGTATCTCCGAAAGTATCTATTGTTTTATGCGGATCAAGACTGGGATTTGTCACTCCGTGTAAACGGAGAGGTATCTCTGGGCCCACTCGGTAGGACATCATCATATGCGCAATGTGACCAAGGAGTTTATCACGGGATGATGTGTTACGGAACGAGTAAAGTGACTTGCCGGTAACGAGATTGAACAAGGTATTGGATACCGACGATCGAATCTCGGGCAAGTAAAATACCGCTAGACAAAGGGAATTGAATACGGGATTGATTAAGTCCTTGACATCGTGGTTCATCCGATGAGATCATCGTGGAACATGTGGGAGCCATCATGGGTATCCAGATCCCGCTGTTGGTTATTGACCGGAGAACGTCTCGGTCATGTCTGCATGTCTCCCGAACCCGTAGGGTCTACACACTTAAGGTTCGGTGACGCTAGGGTTATAAAGGAAGCTTGTATATGGTTACCGAATGTTGTTCGGAGTCCCGGATGAGATCCCGGACGTCACGAGGAGTTCCGGAATGGTCCGGAGGTAAAGATTTATATATAGGAAGTCCTGTTTCGGCCATCGGGACAAGTTTCGGGGTCATCGGTATTGTACCGGGACCACCGGAAGGGTCCCGGGGGCCCACCGGGTGGGGCCACCTGCCCCGGGGGGCCACATGGGCTGTAGGGGGTGCGCCTTGGCCTACATGGGCCAAGGGCACCAGCCCCTAGAGGCCCATGCGCCAAGATAAAGGAAAAAGGGGAGAGTCCTAAAGGGGGAAGGCACCTCCGAGGTGCCTTGGGGAGGATGGACTCCTCCCCCCTCCTTAGCCGCACCCCTTGCTTGGAGTAGGGGGCAAGGCTGCGCCTCCCCCCTCTCCCCTGCCCCTATATATAGTGGAGGGGAGGGAGGGCATCCATACCTGAGCCCTTGGCGCCTCCCTCCCTCCCGTGACACCTCCTCCTCTCCCGTAGGTGCTTGGCGAAGCCCTGCAGGATTGCCACGCTCCTCCATCACCACCACGCCGTTGTGCTGCTGCTGGATGGAGTCTTCCTCAACCTCTCCCTCTCTCCTTGCTGGATCAAGGCGTGGGAGACGTCACCGGGCTGTATGTGTGTTGAACGCGGAGGTGCCGTCCGTTCGGCACTTGATCATCGGTGATCTGAATCACGACGAGTACGACTCCATCAACCCCGTTCACTTGAACGCTTCCGCTTAGCGATCTACAAGGGTATGTAGATGCAAACTCTCCTCCCCTTCTACTCGTTGCTGGTCTCTCCATAGATAGATCTTGGTGTTACGTAGGAAATTTTTTTGAATTTCTGCTACGTTCCCCATCAGTTTTTTTGTGTGTTTAATTAGTATTTGTGCCAAGTAGAACCGTTGGGAAGACTTGGGGAAAGTCTTGTTACACTTGCTGTAAACAATAGAAACTTTAGCGCTCACGAGAACTACTGCAATTTTTATTTGGAAAGTTCTATTTAGTTAATTCTGTTTGAAGATGATTAACAGATAAATTCCTCATGTCCAGCAATTTATTTTAGAATTTTTTGGGGTTCCAGATCTTGCGCTAGCTACAGATTACTACAGACTGTTCTGTTTTTGACAGATACTGTTTTTCGTGTGTTGTTTGCTTATTTTGATGAATCTATGGCTAGTAAAATAGTTTATAAACCATATAGAAGTTGGAATACAATAGGTATAACACCAATATAAATAAATAATGAGTTCATTACAGTACCTTGAAGTGGTCTTTTGCTTTCTTTCACTAACGAGCTCACGAGATTTTCTACTTTAAGTTTTGTGTTGTGAAGTTTTCAAGTTTTGGATAAAGATTTGATGGATTATGGAACAAGGAGTGACAAGAGCCTAAGCTTGGGGATTCCCATGGCACCCCCAATATAATCTAAGGACACCTAAAAGCCAAAGCTTGGGGATGCCCCGGAAGGCATCCCCTCTTTCGTCTACTTCTATCGGTAACTTTACTTGGAGCTATATTTTTAATCGCCACATGATATGTGTTTTGCTTGGAGCGTCTTGTATGATTTGAGTCTTTACTTTTTAGTTTACCACAATCATCCTTGATGTACACACCTTTTGAGAGAGCCATACATGATTTGGAATTTGTTAGAATACTCTATGTGCTTCGCTTATATCTTTTGAGTTATATAGTTTTGCTCTAGTACTTCACTTATATCTTTTAGAGCACGGTGGTGGATTTGTTTTATAGAAACTATTGATCTCTCATGCTTCACTTAGATTATTTTGAGAGTCTTAAATAGCATGGTAATTTTCTTAAAATCCTAATATGCTTGGTATACAAGATTAATAATAAAACTTTCTTATGAGTGTGTTGAATACTATGAGAAGTTTGATGCTTGATAATTGTTTTGAGATATGAAGATGGTGATATTAAAGTTGTGATAGTTGAGTAGTTGTGAATTTGAGAAATACTTGTGTTAAATTTTGTGATTCCCGTAGCATGCACGTATGGTGAACCGTTATGTGATGAAGCCGGAGCATGATTTATTTTTTGATTGTCTTCCTTATGAGTGGCGGTCGGGGACGAGCGATGGTATTTTCCTACCAATCTATCCCCCTAGGAGCATGCGCGTAATACTTTGCTTTGATAACTTGTAGATTTTTGCAATAAGTATATGAGTTCTTTATGACTAATGTTTAGTCCATGGATTATACACACTTTTCTCACCCTTCCACCTTTGCTAGCCTCTCTAATACCGCGTACCTTTCGCCGGTATCATACACCCACCATATACCTTCCTCAAAACAGCCACCATACCTACCTATTATGGCATTTCCATAGCCATTCCGAGATATATTGCCATGCAACTTTCCACCGTTCCGTTTATTATGACACACTTCATCATTGTCATATTGCTTAGCATGATCATGTAGTTGACATCGTATTTGTGGCAAAGCCACCATTCATAATTCTTTCATATGTGTCACTCTTGATTCATTGCATATCCTGGTACACCGCCGGAGGCATTCATATCGAGTCATATTTTGTTCTAAGTATCGAGTTGTAATTGTTGAGTTGTAAGAAAAATAAAAGTGTGATTATCATCATTATTAGAGCATTGTCCCAGTGAGGAAAGGATGATGGAGACTATGATTCCCCCACAAGTCGGGATGAGACTCCGGAAGAAAAAAAGGAGAAAGAAAAGAGGCCATAAGAAAAGGAGAAAAGGCCCAAATAAATAAAAAATGAGAGAAAAAGAGAGAAGGGACAATGTTACTATCCTTTTACTACACTTGTGCTTCAAAGTTGCACCATGATATCCATGATAGCGAGTCTCCTATGTTATCACTTTCATATACTAATGGGAATTTTTCATTATATAACTTGGCTTGTATATTCCAATGATGGGCTTCCTCAAAATGCCCTAGGTCTTCATGAGAAAGCAAGTTGGATGCACACCCACTTAGTTTCTTTTTGAGCTTTCATATACTTATAGCTCTAGTACATACGTTGCATGGCAATCCCTACTCAGTCACATTGATATCTATTGATGGGCATCTCCATAGCGCATTGATACTGCAAGATCGTGGATGTCGCCTAGAGGGAGGGGGTGAATAAGCGCTTTAAAATAATTACGGTTTAGGCTTGAACAAATGCGGAATAAACCTAGCGGTTAATTTGCCAAGCACAAAATCTAAAACAACTAGGCTCACCTATGTGCACCAACAGCTTATGCTAAGCAAGATAAACTACTAGGTGATAGCAAGATATATGACAAGAAACAATATGGCTATCACAAAGTAAAGTGCATAAGTAAAGGGCTCGGGTAAGAGATAACCGAGGCACGTGGAGACTCCCGAAGTTCACACCCTTGCGGATGCTAATCTCCGTTTGGAGCGGTGTGGAGGCACAATGCTCAAGAAGCCACTAGGGCCACCGTAATCTCCTCACGCCCTCGCACAATGCAAGATGTCGTGATTCCACTGAGGGACCCTTGAGGGCGATCACCGAACCGGTACAAATGGCAACCCTTGGGGGCGGTCACCGAACCCGTTCACTTTGGCAACCCTTGGGGGCGGTCACCGAAACCCGTCAAATTGCTCGGGGCGATCTCCACAACCTAATTGGAGACCCTGACGCTTGCCCGGAGCTTTACACCACAATGGTTGAGCTCCGAACACCACCAACCGTCTAGGGCGCCAAGGCACCCAAGAGGAACAAGCTCTAGGGCGTCCAAACACCCAGGAGTAACAAGCTCAAGGGTACAAATCACCCAAGAGTAATAAGCTTCTCAACTTGTAACTTCCACGTATCATGTGGAGAACTCAAACCGATGCACCAAATGCAATGGCAAGGGCACACGGAGTGCCCAAATCCTTCTCCCTCAAATCCCACCGAAGCAACTAATGCTAGGGAGGAAAATGAGAGGAAGAACAAGAAGGAGAACACCAAGAACTCCAAGATCTAGATCCAAGGGGTTCCCCTCACATAGAGGAGAAAGTGATTGGTGGAAATGTGGATCTAGATCTCCTCTCTCTTTTCCCTCAAAAACTAGCAAGAAACCATGGAGGGATTGAGAGTTAGCAAGCTCGAAGAAGGTCAACAATGGGGGGAGAACACGAGCTCAAAAGGATAAGGTTCATTGGGGAAGAAGACCCCCTTTTATAGGAGGGGGAAAATCCAACCGTTATGTGCTCAGCCCGCACACGAGCGGTACTACTGCTCCACGAGCAGTACTACCGCTCGGGCGGAAGAAGGAGGGAAAAAGGAGCAACACAACATGAACCTTGGGGCAGTAGTACCGCATATGAGCGGTACTACCGATCACCGCAGCGGTACTACCGCTGGAGGAGCAGAGCACGGGAACAAAAAGGTAGGGCAGAGCAGAGTACGATGGTAGTAATGCAGTAGCGGTACTACCGCCCGACCAGAGCGGAACTACCGTGCGTTACTGCCGTGCAACTACTGCTAAACCCGACACGAAAAGAGCAGGACCCAAAAACGAGGCAGTAGAAGAGCGGCACTGCAGCGGTACTACGGCTGAGAGCTCCAAGCGGTACTACCACTTGGGCTCGCGGTACTACCGCTGGGTCCAGACAAAAACCACACTCAAGAAAACAAGAACTGCCATAACTTCTGCATATGAGCTCCGAATTGAGCAAACTCAAGCTTGTTGGAAACAAGACGACGAGTAGCATCAAAACAGCGATTGGTTATAGTAAGAAGAGGCAGGGGAGGTATGCCTAAAAAATGGAGGACTGAGACCTCCAACAGAGAAGAACGAGCATAACCTCCAACATCGAAAACATCATAGAAGATGCATGTGAACTCCGTTTTTAATGAACTCGAGCTTGTCATCAAGATGACCATAAGCTCTAAGACTCACAAATAGAACCAAACAAGAACCAAGAAAGATGATGCAAGGATGCAATGGTTTGAGATCTCAACGAACGATACGATCAAGCTACTCATCGAGAGCCCCCCTTGATAGTACGGCAATCGATCCTATAACCCGGTCTCCCAAATACCATCATGAGATCGGTAAAATAGAAAACCTATCAAGGGAAAACCTTTGCCTTGCACATGGTCCACTTGAGCTAGATGATGACGATCTTGACTCCCTCAAGTTGGACCACCTTTCTTGATTGTATTGACTCGATGAAGACTAGTTGATTGCTCCCCCATACTCCACTATGGGTGAGCCACTCTTCCGCACATCTTCACAAGTCCATTGTCACCACAAAGGACGGCAAGCTTCAAGCATTTGATCTCTTCGTGATGCTCCACTTGAACTTGCACATCGCAACCTTTCTTGATTGTGTTGACTCGATGAAGACTATTTGATTGCTCCCCCATACTCCACTATGGGTGAGCCACTCTTCCGCACATCTTCACAAGTCCATTGTCACCACAAAGGACGGCAAGCTTCAAGCATTTGATCTCTTCGTGATGCTCCACTTGAACTTGCACACCGCAACCTAACCCCACAAATAACCCTCACGAGGACCATGGGTTATTACACAAAGCGTAATTGACAATGCTTACCATACCATGGGATCACTTGATCCCTCTCGGTACATCTTCTACGCTTTGTGGGTTGATCAAATTGATTCACTCTTTGACTTAGTCTTGATCAACCTCTCATAAGACCAATCTTTAGGTAATTCCTTGAATAGCACCTTGGTCGACACAAACTCTCCTTGAAACCAACACATGTACTCCAAGAAAAGCCTATGGACAAAACCTTCAAATATAACTCAAGGCAACCATTAGTCCATAGAGATTGTCATCAATTACCAAAACCAAACATGGGGGCACCACATGTTATTTCAATCTCCCCCATTTTGGTAATTGATGACAATCACTTTCAAGAGAGTTTAATACAAGGAATTATGCATCACCATGCAATGCAACAACCAATAATGCATGCGTATGAGATGCAAATTCTTAGGAACAAAACCAAAGCAAGGAGAAAACTCTAAAGACTTCTCCAAAAAACTCTCCGAAAGCTCCACAAAACTCTCTGAAACTTCTCCCCCATTGGCACCGATTGCCAAAATGGGAGAAAAGCTTAGAAGGCCAATATAGATTGAGTTCCTCCATAAGTTGTGTATTTCTCAACAAGAGAGTGGAATGCAATACACATATCCAACGGTAAATACTTGGAGGAAGACAAACTATATTGAGGCCCAAAGATTGCAAAAAAAAGATATGCCACAAAGACATGACAAAGAGAGAAACAAGCAATCAAGCAATCAAAAGATACCAATTGAAGCAAGCTATCAAAAGATACCAATTGAACCAACTAGACCAATGATCCTACGAGCCACAAGAATAAAAGATATTATGATAAGAGCACAGAAGTGTTCTAAAGAAACTAGAGAAGCTCCCCATGATTTGTGCACACATAAGAATATTAGTATTTGGATACAAAGTGCATAAAATAGGATCATAGCTCCCCCAAAATCAATAGAAACTTACAACAAGTGCAAGTGAGCATATAGGAAACAAAGCCTAGAACTTGCAACAAACACATGGTTGAGCAACAAATAAAAGAGGCAACTTAAGAATGGGCTCAACCAAAAAGATGTGTGTGAGTCAAGGCAATGCACTTGGGAATACTAAAGTACGGATGAGCATTAAGCATCCATAAAGTCTTGAAGGAATGAGGCACACGGTGCAAGGCCTATCATTCCCACACACAACTAGCAAATGGGTTCACAAGCTTACTAATAAGCATATAAAGAACCTATGCTTGTGACAACCCATGGTGAAGATAGAAGATGAAAGCCTCATCAAGACGAGGGATACAATTAAGATGGCAAAAGCCTCGTAAAGATAAGCATGAGGAAAATAATCTTCACCACACAAGAGTGCGACAAGATGCAACGAGATAAGACACGCACTCAAGGCAAAAGCTTTCACGGAGCCACCAAAGAAATAACAAAAGAGAGACAAGGTGGATGTGAAAGAAAGGATATCATCTAGAGATGTAATTTCTCTCAAGTGTATAAGGTTCTAGGTAGACGAAATCATGTTGATATATATCTACAAAGAAGGATGTACACCCGAAATAGTTACAACATGAAGGAACAAGATATCCAAAAGGAAGCCATACATATACCAATAAGATGTTTGCTTGAGAGCATAGCACAAGGCTAGATATGGTCTTATTGCATATAAATGAATTCCAACCACACGAACATCAAAGACATCACAACTAGCAACAAGACATCATTGTTGGGATGCTTTGAGAAAGGAAACAAGTATCACACGATGGAATGAATATCATGCCAAGATGCAACCTACACAAGGTTGAATGCAAGAAAAGAATGCATGAATAGATACTTGTTACCGAGATATCGTTGGAAGGATATAGTAGATACCAATTGAAGGTAGATAGTAGTTCACTGATCATCCTTGCTTGACTCCAAAAAGCACATGGTGATACCACCTTCCTGGTGAGTGAGCCGAGCATCCAATGCACCTCCATTTGTTCCTAGAACAACCACACAAACAAAATTGTACCCAAACTCATTGGGCCAAGAGTTAGAAACACCAACAATACATAGGACAAACTCCACATAAATATGTGCATATAGATACGAAAATGAATTTCATGCACATCTTATCCAATTTGAGACTAGGTGGAGTTTCCCTTATATATTGGGTCAAGGAAAGAAAGCATGCCAAAGATACTACACGAAGAAAATATGCATGCTCAAGACTTTCAAGAATCGATACCAAATGACAAAGAAATGCCAAGTGAAGAAAGGATACCAAATGAATAAATCATCACTTGGAGGATATCATTAAACGATACATCAAGGAATGAGATATCCATTGATACACAAAAAGAAAGATGTAAAACTCCCAAAAGAAAGAATGGTTCCAAACAAACCAAGTGCTCTACAAAGTTTCATGATGGCACAAAGTACCAAAAGAAACGATTTGCATTCCACCAACACACACTTGAAAAGGATCACAAGGTGAGCATTCTAAGTAAAATAGGATAGCTCCCCCAAGCATTGTGCATTGTAGAGAATTTGCATTTGAATACAAAAAGCACAAGATGGGATCACCACTTTCACTATATCTATACAAACACTAGACAATCTCAAGGAAATAACAAGATCCACAAGTGGTATGGAATACAATGGGAGTTGACACAAACTAGGCAAGAGATAAGGCAAATAAAAGCAAAGGCTAATGTAAAGATGATCAATAATTTCTACCACACAAGTGAGTACCAATTGTCAAAAGACAAGAAGTATTTGGAAATAATTCCCGGTGGTAGATTGCAAGGATATCCAACATCATATTCACACCAAACACAAGCAAATTGCAACTTATAGAGCTAACATGCCACCTAGGAACAAGATAATTTACAATATCAACTCTAGATGACAATATCTCAAATGTACACATTTTCTAGGCTAGTAATATACACATAGCATATTACTCCCCCATAATGTGATACCAATTAAGGATAAACAAGAGGCAAATAAAGGATCCAACAAGAGATAATTAATGGACTATTTAGAATTTGAATTTCTCATGAGAAGACATACCACATAGAGACTAGATAAGCTTGCAATATCAATACTAAGTGGTGTTACCCATGTACCCACCTTTATAGGATTGTGAAGTGCACAAGGCACATCACTCCCCCATAATGGTATATTCCATTAATCTCTCACAAGAGCCAACTAAGATATGACCAAGATGCACAAAGGCTCAACGAACAACACACATGTACATGATGTGCAAACCAACACACACATACTTGATTGCTCAAGATAATCAAGTTGTAAGCACAACATATGCAAACACATGCAAGGAACAAAGCCAAACATGCAAAGGGGCAAGTAACTTTCAATGTAAACAACTTAAGCACGAGTTACCGCAAGGAGGAACATTGGATATAAGATAAAAACTTGATAATCCGAATGACTTGGCTTGAGACAATGAGAATGATGAAGTCCCCTTAATTCTTCATAATGTAGCCAAGTCTCCAATGACCTCCAACATCACCTATTGATCAAGTTTGAGCTTGTTGGTCCCCAACCAAGTTGGGTCCTAAGAGGTTAGTCACAATAGGCTTGGCTACCCAAATGGTTCTTTGCTTCAAACCACTTTGAGTACCAACAAACTTGGCAACCACATTGCCAACCTTATCCTTCCCAAGAGAATAGACATCATCAATAATAATTGGGTTGGATAAGTTACCACTAGTGCATGAAGAAGCGAGGTGACCTTTCTTGTGACATAGGTAGCAACGTCTACTCTTCACTTTCTTCTCACTTGATTTCTCAACTTGAGAAGAATTAACTTGAGTCTTCTTGGGAAGAGGCCTTTCTTCAACTTGAGGTTGAGCATGAGAATGTACTTTTAGCCACTTCCCTTGTTGCTTGTCACTAATGGCCTTCTTCTTCAATGGGAAAGATCTAATATGATGCCCTTCAATTTTGCACTTGAAGCAAATAATCTTGGCTAAACTCTTGACTTGTTTTTGGCCCTTCTTGTTGTTCACCTTGGACTTCTTCTTCTTGTTGGAGTTGAATCCAAGTCCACCTTTGTCATTGGTGGATTTTTGCACGCTCAAGATGTTGTTGAGAGTAAATTTCCCTTCATGACTCTTTTCCAAGCCTTTCTTCAAAGAAGTGACTTGGGCCTTGAGCTCTTTGATTTCCTCTACATGGTTAGTCTCAACACAAGTACTAGAGGAAGTATAAGCTTCATCGTTAGAGCAACAAGGCAAGGAAAGCAATTCATCACAAGATGTACCAATGTTATGCATGGATGAATCGCGAGGATTAGCACAAGGCAATATAGCATTTGGACCAAAAGTAGTGCTAGTATCCACATGAGGCTCACTAGATGTTACCTTAGCAAGCATGGCCTCATGAGCTATCTTTAGCACATTATGGGATACTAGAATATCATCATGAGAGCTTGTGAGCTTTACATGATTTTCTTCCAACATGCCATAATTGCTAGATAGCAACTCAAGTTGAGCCCTTAGATCAACATTCTCCTTTAATATGGATGCTTCACAAGAGATAGAGTTAGTAGCACAAGCATCATCATTAGCAACAAGAGGAGAAGACAACTTGGCAAGCTCTTTTGAATATGAAGCTTTAAGTTGAGCATGAGACTCAGTGAGTTTGATGAGGTCACCCTTAATGACCCTTGAGCCATTTTCAAGGTGCCCAAAGTCCTCAAGGAGTTTAGCATGAGCAACTTCAAGCTCCTCATTTTTAGTTTCAAAATCACTGGCCACCTCAAGAGCTCTATCACGAGATTCCCTCACTCTAGATAATTCTAGAGCAAAAGTCTCCTCAAGAGATTCCTTGGTGGTTTGTTCAAGTTCAAGAGCTTGAGAGAGGTCCGCAATCTCATTAGCGTAATCACGCTGATGACCTTCCATTTTATCAATGGTGACCTCATGCTCCTCAATGGCAATGGACATGATTTCCATGAAGTTGGAACGAGCAATTTTATTTTTATGAAGAGATTTAAAAACCATTTCCCCTTAATTTTTAAGGAGGCAACATTATCATTCTATTCATCATTATCCTCATCATTATTAGCATCAACATCATCATCAAGAGACATATTGGGTTTCAAAGTAGGAGATACCTTTGAAGCCTTAGCCATAAGGCAAAAAGCAATAGATGATGATGTAGGATCCCTTGAAGCACCATTTAAAACCACATCTTGTTCCATGGAGTGTTGGGTTTCCTCTACATTGTTAGCACCACAACTCGAGGAAATACAAGCATTTTTATCATGGCAACAAGATATAGCAAACATATCATCATGAGATTTAGTCAAGCAATTTCTACATGATATGCAGGGACTATCAACACAAGCATGTGAAACATTTGGAGTGCTCGAAGTGTTAAAGCCCAAAGAAGGAGCATTGCAATAAGATAGTGATGAAGGATCATCCACAATAAGCATACTATCATCATTGCAATGACCAACACTACTCACCATATCATTACCTTGTGGCAAACCACATGTAGGTGAAGTAGAAGAAGTTAAGAAGACTATACGGCCGGATGTGGAGGGAGAACAATCATCCCCACATAACTTGGACATGCCATATTTATCTTGAAGCTTTGTCCACAACTCATGAGCATTCTGAAATGGCATGAGTTGAAATATAACTACATTGCTCAAAGCATCAAAAAGCGCATTAGAAGCTTGAGCATTGAGATAAGAGTTTTTCTCATCCTCTAAAGATAATCTTTGGGGATCATTTGGAGGAGAAAAACCCATATCTACAATTCGCTCTAAATTTGGGTCCATGACCCTAAAGAGATTAAGCATGCGAATTACCCAAACATCAAAATTTGTGCCATCGAAACTAAGAGTGTCAGAGAATCCTAAACCCCTAGTCGACATCTTTACTCTCTAGGTGTTAAAGCCTAATAAAGAGAGACGAGGCTCTGATACCAATTGAAAGATCGTGGATATCGCCTAGAGGGGGGGTGTATAGGCGCTTTAAAATAATTACGGTTTAGGCTTGAACAAATGCGGAATAAACCTAGCGGTTAATTTGCCAAGCACAAAATCTAAAACAACTAGGCTCACCTATGTGCACCAACAGCTTATGCTAAGCAAGATAAACTACTAGGTGATAGCAAGATATATGACAAGAAACAATATGGCTATCACAAAGTAAAGTGCATAAGTAAAGGGCTTGGGTAAGAGATAACTGAGGCACGTGGAGACGACGATGTATCCCGAAGTTCACACCCTTGCGGATGCTAATCTCCGTTTGGAGCGGTGTGGAGGCACAATGCTCCCCAAGAAGCCACTAGGGCCACCGTAATCTCCTCACACCCTCGCACAATGCAAGATGTCGTGATTCCACTAAGGGACCCTTGACGGCGGTCACTGAACCGGTACAAATGGAAACCCTTGGGGGCGGTCACCGAACTCGTACACTTTGGCAACCCTTGGGGGCGGTCACCGAACCCGTACACTTTGGCAACCCTTGGGGGCGGTCATCGAAACCCGTCAAATTGCTCGGGGTGATCTCCACAACCTAATTGGAGACCCCGACGCTTTCCCGGAGCTTTACACCACAATGGTTGAGCTCCGAACACCACCAACCGTCTAGGGCGCCAAGGCACCCAAGAGGAACAAGCTCTTGGGTGTCCAAACACCCAAGAGTAACAAGCTCAAGGGTGCAAAGCACCCAAGAGTAATAAGCTTCTCAACTTCTAACTTCCACGTATCACATGGAGAACTCAAACCGATGCACCAAATGCAATGGCAAGGGCACACGGAGTGCCCAAATCCTTCTCCCTCAAATCCCACCGAAGCAACTAATGCTAGGGAGGAAAATGAGAGGAAGAACAAGAAGGAGAACACCAAGAACTCCAAGATCTAGATCCAAGGGGTTCCCCTCACATAGAGGAGAAAATGATTGGTGGAAATGTGGATCTAGATCTCCTCTCTCTTTTCCCTCAAAAACTAGCAAGAAACCATGGAGGGATTGAGAGTTAGCAAGCTCGAAGAAGGTCAACAATGGGGGGAGGACACGAGCTCAAAAGGATAAGGTTCATTGGGGAAGAAGACCCCCTTTTATAGGAGGGAAAAAATCCAACCGTTATGTGCTCAGCCCGCACAAGAGCTAGATGATGCCGATCTTGACTCCCTCAAGTTGGACCACCTTTCTTGATTGTGTTGACTCGATGAAGACTAGTTGATTGCTCCCCCATACTCCACTATGGGTGAGTCACTCTTCTGCACATCTTCACAAGTCCATTGTCACCACAAAGGACGGCAAGCTTCAAGCATTTGATCTCTTCGTGATGCTCCACTTGAACTTGCACACCGCAACCTTTCTTGATTGTGTTGACTCGATGAAGACTATTTGATTGCTCCCCCATACTCCACTATGGGTGAGCCACTCTTCCGCACATCTTCACAAGTCCATTGTCACCACAAAGGACGGCAAGCTTCAAGCATTTGATCTCTTCATGATGCTCCACTTGAACTTGCACACCACAACCTAACCCCACAAATAACCCTCACGAAGACCATGGGTTAGTACACAAAGCGTAATTGACAATGCTTACCATACCATGGGATCACTTGATCCCTCTCGGTACATCTTCTACGCTTTGTGGGTTGATCAACTTGATTCACTCTTTGACTTAGTCTTGATCAACCTCTCACAAGACCAATCTTTAGGTAATTCCTTGAATAGCACCTTGGTCGACACAAACTCTCCTTGAAACCAACACATGTACTCCAAGAAAAGCCTATGAACAAAACCTTCAAATATAACTCAAGGCAACCATTAGTCCATAGAGATTGTCATCAATTACCAAAACCAAACATGGGGGCACTGCATGTTCTTTCAGATACGCCTAGTTGATGTGAGACTATCTTCTCCCTTTTTGTCTTCTCCACAACCACCATTCTATTCCACCTATAGTGCTATGTCCATGGCTCACGCTCATGTATTGCGTGAATATTGAAAAAGTTAGAGAACACCAAAAGTATGAAACAATTGCTTGGCTTGTAATCGGGGTTGTGCATGATTTAAATATTTTTTGTGGTGAAGATGGAGCATAGCCAGACTATATGATTTTGTAGGGATAACTTTCTTTGGCCATGTTATTTTGATAAGACATAATTGCTTTGTTAGTATACTTGAAGTATTATTATTTTTATGTGAATATTAAACTTTTGTCTTGAATCTTTTGGATCTGAATATTCATACCACATTTAAGAAGAATTACATTAAAATTATGCCAAGTAGCACTCCGCATCAAAAATTCTATTTTTATCATTTACCTACTCGAGGACGAGCAGGAATTAAGCTTGGGGATGCTTGATATGTCTCCAACGTATCTATAATTTTTGATTGCTCCATGCTATATTATCTACTGTTTTGGACATTATTGGGCTTTATTATCCACTTTTATATTATTTTGGGACTAACCAATTAATTGGAGGCCCAGCCCAGAATTGATGTTTTTTTTGCCTATTTTAGGGTTTCGAAGAAAAGGAATATCAAACGGAGTCCAAACAGAATGAAACCTTCGGGAACGTGATTTTCTCAACAAACAAGACCCAGGAGACTTGGACCCTACGCCAAGGCACAAAATAGGAAGCCACGAGGTAGGGGGGCGCGCCTACCCCCCAGGTGCGCCCTCCACCCTCGTGGGCCCCTTGTTGCTCCACCGACGTACTCCTTCCTCCTATATATACCTACGTACCCCCAAACGATCAGATACGGAGCCAAAAACCTAATTCCACCGCCACAACTTTATGTATCCACGAGATCCCATCTTGGGGCCTGTTCCGGAGCTCCGCTGGAGGAGGCATCGATCACGGAGGGCTTCTACATTAACACCATAGCCCCTCCGATGAAGTGTGAGTAGTTTAACTCAGACCTACGGGTCCATAGTTATTAGCTAGATGGCTTCTTCTCTCTTTTTGGATCTCAATACAATGTTCTCCCCCTCTCTTGTGGAGAACTATTCGATGTAATCTTCTTTTTGCGGTGTGTTTGTTGAGACCGGTGAATTGTGGGTTTATGATCAAGTCTATCTATGAACAATATTTGAATCTTCTCTGAATTCTTTTATGTATGATTGGTTATCTTTGCAAGTCTCTTTGAATTATCAGTTTGGTTTGGCCTACTAGATTGATCTTTCTTGCAATGGGAGAAGTGTTTAGCTTTGGGTTCAATCTTGCGGTGTCCTTTCCCAGTGACAGTAGGGGCAGCAAGGCACGTACTGTATTGTTGCCATCGAGGATAACAAGATGGGGTTTTCATCATATTGCATGAGTTTATCCCTCTACATCATGTCATCTTGCTTAAGGCATTGCTCTATTTTTAACTTAATACTCTAGATGCATGCTGGATAGCGGTCGATGATTGGAGTAATAGTAGTAGATGCAGGCAGGAGTCGGTCTACTTGTCTCGGACGTGATGCCTATATACATGATCATACCTAGATATTCTCATAACTATGCTCAATTCTGTCAATTGCTCAACAGTAATTTGTTCACCCACCGTAGAATACTTATTCTCTCGAGAGAAGCCACTAGTGAAACCTATGGCCCCCGGGTCTATCTTCATCATATTAATCTCCTACTACTTAGTTATTTCCTTTGCTTTTTTACTTTGCCTTTATTTTACTTTGCATCTTTATCACAAAAATACCAAAAATCTTATCTTATCATATCTATCAGATCTCACTCTCGTAAGTGGCCGTGTAGGGATTGACAACCCCTTATCGCGTTGGTTGCGAGGATTTATTTGTTTTGTGTAGGTACGAGGGACTCGCGCGTAGCCTCCTACTGGATTGATACCTTGGTTCTCAAAAACTGAGGGAAATACTTACGCTACTTTGCTGCATTATCCCTTCCTCTTCGGGGAAACCAACGCAGTGCTCAAGAGGTAGCAGTCTCCCGTAGCGGTTGAGACGCGACGGGCTAGGGAGCTCCTTCAGACAACTTTGACTCAGCAGCAGGCGTATTCATACAGCCGCGAGAGGATTCATTCTACCCCCCGCCCAAGTCGGAGTTACAACAGGCACTTTGATGAACTGGCCGTGTCAAGCAGTGCGCGGGACCGTAACCGCCTCGAGGGCATAATCCGGCAGGTGGTGCTACTAATGCTCAGGATTTGGTGGATCAGGGCACAACACATCGAGAAGCCGAGTTAGCGGTGTAGTACGCGGCCCGTCAGCTTACTCCGATTCGTGCAACAACTTTGGTGGAGCCAGGAGTTACCTCCAGCTCTTTGGGGGTGCCGTGTCTCGTCCCGACCCTACGTAATTTATGGCTTCCCAAGGATTTCAAAGGACCCCGCAAGGTGCCTAATTATACTGCCGATTTACCCCCCGAGTCATGGATTGAAAGCTATGAGATGGCAATGGAGATGCTGGATGTGGATGATGCTGCCTGTGCTAAACACTTCACCATGATGTTGGAAGGAACAACCCGCACTTGGCTAAAAAGTTTGCCAGCAAACTCCATTTGGTCGTGGGCTGCGTTAAAGGCCCGGTTTATCCAGAATTTCAAGGACACGTGCAAGCAGCCCATGTCAATTGTGGACTTAGCCTCCTGTGTCCAAGAAGAAGGTGGATCGACAACCCATTAGGTGCGCCGGGTTTCGGAAATCTTCCATTCATCGGACCACAGTAATGCCGATACAACAGTCTTAACATTGGAGGGCAATTGCTAGTTCAGGCCTTTGAAGTTGAAATTGGGACGGCTCAAGCGTCACTGTAATGACATGGGAACGCTTATGGCAGCTCTGGTTAAGTATGCCGACTCTAATGGTACCAAAGACCCCGAGTCTGATGATGAAAAACCGTGGAAGGGAAAGAAGAGCGGCAGTAACAAGGGGCAGCAGCATAACCCGGCGGGTCAAGGAAACAACGGTAAGTGCAAAGCAGATAACAATTTGGATTTTATGGCTAACACCAACACGCAAAATAATAATCAGCGTCGTAAGGGTAAACCGCCCTCGCGGAGTGGAGGATCAAGTGTCAATCTTGAGCGCCTGTTAAATCAGCCTTGTCCAAGGCACGGGACATGAGAGAGACCAGCCACGCACCTTTGGAAGGACTGCTTTATTATGCGGGAGTTCAAAAACTCAGATCTTTTTCAATATGATCATGGGCCGCCCGACGGTTCAGGTGGCGGTTCTCATGGGCCGGGTTATGGTGGAGGCAGTTCTGGTTTGGGATTTCAAGGCAACCAAAGAGGACATGGCAATCAAGGCAGTCAGGGCAACCAGGGTGGTTATAATCATCAGGGGAGTCAGCAGCAGCAGCAATCGGGTTACCAAAGTAATCTGAAGCAGTTGAATAGTGGGCAGTATCATGTCTTCAACACTATCTTATGCAGGCGTGATCAAAAGCTTCATAAAAGGGCAGTAAACTCCGTAGAACCGGCAGTGCCCCGTTATCTGCGCTGGTCTGAACATCCCATTTTGTGGAGTCGAGAGGATCATCCACCCCGGGTTGATAACCCGGGTCATCTGGCATTGGTGGTGGCACCTCAGGTTGGGGGGTATAAGTTCACCAAGGTGCTCATGGATGGAGGGAGCAACATCAATATCCTTTATTATGAAACCTTCCGTCGCATGGGGTTGACAGATAAAAATCTTAAACCATCAAATACTATTTTCCATGGTGTGGTACCTGGTAAATCGGCATACCCGGTTGGTAAGATAGCTCTAGAGGTTGCTTTCGAAGATGATCATGATTCAAGATCAGAGACATTAACTTTCGAAGTGGTGAAAATCAAGAGCCCTTATCATGCCCTGTTTGGACGGCCGGCTTATGCTAAGTTCATGGCAAGGCCCTGTTTTGTATATCTGCAGCTCAAGATACTGGGTCATAAGGGGACCATCACGGTACATGGGAGCCGTAAGATCGCTTTGGAATGTGAAGAAGGTGATGCGGCTTATGCTGAGTCAGTTTGTGCAACAGAGGAGTTGAAATTTTATAAGGACAACGTTGATCCGGCGAGTATGACTTCTTTGAAAAAACCAACTAAAGAGCATGATCCGGCATTGAAGTTTAAATCGGCCGAGGAAACCAAGTTAGTTGATTTTGTTCCTGGCGATTCTTCCAAGCAGTTTAGCATCAGTGCTAATCTGGATCCAAAATAGGAAAGCGTGCTCATTGAGTTCATCCGTGAGAACTGGGGAATCTTTGCATGGAAACCTTCTGACATGCCAGGTGTACCAAGGGAACTCGCTGAGCACACTCTTAATATCGATCCTAAGTTTAAACCGGTCAGGCAGTTTCTCCGCCACTTCAATGAAGAAAGGCGTAAGGCTATTGGTGAGGAGGTAGCCCGGCTCTTGGCGGCAGGGTTTATTGTGGAGGTTTTTCACCCTGAGTGGTTAGCTAACCCGGTGCTAGTGCTTAAGAAGAACAGCACTTGGCGGATGTGTGTGGATTACACAGATTTGAACAAGGCTTGTCCGGCTGATCCATTTGTTCTCCCTCGTATTGATCAAATCATTGATGCTACGGCGGGTTATGAGTGTTTGAGCTTTCTGGATGCTTATTCTGGTTATCATCAAATCAAAATGGCAATTAA
Source organism: Triticum dicoccoides (assembly GCF_002162155.2). Taxonomy (NCBI): domain Eukaryota; kingdom Viridiplantae; phylum Streptophyta; class Magnoliopsida; order Poales; family Poaceae; genus Triticum; species Triticum dicoccoides. The sequence goes on from NC_041382.1 coordinate 628,304,351, forward strand.
GGACCAGGAGAAGACAACTTTTATAACTCCCTTTGGAGCCTTCTGCTATGTATCTATGCCTTTTGGGCTCAAGAGCGCCCAGGCGACTTACCAACGCTGCGTGCAGAATTGTCTGCATAATCAGATTTGGTGCAATGTTCATGCTTATGTGGATGATATTGTGGTGAAGTCCAGAAAGGAGCAGACGTTGATAGCTGACTTGAAGGAAACTTTTGATAATCTTAGGGTCTATAAGATGATGCGTAATCCGGCCAAATGTGTTTTTGGTGTTCCGGCGGGCAAGCTCTTGGGTTTTCTAGTGTCTAATAGGGGCATTGAAGCTAATCCGGAAAAAATCAAAGCTATTACATCTCTAGATAAACCGGCGTGATTAACGATGTTCAGCGTCTGGCGGGTCGTATTGCAGCATTGAGCCGGTTTATCATCCGATTAGGAGAGAAGGCTATCCCTCTATATCAGATGATGAAAAAGGCAGATAATTTTGTGTGGAGTGATGCTGCTAATACGGCGTTTGAGGACTTGAAAAAGCAGTTAGCTAAGCCACCTATCCTTGCTGCTCTGGTTGATAAAGAGCCGCTGTTGTTATATGTGGCTGCTAATGCCCGGGCTGTTAGTGTGGCCATTGTGGTGGAGCGTAAGGAAGCTGGGAAGGAGTATCCGGTTCAACGATCGGTTTATTATATCAGTGAGGTACTTATTGAGTCTAAGTAGAGGTACCCACATTGGCAGAAGCTGGTGTATGGAGTTTTTATGACAAGCCGGAAGCTCAAGCAGTATTTTCAAGGTCATCCCATCATGGTGGTCAGTTCTGCCCCTTTGGGAGATATAATCCAGAACAGGGGGGCAACTGGCGAGTTGCCAAGTGGGCTATTGAGCTTGGACCTCATGGGTTAAAATATGTGCCTCATACGGCAATCAAGTCCCAAGCACTTGTGGATTTTATCAATGACTGAACAGAGTTACAGGCACCAGAAGAAAAGCTGGATCATACTTATTGGACTATTCATTTTGATGGGTCCAGGCAATTAGAGGGCTCGGGGGCTGGAGTCGTGTTAACTTCCCCACGAGGTGATAAGTTTTGTTATGTTCTCCGTTTAATGTTCCCTTGCACTAACAATGCAGCTGAATATGAGGCTTTACTCCATGGTCTTTGAATGGCTACGGAGATGAATTTAAGCCAGGTTAAGTGCTTTGGTGACTCAGACCTGGTGGCTCAGCAAGTATCTGGTACTTGGAATTCCAAAGACCCACTCATGGCAGCGTATCATCGAGAAGTAGATATTGTTGCAGGCCACTTCAAGGGTTGTCAGGTTGACCATGTGGACCGGCGAAAGAATGAAGCAGCGGACGCTTTAAGCCGTTTGGGTTCCCAACGTAAACTAGTTCCACCCAATGTTTTTCTGGATGTTTTGCATAACCCGTCGGTCAAGCTACCTACAGAGGAGGATTTGGCTATTCCTGACCCGGAGGCTCAGTTAGTGGCAGCTCTTTATGTTATCCCAGATTGGATGGTCTCATATTTGGCGTATATGAACCGAGGCGAGTTACCGGAGGATGAAACTTTGGCCAGACAGATAATCTGGCGATCCAAGTCAATGACCATTAACAATGGGGAATTGCATCATTGCAGTGTAACAGGGGCGTTTCAGCATTGTGTGTCTCCTGAAGAAGGCTGTGAGATTTTGCGTGAGATCCACGAAGGAGACTGTGGTCACCGGTTCAAAATCCTTGGTAGCTAAGGCTTTTCTTCACGGCTTCTATTGGTTGATGGCTCATGCTGATGCCGAGGACTTGGTAAAGAGGTGTGATGGTTGTCAGAAGTTTTCACGCTGCGCTCATGTTCCAGCTCAGGAGTTGAGGATGATTCCAATCACTTGGCCGTTTTCAACTTGGGGGATGGATATGGTTGGGCCCTTTAAGAGGTCCAAGGATAAGAAGACCCACCTTTTGGTGGCGGTTGATAAGTTCATTAAGTGGGTGGAGGCAGAGCCAGTTAGTAAGTGTGATGCAGCCACGGCGGTTCAGTTCATCAAAAAGGTGATTTTCTGGTTTGGTTTTCCACACATCATTATAACTGATAATGGCACTAATCTGTCCAAGGGTGTCATGAAAGAATTTTGTCAACGTGAGCACATCCGTCTTGACGTGTCATCAGTGGCTCACCCCCAATCTAATGGTCAGGCAGAGAGAGCCAATCAAGAGATCCTAAGAGGCATCAAGCCCCGGCTTATGGTTCCTTTAAAGTGGACGCCGGGTTGTTGGGTGGAGGAGTTACCTTCTGTGTTATGGAGTATCAGTACCACACCCAACAGATCTACGGGTTATACACCTTTCTTCATGGTTTTCGGAGCACAGGCGGTCCTCCCTAGTGACACCCGTCATGACTCACCCCGTGTGGCAGCTTATGTTGAAGCTGACAATGAGAAGGAACCTCATGAAGCACTTGACCTGTTAGATGAGGAGCGTGATATTGCAGCGGCGCGTTTGGCGATTTATCAGCAAGATCCGCGTCGTTATCACAGTTGTCGGGTTAAAACCAGAACGTTTCAAGAAGGGGATTTGGTGCTCCGGCTCATCCAGGATCAGACTGATATGCACAAGTCATCCCCGCCTTGGGAAGGACCCTTCGTGGTCAGCAAGAATCTACACAATGGGTCATACTACCTTATTGATGTTCGAGAGCACAAAGACTCACGTAAATCGGAGGAGGAGACCCACCGGCCATGGAATATAGCTCATCTTCGGCCTTACTACACCTGAGCCATAGGCTCCTCTTATGTACATATTATTGACAATGTATATATTATGATGATCAATATAATAAACCGGCATCCCTGCTAAATCGGGGCCTCTGCTGTTATTCCTTAAAAGGTTTTTGGTTACATGGGGGCTTCTGTTTATAAAGCGGAGTTCTAATTACCCATTGATCCGGCTCATAAGCCATACATAAAAACACTTGGGGGCTTGCCACCCAAGGTCAAAAGGAGCCAAAGAGAGTCTGTTGCAAAGCACAACTCAAACATAGGCACCCATTGAGCACAGCTCAAAATATTACTAGGGGGCTCTTTGCTTCTACAAGAACCAAGAGTCTATAACCTTGTAATAGGCTATAAAATACAGGCTTGGAAGCCAGGTGTATTCACCTAAAACCCTGGGTTATCCTACCTTTTTAAGTAAGCCACTCCGTCCAGGTAATCCTGGTAGACCCGTCGAATGTTTGACAAGTCAATCTTATAAAGACCCTGAACTTGTCATAGTTAAAATGACGATTGGTTGATGTGAGGTCCATCTTATAAAGGCTTTGTAAAATGGTTTAACTCAGTGGCCTGGCAGCCCATGAAAAGCCTCGCAGTTTTTTGCATATTTTCTTTTGAAATCTTTCTGATGTTTCTTTTGAGGCGTTTTATACTAGTCTGGTGTTTATTGACCCGTCTTTGCTGTCGATTATAAGTCGTCAGTATACATTCAACTATAATCCGGTGTTAATTGACCCGGTCTGGCTTCGACTACAAGTCGCCAGTATGATATACGAATAATTCGGTGTTTATTACAACCCGGTACGACTTTACTATAAACCGGCAAAACATGGAGGAGTTATCAATACTCAAGATTTGGGTTATCACCCTTACTATAGAAAGTTGGTTAGCCAACGATGTGATTCAATGTCACATGTATGATATATTTCATATTTGATTGTCATTCAGTACAGCCTGGTTACAAACCCAGATTATATGTTGGGCATTATGACCCATCCGGCGATAAACCGCCAGGACACTTTCAACTTGTTATATGCAGAAACAGGTCAAATAAAGCTGCTAAGGATCATAAGCAGACATAACATAAATCACGGCGGATTAACAATATCATGCAAAGTGAATATGCACGATTGCATAGCAGACCAAGTGTTTAGACTAGCCTATTACAAGGCATTTTGATGCCCAAAAGGATAATTGTTTTCAGCAAGTATTGCCATATATAGAAGATTAAACCGGCCCCCGGATTATGACTCTTCGACAGGCTGGCTTGACGGTTGTGGATCATCCTGCACCGATTCACCCTCCTCCTCTCCACCTAGCGGCTGGAAATCAATGGTGTTCTAGTCGATTCTAGTTAGGGCCTTGAATACAGCTTCGTCGCTTATAAGGGTGGAGGGGTCAACATCGGGAGCATAGGTATGCTTATGGATTGGTGGGATAAGATTCTCCACATCATGAGTTGGCGCAACAAGTCGTTTGTTGTCACCATCATAAACCGGCTAATAGTGAGAAAGATCTGTGTAACGCCCCGAGACCGATGTGCCAAGCGTCCTCCAGTTATTCACTGTTGTTGCCTTGTCATTGCTTGCGTGTCATGCATTGCATATCATGTCATCATGTGCATTTCATTTGCATACATGTTCGTCTCATGCATCCAAGCATTTTCCCCGTTGTCCGCTTTGCATTCCGACGCTCCGTTCTCCTCCGATGGTCATTTCTACCTTTCTCTCGTGTGTGGGGATTAAACATTTCCGGATTGGACCGAGACTTGCCAAGCGGCCTTGGGTTACTACCGGTAGACCGCCTATCAAGTTTCGTACCATTTGGACTTCGTTTGATACTCCAACGGTTAACCGAGGGACCGAAAAGGCCTCGACTTGTGTGTTGCAGCCCAACACCCTTTCAATTTGGCCCAAAACCCACCTAAACCCCCTCCATCATCTAGAGCGTTCGATCACGATCGCGTGGCCGAAAACCGCACCTCATTTGGACTCTCCTAGCCCCCTCTACCTATAAACATGTGATCCCTCCAAAAAATTCGCGGATGAACCCTAGCCTTCCCCTTCCTCGCGCCGCCGGACATGTCCGTCCGCGCCGGACGCGTCCGTCGGCCACCTCGCTCCGACGAATCCCGTCGCGCCACGTCACCCCACCGCCGCCGCCAGCCTATCCCGAGCCGCCACCTCACCTCCCCTGCGCCCACGTCGCCGCCATCCTCCCGGGGCCCAGATCCGGCCCGCCCCGGGGCCGAACCGGGCCGCACTGGGCCCTCTCTCCGCCGCTGCTCGCCCCAGGCTGCCCGAAGCCGCGCCGCCGCCATGAACTCCGCCGACGCCCTGAGCCGCCCGCCGGCAGCGAGCCTC